>NC_141755.1:120629537-120943981 GCF_982258835.1 Parasteatoda tepidariorum | reverse complement strand
AATATATTAAAAAAAAATACTATTTGAACAAATTTAAATGCAAAACTATGTTTTCTCTACACATGGTAAAAAATAAAGAGTACTTTTTATTTCTTTGTTAGATTGGAAAACAAAGTTCGAGTTCGCACTGTAGTGACAGAAAAAGAAAAAGATCAGAAAAAGAAAAAGAAAAAACTGTAGTGACGAAAAATATTAAAATGTTTTATTACAAAATATTAAATTGTATACCTATGGAGAAATAAAACTATAGCTCCGCTTTACTTATCAGATTTCTTACTCTAAATAAAATATTAATCTAAAAAAAATTCCTTATTAAAAAATGTAATAAAATTACTTTCACTATAATATTTTTACAATATAACTTTATTCTATTCATATTTTAAACATTTAGGACCATTGTAGTTATTTTGTTGCACATTTTATTATTCATCACATACAAATAAAATTATAGTTACCAAATATTCATTTATTAGTAATTTCAATCTGAATTCGCTAAAATCCGCGCGCGCGATCGAGTTTATAAAAAATTTGTTTCTATGTATCTTTCGGATTTTTAAAGGAAACGAACTAGTCTCAGAAAGAGATAAGTGTGTTTTTTAAATATATACTAAACATATAAGTATGATATAGTAAACTAAAAAAAATTGATTGATTATTATCAAAGGACCATAAAAGAACTGCTTATGAGAATAACTATTTCAGTCTTATTTCTGCCTTTTCTAAATGTATAATTAATTATGTAATGAATTATATAATGATGGAAGTTAATGAAATGATTCTTTGTAAAATGTAAAACATAATATGTCAGGTGATTAGATTTGAATTACCAATAGACACGTTAAGAATTGGAATTTCTAGAAGCAATGCACACATTCATGGAATGAAATGCTTATACCTTTTGTAGCATGTGGCATGTTTATTTCTACTTTTAAATGCATCAGTTCTCTGTACATCTTAGAATGTACCAAAAATAATTTTATTTTTATTATATTTTTAGCTTTTGAAAGGGAAATAATGAATTTTAAGCATTGTTTTCTTTCGTATTAAGCATTTCTTGTTCATTCCAAGTGTATTAATTGAGATTTTAATGAGCGTGCAGAAGTGCTTGTTAATTAAAATTGTTAATAGTAAATTGTGGGATTGCAATGGCTAAAGGTACCCTTTTATTACAATTAGAAATTTTGTAATTTTTTTATTTTTTTTAATCTGACAGAAAATTGCGTAAGGGCTTCCTGAACTTCTTCCGAATCTTGGTCGCGTGATTTGACATACTCTGCGCCCCTTTAGTTTACAATCTAAATAAATTATATGCTATAAGCGGAATCTGTATGCATATCACACATGATTTGTTTTTTTTAGATGAGTAATGTATTGACATTTTTAAAAAAATTTAATCGCATAGTTCATTTTTTCCACTTATTTTATTCATTAAATTTCGTTTGCAAAAATAAGATTAATGAACTATGTTTCGCATTATATAATTTTGTATAAAAAGTTAATTTATAAAACTAAGTTTACAGTTTCAAGAGAGCATTTTGATTTAATAATTTAAAAAAAAAATAATATTTAGAAATGAAAAAATGTGGAAAAAAACCTACTTAGAAGGCATAAAAATAGTTTTTTTTTCTTCCCCAAATGGCCTTTAGCTGGTCCCAATCTTGTCCTTCATCCTGATTAGCATTTTACTCTTAACTCACATGGTTAATTTAATTTATTATCAAATTTTATAAACAATATTTCTTTACAAAGTTTCAGTATTTGAAGACAATATTAGGAATATTGTTTATTTATAAGTCAACTTTTATACAAAAACTTTTACACATAAGCAGGGTTTGAAAAAACCCGGGGATTTTTGAAAAAACCCAACCCGCCCGGGTTTTATTGAAAAAACCCGGGGAAAATTGGGTTTTTTCATTTAGTGCTCATAAACTTTAAAATTTTATTGTGAAAATATTTTCATTTAATAGTGTTGTATAAGTAAAAACTAAAATTTCATCTGACTTTTACCTCTAATAAAATTAAACAGCAATAAATATTTTGATCTTCCATGTTTTTATAATACGATTAATAAAAAGTGAAATTAAAATTACGTATAATTATAAAGAGTATCACCTACTTGTCCCATTTTCCAAATATTTAACCTCAGAAAAAATGACTGCATTTTTAGATAAATTTTAACTTTATAATTTCAAAAAACAATAAAAAAGCATAGCTTTTTGCTTATTTTTTTTTAAAACCAGAAAATAAAACTTCAAATTTGTTAATTGTTGTTTAACGTATCACTTAATAGAATTTTTTTTCTCGTGTGTTTTCAATATTTTTAAACATGATTAAAAGAAACAAAATAAATTGTATTCAAATGAAATCTTAAAAATAATATTTAAAAATTCTTAAAAGTAATATTTGTATTTTTAACTGTTTTTTAATGGTGATAAACTTTTTTCAAATAGTTAAAAAATATCAGTAGATGTTAAGAGTTGACTTAAAAAAAGGTTCATATATTTTTTATTTATCATTATTATCATACAGCAGATTCAAAGTGTCTACAAAATCCTACAGTGTAAAGCCCAACATTACTTAATATTTTTGACAAATTATTATTAGATTCATTTTGATGTTCAAGAGCAATCTCTTGATATTAATGGTAATTATTGGCAAAAGTTTTTGCGCGGTCACAATATGAACTCCACCTAGTATCATTTGGTCATTGGGGCATCAAGTAGTTTTTTTCATTAGCCCATCCATGTGCCTAATGCACATTTCTAAAATATTTGTTATCTTCCACCATGTGTCCAATGATAGTAATTAGGAAATACTTCTTTTTCAACCAAATTTAAAAAAAAAAACAATTTGTGAAAAGACCCACTAAGGTGGGCCCACCCAGTAAAACTCGCCCGGGTTTTTTCAAAGTGGGCCCACTTGGTGAACCCTGCACATAAGCAAAGCTAGATTTATTGACATAAAGTATATTATTAACGGTTCTAGGAAAAAAAGGTACCGGAAAAAAAAGGTGCCTGTAAGAAAGGGACCTGTGTAGGGAAAATTCTGTAGGGGAAAATATTTGAAATGAGAAGATTAGATTGAAGCGCTTTTTTCTGTTCCGTGCAGGCTTTTTTTTTTAATTCTTTTTTCGTGTCGCGCGTTTTCAATTAATTAAAAAGGACCAATACTTTCACCTCCAATCACGAATAAACATCCAACACATAAATCCTCCCAACTTCCCCGATTGGCTACCTTAAGCCTCACATTAGCAACTTCTTCACAAAATATAATTTAAAATAGAAAATAACACATTTTTTACTTAAAAAAATTAGAAATAAAAAGTAAAACATAATTGAAAAATTTAAATAATATCTTCCCGCTTTAAAAAATAATCAAAGAAGAATAAATAAATGAAATAAAATTTAAGAAAAAAAAATGCGTAATACAACCAGCCCATAAGTCCCCCCCCCCTTCCCTTCTCCTTTCCTCAATGATCTAATCTGAATTATTATAGATAAAAAGAATATTCATTGAAACATCGAGAAGCTTTCATGCTGCCCAGAAAGCGAGAGGAGAAATATCCCTACAGATTTTCCCTATGGAGGTACCTTTTTGGCCGGGACCTTTTTTTCCGGGACCTTTTTTCCAGGGACCCTTTTTTCCGTACCTTTTTTTCCAGGGACCTTTTTTTCTGTACCTTTTTTTCTGTCTACCATTATATTAACAATATGAAAGCACCAATATCTCAGAACCAGTTTTTTTCCCATGAAAATAAATCTTATTTTTTGTTAAACATGAAGTTAAAAGTAAGAAAATATTTCCTTCTAAATAGAATAAAAATTCCATATTAAAGTAATAAATTATTATTATAAGGTTATTTATGTTCGAATATGTATATATATGTATATATATATATATATAAATAACGAATAATATATTAATTCCTTATAACGTTAGCTCCAAATCTTTTTGTAAAATTAAAAATGTTATTTATATGTTAATCTGTGGTTTCTGTAATATGAAATATGTTGGACAAACTAGTAACTCACTTAACATTCGAATTAATCAACACCTTTCTGATATTAACAGTAATAAGGCTATCAATAACCTGGAATTGAATCATTTTAGAGTACATAAATTTAACAGAGTCAAAATTAATATCTTAGATATTATAGAGGATTTAGATTTAAGACTACAGAAAGAAAATTACTACATGCTTCTATACAAAACAATTCTGCCGTATGGGCTAAACGATACCTTCCAACATACACAGATTAACTACAATAACTCATCAACTTATTCACTTTTTCATATTAAAGATAAGCGTACAAATCGAGGTAAACGGGGTTCAAGAAGTAATAGAAACTCTCTTAATAGTGACAAATTAAATATAAAATTTCTTTCTAATATGGAAAAAGACTTTAATAAACAATATAGTATTAAACCAATTAAAGATTTTGTCTTCTCCCTTAAGAATTATGAAACATATAAGTTCTACGATCTTATTATTAACTTTTCTTTCATTAATTTACATTTCAAAATTCTTTGTTTCGATCTTATAAAAGCCAAAATGAGCAAAATTTTGCCTAATAATAAGAAAAGTTTAGATAATTTATATTTCGTTATTAACTTTCAAAATCCTATTTTCGATAAGATCAAATTTCACAACATATTTGAAAATTTTAAAGCTTTATTTCCATTAAAAGATTTTAACATTATTAAAAGTTTTAAATATAACAAATCACTTGGTAGAACCATTTTTAACTATAATGATATAAGCAAAAATTTAGGGAGTATTAATATATCCGATTATGAATGTCACTGTGAGGAGGATAAATATTTTGATTTTGTTGATAAACATCATAAACATATTATCACTGGTAATTTAAATATTATAGAAAACTTGGAACTTAGGAATTTAATGATAAAAGGCACAAAATTTAGACCCATTTACCATATATCAATCAATAAGATTCTAAAATACTTTCTTAATGATCTCAATAGTTTTTGTTTAAAGATATCAAATAGATTCTCTTTACCTTTAGGTATGCTAACAGAATGGAAATGGGAAGTTTATTATTACTTTAAAAACTTTATTTTCAATAATAAGGATAATTTAAATAAGAATAACAATTCCACAAATTTTTCTAATATTGTTCAATCAATTAAGCAACTTCAAAAAAATTTTGTAATTACTCCCATAGACAAAGCTAACAATAATTATGCTATATTCTGTAAAAAATTCTATGCTGAACTTTTAAATACGGAATTAAAAAATAGTAAAAATTTTGAACTTAGTAACTTCAATAATAATATTGCCATTAAAAAAATTTTAGCTTTTTACAAGAAATTAAAAATTAAAATTAGCAATATACAATTTCCTTACTTAATTATCAGTCCTAAATTTCATAAAATTCCAGTAAAATTTAGAACTATCACATGTGGGTCGAATACTTATTTAACTAAACCTGGCACCATTTTCTCTAACTACTTAAGTAAGATTATTAACTATATTACTAAAGAAGGTTTCTCTTGGATAATCACTAATAATCAACCGATTTTAGATTTCATTAAACATAATAAAATTAATTCTATTGCGACTTTTGATTTCCAGGATCTTTTCAATAGCATTCCCCTTTCTAAACTAAAAGATGTCCTTTTGAATTATTACCATGATTTTAAAAATATCCTTTGTTGCGATTTTGATTATTGGGAAATTCTGATTAATTTTTGTCTTTTTAGTAATTATCTTTACAATGGAAGGGATATCTTTCTTCAAATTAATGGAATACCACAGGGATCTAATTATTCATCTCTCTTAGCTAACTTATTTTTGCATTATTATGAAAAAAATTTTACTCTGAGTATTAAATTTGTTTTTAGATATATTGATGACTTAATTATCTTTAATTTCCAAGATTTTACTGTTTTATTGAGTGATATATACCCTGAGGAATTAATCTTACTTCGTAATCATGATGATAATATTAATTTCAATTTTTTGGATTTGGGTATTATGAAAGTTGAAAATATCTGCTTTGTTGATTTATACGATAAAAGAAATGATTTTAATTTTAATATTAATAAACTAGTTACTTGGAATTCTAATGTTTCTAGGAGCATCTATTTAAATACCACTTTTAATGAAATGAACAGAATTAAAAGAATATGTAGTAATATTTATTTATCCAAAATACAAATCGATAAACTCTTTCAAAATCTGATAAAAAACAATGGATACCCAACTAATGTAATAAAATTTTATATAAAATCATTGAATTAATCGTATATTTTGGTGGATATATTTTCTAAACATTTTTTTTGTTAATTTTTATGATTTTCCCATGTGCAAATCCATTTCAGGCCAAAATTCATTGCCAAAATTATTTACTAAATAATTTCTTTGTTAATTTATGTAATTTTTCCATGTGCAAATCCATTTCGGGCAAATCCGTGGCTATAATTATGTACTAAAATTTTTTCTTTGTTAATCTTTCCATGTGCAAATCCATTTCGGGCAAATACGTGGTTAGAATTATTTACTAAAAATTCCTTTGCTAAATAATTTCCCTTGTTAATCTATACAGTTTTTCCATGTGCAAATCCATTTCGGGCAAATCTGTGGATAAATTGTTTGCTAAAAATTTCTTTATTAATTTATACAATTCCATGTGCAAATCCATTTCGGGCAAATCCGTGGTTAAAATTATCTGCTAAAATTTTTTCTTTGTTAATTTTTCCATGTGCAAATCCATTTCGGGCAAATCCGTGTTAAAAATTATCTATTAAAATTTTTTCTTTGATAATTTAAATAGTTTTTCTATGTACTAATCCATATCGTGCAAATCCGCGGCTAAAATTATTTACAAAGCAGGCAATTTATGTTTCTCTTTTCTATTTTATATTTTTTCTTAAATAAACATCTATCTTCTAAAACTATTTATGATCAATTTTTAAAATTATCCAGTATAATATTACCTTGTGCACATCCATTTCGGGCCCATCCTTGGTAACTAACAAATCAAAACTCAGAATAACAAATCACTTCAGCAGTGCAGTAAGAACGACACTTTAGAACCCTTTTGTTACACTCAATTTGCGCTTTTGTTTTCATCTTTTGTTTTCATATTTTGTAATCTGGCAATCTTTCTGCGAAAACATTTTTAAATCATTCTTGAAAAATAACTGTCCAAGTAAGTTGTTATGATTTTGCTACTCGCTTTATAGTCGCCCCTTTTTAATGTTTTTTCTTTTTATTTTATTTTTTCTTTTTATTTTATTTTATTATCTGTTTTTACATGTTATATTTACTTTTTAAGATCTATTTTTACGTAGTTATTTTATAAAAAAAAATTTTTTGAGTGCTCCTCACACTATTGTATTAATATATTTTGCTTTGGCTTTATTGATACAATATCAGAAAGCACTCTGTTTTGCGGATATAATCGTGTGGGCTGAAGAAAAGATTATATCTTTTTTTTTTTCCGGCTTTTTTTCCGGTTTTTTAATTAACATTTCACTTTTTTTTTTTTTTTTTAAATAATATATTGTTTGTTGTTTTTTTTTTTTTACTTATTATTTCCCACCCCCTTTTTTTCATATGTCTATAATTTTTCTTTGTTTTATTCTTCATTTTGAACTTATATATATATATATATATATATATATATATATATATATAGATATATATATAGATATATATATAGATATATATATAGATATATATATAGATATATAGATAGATATATAGATAGATATATAGATAGATATATAGATAGATATATAGATAGATATATAGATAGATATATAGATAGATATATAGATAGATATATAGATAGATATATAGATAGATATATAGATAGATATATAGATAGATATATAGATATATAGATAGATAGATAGATAGATAGATAGATAGATAGATAGATAGATAGATAGATAGATAGATAGATAGATAGATAGATAGATAGATAGATAGATAGATAGATAGATAGATAGATAGATAGATAGATAGATAGATAGATAGATAGATAGATAGATAGATAGATAGATAGATAGATAGATAGATAGATAGATAGATAGATAGATAGATAGATAGATAGATAGATAGATAGATAGATAGATAGATAGATAGATAGATAGATAGATAGATAGATAGATAGATAGATAGATAGATAGATAGATAGATAGATAGATAGATAGATAGATAGATAGATAGATAGATAGATAGATAGATAGATAGATAGATAGATAGATAGATAGATAGATAGATAGATAGATAGATAGATAGATAGATAGATAGATAGATAGATAGATAGATAGATAGATAGATAGATAGATAGATAGATAGATAGATAGATAGATAGATAGATAGATAGATAGATAGATAGATAGATAGATAGATAGATAGATAGATAGATAGATAGATAGATAGATAGATAGATAGATAGATAGATAGATAGATAGATAGATAGATAGATAGATAGATAGATAGATAGATAGATAGATAGATAGATAGATAGATAGATAGATAGATAGATAGATAGATAGATAGATAGATAGATAGATAGATAGATAGATAGATAGATAGATAGATAGATAGATAGATAGATAGATAGATAGATAGATAGATAGATAGATAGATAGATAGATAGATAGATAGATAGATAGATAGATAGATAGATAGATAGATAGATAGATAGATAGATAGATAGATAGATAGATAGATAGATAGATAGATAGATAGATAGATAGATAGATAGATAGATAGATAGATAGATAGATAGATAGATAGATAGATAGATAGATAGATAGATAGATAGATAGATAGATAGATAGATAGATAGATAGATAGATAGATAGATAGATAGATAGATAGATAGATAGATAGATAGATAGATAGATAGATAGATAGATAGATAGATAGATAGATAGATAGATAGATAGATAGATAGATAGATAGATAGATAGATAGATAGATAGATAGATAGATAGATAGATAGATAGATAGATAGATAGATAGATAGATAGATAGATAGATAGATAGATAGATAGATAGATAGATAGATAGATAGATAGATAGATAGATAGATAGATAGATAGATAGATAGATAGATAGATAGATAGATAGATAGATAGATAGATAGATAGATAGATAGATAGATAGATAGATAGATAGATAGATAGATAGATAGATAGATAGATAGATAGATAGATAGATAGATAGATAGATAGATAGATAGATAGATAGATAGATAGATAGATAGATAGATAGATAGATAGATAGATAGATAGATAGATAGATAGATAGATAGATAGATAGATAGATAGATAGATAGATAGATAGATAGATAGATAGATAGATAGATAGATAGATAGATAGATAGATAGATAGATAGATAGATAGATAGATAGATAGATAGATAGATAGATAGATAGATAGATAGATAGATAGATAGATAGATAGATAGATAGATAGATAGATAGATAGATAGATAGATAGATAGATTATAATGGAAATCAAAAATTTCAAAATAATTAATGCTGGAGAGGAATTATTGTTACGTTTATCTTTACCACAAATAAACACTAGTAAAACTATTATTTAGTTATATATTTCTGTAGAAAAAATAATTATAACTTTTTTGAGTTTTCCTCATTGATTCGACCGAAATTCTCCGAGCCTAAATTTTTTTAATTAATAATTTAATTTATTTCAATCAAATAAATAAATAAGTATTTTTTTTTAAGATACTTTATTCGAAAACTATAACTTTTAACTGCCTAATTTGGAAAAATATATGTATAATAGTAGGCATGGTTCTCTCTCTCTCATTCCTGGCTGTCATTCAGCCGAGCTAAGGACAGCGAATTCTAGGAAGACAGGAAGAAGCGATCGTCACTTCCCAGATGTTATACGCCTGTGAATGGTACTAAAACCTACCACTTTGTTAGAAGAGCGTGTTTTGTACTTTTAATTGCTCTTTCTGAAAATAGGGGTTATAACATTCTCTGGAAGACCACCTTGGTGTACCACCTTTTCATTAAAGAACTCTATCATATTATTTGTAAAACAGTTAATATGATTTGGATTAAGTAATAATGCTGTTCGAAATTGTTACACTTAATACAGAGCAAGACACATTATATATAATTTTTATTTATTTATTTATTACATGGTGCATATCTTAATGTTTGTGATAAGAAACGAATTGATTGATTGGTTGTATCAAAATTACAAATATATAAGGTGCATATATATATATATGGGTCATTCTCACAAAAACAGTCATTTTCATGTCCCCAGTATATTTTATGTTTGTTTTACAGCTTACGAAAAAAAATTTTTCAGGGAAAGTGTCCTTCAGATTGCAAGCTAGCAAAAGAATAAAAATAAAATTATAAATTTTTATTTTTTATTTATTTTAGGTAATTAAAATATACCAATATGTCATTCCCTCACTTGTCCCCACTGCTGAATTAAAAAAAGAAAAAAATTGTTTCTGAAATAAAAATTTTTTTTTTACAAATTCGTGTTTTTTATTTCAGTATACTGAAATATAGAATTCAGAAAATCAATTTTTAATTTAATTTCTGATAAAAATATTAACACAGCACTATTTTAAACTTTGTCCCCAGTGTTTCGCGTCATTCCCTCACAACAACGTTCTAATCACCTGCAATCTTCTTAGAATAAAAATATTTCAATAAAAACTTCAGAAGTTGACAACTGGCATCATAGAACAAAATTGCAGTATGTTTCCATCTTCAACTTAAAGAAGCTTTGCTGTGGAATAAATTTGAATGAATCAAACCAGGTAAAATTTTTTATATTTGTCAATACCTCACGTCATTTTTTAGAGTAAAATAAAATACAACTTCATCGAGAAAGTGGATAATTATATGCTGCTTTCTTGTATGAATATAATTGTATGTGATTGACTTCAGAAATTAATTAGGCATAACTGTTATTTTTAAATTTTATTGAATTCGTCATTCCCTCACTAGTGTATAAAGTGAGGGAATGACGCTGAAGTGAGGGAATGATTCAAGATGAGTATATTATCAAATTTTTTTTGTTCAATCGTGCCAGCCAATTTTATTTCCCAAACCTGTAAAAACTATTAAATATATAAGACTAAATTATAATAAATATTAGATATACTTAGTATGTTATCATTTTCAAACTTTAGGAACATGTAACTTAGATAAAAACATGTATTAAAATAAAATATCATTCCCTCACTATTAGCGTCATTCCCTCACTTTTTAAATAGTGAAAATAATTAATTTACTTATTAATTAACTTGAAAAATAAATTAAAAAATTAATAAATTAATTTATTAAATTAATTAAATTAATTATTAATTATTATAAATTAATTAATTATAAATTAATTATTAAAAAAATTAATTAATTTAAATATTAAGTATAATTTATAGGATATATACTTTCTTTATAATGCCATTACATATTTCTATTAATATAAAAAGTTTCAGAGCTTTTTATTCACTTTACTTTTTTGGGATTTTATGAACTGAAAAATGACAGTTTTCGTGAGAATGACCCATATATATATATATATATATATATATATATATATATATAGGTATTCCCCCCCCCACACACACATTATATGTTTTTCTATATTCTTCCTCATTTCCTCATTTCTTCATATTTGTCGTACCAAACAGGATTTTTTTAATGTTTTTCTGCAAAACATGGAAAGGTGAACTAGATTTATTTAAACACACTATCACCAAGATTTATTTACTTTTTTTTTAATGTTTGGAATTTTAAATAATAAAATTTTATTTAATTGATAATTAAAGGGATTAGTTCCAAAGGGAAGTTCCAAAGCCAGCATATTGTTTTCGATGGAAATAACAAGCAAATACTGTACTTAAGAAATATGCAAATTTCCCTTACAATGAAAAAAGAAAGAAAATTTTTAATGAATTACGTTTTGCGACTGAAAAGGCTTTCTAATTTGCCTTCGAAAACGAACATAACTCAAAAGCAACCATAGAATTTGGATTGGTTGGTTGAATTTTATTGGCACAAGAGCCAGAAATGGTTATGCTGCATCAGGCACTAGGTTAATTTGGAGCTTATTTAGCGAATTAGATGCTTTAACGTGTAATATATGTTACAAGTCGAGTAGTAACAATTTCTAATATTCCATGTGTTGTATAGTAACCAAAAAATGGAAAAAAAATTAAGTTTATAATAAAATGACTTGCTACATTTATGTTGTTTCACTAAATTTTTAAAATTATGAAAAAGGAAAGGAAAAAGATAGAAAATTCTTTATTAATTTACGATATTTATCCGATTTCAGTACAGTAAAAAAAAGATTGTGGCCACCGAATAACTTACTATCAACTATATGTTTACAATACTTTTTAACTATTTATAAATTGGTTTGCGTTTCAATATGCTTAGTTTATCTTTTTTAATATTTAAATTGAAAAAATTATTAGCTAATTTATTCGTTCTCCTATAGCACTTCTTTCTCGGTCTCATCTTTCTCCATTCGCACAAACAAGTGTCACTAAATCTATTACTATATCTCTGGAAACCTATAATTTTAATGTTCTAAATTGGAGGGTTAAATGACTGCATTCTAAATAAATTCATGAAACAATTACCCAAAAAGAAACTTTAAAACAATATATCTTACATAAAAGGTCGTCATAGTAACAAAAAATTATCTATTATTGAAAAATTTTCTTTACATTTTTGAGCGAATTATTCCTTTTCATTTCAAGCAATGAACATAAATTCAGGAGAATTGATGGGTTGTTGACAAATGTCCCTGATGACGGAAATGACGGAAGAAATGTTGAGCGAGAAGGGCTTTGGGGGTAAACGAACATCTGGTGACCACTGGGAGGCTGAAAGTGCCCACTTAACACGAAGGCAATATGGGTGGCCCGAATTTTTCTTCAAAACTTTTATTTTGCTCAAAGAAGCGTTAAATCTCAGAATCAGACTGGGTACTTGATTAAAGGGGACTTAGAAGTATTAAAATTTGAGATTTCGTCGGAACATTAATAAACGCGCGTATTTGGCCCCACAGGGCCGGCCCCAGGGCAGGGCGATCCGGGCGGCCGCACGGAGCGCAATGATCTAGGAGCGCCAAAATGATAGTTGACAAGATTGAGAGGCGGCAGGCGGAATTTATCATTTTTATTTCTAAGCACATAATTCAAATAATATAATATATTTAAACATTAAAGCAAAACTTAGTTGAATTCAATTCAACATGACAAAACCACTCACTTTTAAGAATTGATTGTATTTTATATAATAGTTTTGGTCTAAATAATATTTTGGTCTAAATAATACTTTGGTTTATATAATATTTTGGTCTTTTGCTACTGGCTCATTGCAAAGATTTGGAAATAGTTTTAACCAGGGTTCATTGATTTAAATCAGCTTGATTTAAATCACGATTTAAATCATGATTTAAATCAAATGATTTTTTTTTGAAAAATCATTGATTTAAATCAACTGATTTTTTTAAAATATATATATTGATTTTAAAAGTTAAAAAACAATGTTTTAAATTATTGATATTTTTATTATTTTTTTTCTTAGTTTTAAAATTTATTTTATTGCTGTGTTAATTAATTTTAGTTAACGAAATTACTTTCTTTCTTGGTGTGTGTTAAATTCCAACACATTTGAAATTACATTTTTAAAAATCTTTTGATTCTTGAGATTGAAAGTGCAGATTAAAGTACGCATTTAATATTGTATTAATATAGACTTGCATAGCTGTAGAAAGTAATTAATAGACATTATTCGCATTTTTTTTCGAAATTAATCTTAATTAAAATTCCACCTTTTGATTGAAACAGCATGGTATTAAAATCTACATTATATTTTATTAGAGAAAAATGTATATTTCTAAAGCTTGGGATTATATTAAAAAGAATTATACCCTAATATGCCAAAAATAGAAAGAAAAAAAAAAGGATAATGAATTCAGATATTTTTTCCTGATATAGTGTCATTCTTCCCTTTCAAAGTCTATTTGAGGCAGTAGAGTTATTGACTGGTAACTGGTATTTTTTTTCTCATAATATGTTTACAGTATCTTTGACATTATCAGATTTTCTATAAAGAAATTTTGTGAAAAAAAATTCCAATGAGTGCATAGATTTTTTAAAAATTTTTTTTAGCTGGTCTATTTTGATATAGAATTAAAAATGAATATTTTAATATAAAAATATTGATGAGCGACTACATTTATAAACACAATCTGTTACATTTATTTTGTCATATTAAAAATCAAGCGAAAAAAAACACAATTTTAAATTAAAATGGTTTGCTAATTGAAACTTAAATTTAATAGTTAAAGAGTCTGCCCAAGCCAAATTTGCTACTGCTTAGGGTACCTTCACAAATTCAACTTTAGGAAAAACGATAATTTCGCAAAATACTTTTTTTTTTAAATTTTATTTTTGTGTTTTGTAAGAAACGAATAAATCCATATTTTTGTGTTGATTTTTTAATGTTATTCTTAATTTTCACAAATTATGTCTAAACTTTCATAAAATAAATACCTCTCAGAAAAAACTAGACAGACCCCTTTCATTGAATTCTCTATTTCATCTAGTCTTCAAATTTCAATTATGCATTTGTTTCAAAATGGTTGCTATGCATTCAAAGCTATGTATTATAATGAAAAATTATATTAGTAAGTTAGAGCTTCTAAAATATTGTTATAATATTGTTTTCATATTAATTTAATTTTGATTAAACATTTATAAAGTATTTTTAATCATAAACTAAAGTTCTTACAATGTGTTTGAATAAAAATCAAAAAAATCTTATTTGAATCAAAAAAATCTGAATTAAATCAAAAAAATCTGATTTTTTTTTTAAAAAAATCACGAACCCTGGTTTTAACTGATGGAAATTCAAGCGATCTTAACGCCCTGGAACTAGCCGATGAAATAAGCATTGTTTCGTCATTATTAACAAAAAAGGAAACCCCTGTTGAAGTTCTCAAGTTTATCGCTACACTTAAATTCGCACCAAACCTCAGCATAGCATTAAGAATCCTACTTACATTGCCAGTCACTGTGGCTTCAGGGCTTTTCAAAATAAAAAATTATCTAAGAACGATGCTGACGCAAAATCGTCTCAATGGATTGGCAATGATAGCTATAGAACACCAAATTAGTGACAAATTAGACTTGAAATCACTGGTTCGTGAGTTTGCCGAAAGAAAAGTTAGAAAAAGGGCATTTTAATTACTTTGGTTAGTTAGAATTTATTTATAATATGGGATATTAGTTTAGTTAGCATTACTACACTTTAATCTTTGTTATTTTGCCTTAAATGCTAAATTGCTTATCTTGTTATCTGATGATTGAGTTTTTAATAAAATGTTTTTTTAAATATTTTTCTTCAATGTTTTCTTGACTTTCTGATATGGTTGCATGAGATTTACTTTTAAAAAAACGGGGGGGGGGGGGGGCGCAAAATTAAGGTCAAGATAGAATAGTTTTTTCTCACTCGAATTTTTTTTTTCTTCATATTTTTGTCTAGCAGTTTAAACTGTAGTAGATCCTTAGAAAAATATTTTGCAGATTGTTGGTACCTCATATTTTAATGGTCAAAATGTCGGAAAAAAGGTATATTTTTTTTCAGAGGATGTACCTTTTCATATCTGATTACATAAATTAATTGATATTGAGGACTAAATAATTAGCATATTTTATCTGAACACTTTGACCGATTAAGTTTGTTTTCTAGTACATGAATTTCTAGTACATGATCAGTAGAAAAATATAGTTGTTAACTTGTTATCGCTTTTATTCATTTGTCTCTGTTAACAGTACGAGTACCTGAAATATTAAATAACAGAACATAGTGAAATATAGTGTTTATAAATAGTTCTCTGTAATGACGATTTAAAAAAATTTAATACAAAATAAAAAATATATAAATTTGAATCCCTTTTTTACAATTTGCATACCTTTGATTTAAATGCAATCTTCAAACTTTCTTTTCGCATTTAATTCTGCCTATAAATTTATATTCACATTTATAATTAACATTTACGTGATTAAATGAAAGCAAAAGCTCTTATTCTCTTCTTATCCATGAAAAAATGTGCAGAAATATAGTATATTTACTGACACAAAGTTTGAGGAGAATTACATTATTGGATGCTAAGAAAAACTGTTTGCTGCAACAAGACTGAAGTAATGACCCCTATGTAGTCTTCAAAAACATCACTGGCCAATAGATAGTTATATAAATTGCCTCCAAAAGCAGCACTCCCTTGTTTTTTCTTGAATGTTAACTGTGTAAAAAATTTCGTTCATACGTTGTAAAGCATGTGCTATTTCTATGCTATAACCAAAACGTCTTTGAAATTCGATCAATTCAGTTGAGCGGTTCCCCGGGGGCCATAAACTTCGAGAATCACAGTAGACCAGCGTACAAGGTCAACCCCTCATCCAGTTTCTCTTCTCTTTTCTTCCTCTTTTGAAAAGGCATTAAATCTACACACATGACATTCAAAAGTAACCAGATTTTCAGGCCAAAGCTAGTAAATATTTAAATGGAAGGAAGGGAAGAAAAGGAACTAGAAGGAGACTTATTTTTTAGTATTTCATTAATATATACATATTACGTCAGCTTACTCTATTTAGCATTCAGAAAGATTGTTTTATTGCATAACTCATAAATAATAATTCTAGAAGCATATTGAGCATTCGAAGGGGGGAGGCACGTAATTGTTTAAGTGATCAATATAATATAACTAAATATTATTCTCAGAAGTTGTGGTGCCTCTATCATTTATTTATTTATTCAAATCATTTTTGAGCAAAGTGATATGGTGCTAGAGTAAAAATTATTTTTTTTAGTTCTACTGCTATACAATTTCTATATATTTACCAAGTGCCCATTCAACCTGATTAATTGACGCTAAGTATATAAGTTTTGTTGTGTTTATATTGATGTGCTGACTGCACCATCTTGAATCATAAAATTGACAAGAACTTTTTTTATAAAAATCCCACTTATTCGAAAATTATTTCACACTTAAAATTGCAATTTTAAGTGAGTGTGCGTATGTGTTTTTGCGATTTTTTTCTTAAATAATTATTTATTTAGAAAAATGGATCCCTTTCGCGATTTTTATTTTATTACCTCGTGTTTTATTTAAAAATAATTAATGCATAAGAAAATAAAAGATGTAAATAAAAATAAAGTTGTTGGTAAAAATATTTTTATCAATATTTTAAAAAATTTAAAGACTGAGAGAGATTAAAAAAAAATGTTTCTTAAGTGAACCGATTAATGATGTAAGGCTATCATTATAATGTTAAGTTACAAAATTACTTCTCTTTTATCACTTTTTTATGTATTGCACATTCTGTATTTCTAAGTTAAAAATTTAAAAAAAAAGAAAATACTTGATTATATTTTATATCCGTTATGCTTTTATTTCGCTACGATTTACGTATTTATAAAATGTGCTTACATAAAATTATAATGCATATTCTATGAATAAAATGATATTTTTTATCGACTTTTATGGGAAATTTTTTTTACAAAGATCAATAGGGGAGAACGCTATGTCCACGAAAGCTGATTCTGAGAGAAAAAAAATGAATTAGCGATGGGAAAGAATGGACCCATTTTCTCTATGTAATAACTCTCGGATGAACTAATTTTCTTTCGTGCATTACCCAATTTATCTGTTTAATTCTGAAATTGATAAGAAATCCCAATTAAATAGACGCATCTTTTCTGCTGAAAGACGAAAATTCTATTCTACGAAGTTCGCTTTTTTTTTTTTTTTTTTTGTGGGATTGATGGAACACTGGCAGCAATAAATAATCGTTTCTCACAGAAAATTTAACATTGGTTTCAAATAAAATAATTTGGTTTAATAAAATTTTATTCGTATAAGCGTTTTATTCAATTAGTCTATATGCAGTTAAAGGAGGGGGTGACAGCATTACATTTAACCGCATTATTATCATATTATTAGTAGATAAAATTTCTAATTTTTAGCCATATCACAAATTGTCCAGCTGATACATGTCTTCTATTTTTCATATGTTAATAGCAATTTTTAACAGGAAAATAAAGCTACTATTGTGCAAAATCATTTAATTTAAAAATAAAAAAAAGAAAGAAAAACTGTATTTTTTTGGAAATAGCCAATTTTTCCAGTTTCGTGAGTTGAGAAAATAAACACAATTCAAATATAGCGACAGAAAAATCTGATCCCCGGTAAATGACATAAGGAAAGTAAATCAATCCAGAAAATGATTTTAAAAGAGTAAGAAAAAGTAGGAAATAGAAAATTAAAGAGCCGAAAAACTACTAAAATAGGAAAAATATAACTTCGATCCTTGCAATCTTTATTATGGGTAACGTGAGTTATAATTGAAATCACATTTTAATCAAAGATCTAAAACGTTCATTTAGATTTGTTATTCTACAGATAGGAAGAAAGGAAAAAAAATTAAAAAAAATTGTAACATGCGAGCATGCGCTTAGAGCATTTTTGTATAAGACGTTCTAATGGTCTTCTTACACCGTTAATCATTTAAGAAATCACGTGTAGTGCCATCTATCTGAGATTCCGGTAATCAATGACCACAAAAGGGAAATAATAGTACAGCCATCTATATCTAACGTCGATAACTAAAAGAATCAAAATAAAATAATTACAATACCTAAGCTAACATAATTATTTAAAGTGTCAGCTATAATCAGTGGCGTACTGAGATAAGAGGAGTGACAATTGAAGATTAATGTTATTAAACCTTTTAAGGAAGGTCGCTAGGAAATTAAATTTTTTAACATAAATTTATGACTCCAACAAAATATTCCATGAAATGTTATGATTGTTAGATATTTAATGTTGATGTTTTAGACCAAAGTGTGTGCATTTTGAATATTCTTTGTATTTCAAGAATAAAATGATTATTTTCAAGAAATAATGGCATACATATTTCTTCAATTCTGTTTTTAATTAAAAATCACCATGAATTACAGAATTGATTTCCACTCAACTCTTCTTTTATTAAAGAATAAACCGTAATGCAAACAGCACTTTTTTGAAAATAAATGAGAAACGATTCGACCGAATTTTTTCTATAAAATTAAACCTGAAAATTTATTTAAAATTATACTTGAAAATGAATTAAAAAATTTGTGTGATCCACAGCTATTGTTGAATTTTCAACTATTATTGGGCAAAATAATTATTAATAAATATTTTTCCCATAGATATATCTTTGGATAAACAAATTTTAAATTACATATAGAAGATTTTTTTTTATTTACTAAGAACGTTTTCGAGCAATACTGGTGAAAGCTGAAAGTCAAATAATCTTTAAAGGGTCCAAACTTCCGACCGCTCTTCAAACTTATAGGTATTGATCATATTTTCAGTTTCTGATAAATTTTTTTAAAATCTATATTTATTTTAAGATATAGACATTTATTTAATGTGGGAAAAGATAATATCAATTTACATATTTTATAATATTTCTGTAGGTTGGATTATTTTATTTTTAATTTCATGTGCTTTGAGCTTAATTATAACTTTCGACCAAGAAAAGAAAAATTCAAAAAAATAATTATAGTTCGGAGGAAAATTTGTGGTAATTCATAAAGGGCCTGTATCAACAGATTAAAAACGGCCAAAATATTACGCTGCGCTACGGGCCTTTAACAGTATGAGTTGTCACACCGCTTTCTCCTGAAATGCCGAAATAAAAACAGTATTGGCCCTTAGCTTTTTCAGGTCATCTCATAAATTTTATATTAATATTTGTCTTACTGTATAATTCTAAAAGTTATATATTTATTCATTTCGATAACGTAAAAAAATGTATGCATGTCTTAAAAAATAAAAGAAAGTTTTTTACTTTTGATTATAAGTTTAAAATCAAATTAAACACTTTTACTAAATATAAAAAGTATTCTTATGCTATTTTTATTTTCAAGGATCTAAATGTTGCATAGAATGGGATTCTCTTTTGGATAATTATTATCGGAATAAGATTATAGAAAAATTTTATATATATTAATTAATAATTGTAATCAAGTTTTTTAAAAAAAATTACTATTTACATCAAAATATTTAATTAGAGTTTCCCAAAACTCTAAATAGTAAATCAATAGAAGAGAGAGTATAATTTTTTGCGAAATTTTAATAATATGAAAACTACTTTAAAAAAAATATGCTCAATATTTTATTGGTATCATTTTTCTCACATCGATTTTTAAATTGTTGGATCAAAATACATGTTTTGAAGAATTCTAAGTGTCAAAAAATGACAAAAAAGAATTCACAAATATAATTAAAATATTGTAATAAAATTTTAAAGAAATTATAAGTATTTTTTCAAAAAGAAATTAGCCCCTCCAGAGAGATCATATTTATGTTATTGCTACATAATATAATTCTAATTTTTAATATTTTTTTGTAAAATACTTACAATTGCTCTTATCAAATTTTGGGGTTAGATTTTTTTTTTATTAACTGTACACTTATTCATGATTAATGAATAAATTTCAACCTTACATGACAATCAATTATTGGTATGCAATGAAGGTCCAGTAATCAATTAAGTGTATGAGGCCAAATAACAATTTTATTATTCGGGCCTATATAAGTGATGAGTTACACTGCCGCCTCCCGAGATGCCGCCAAACAAACGATAACGGACCATATTGCAATTGCCTTTTGCCGTTAACGAACCTAAAATGCCAGCTTACGGCCTTACGTTTGGCATGAGGTGTGTGCTTACTGGGTTATACATATGTATGCATAATAATTAAAATGTGTCTTATATGTAATATATAATTAATGAGATGCATCACATCAAGTAACAGGAAAAATGATTTTAATAAATGCTTTAATATTTTTTCTATCTTAATTTTTTTTTTTTAATTATGATTTAAGAAAAACTTGTAGACAATTTCAAATGTAGTTCATAAAAAATATTCAATATTTTCTTTCAGTGCTTAATTTTTTTTAAATATAAAACGATTTCTGCTCCAAAAGTAATATCTATTTTGGGATATTTTTTAACAAATCTTATAAGAAAGATTGTCATCAATAAATTTATATGTTAGAAAAAATTAAGATTTGAAAATATTTTATTTATTTATAATAATCAGCAAGAAATAAAAAAAAAGGTACATTTATTTTCAAAAATAATAAATACTGTTTTACAGTTTTACAATCTTAAGGATCAATATATTTTGATAAATTACTTATAATTTATTTATTATTATTACTTTATAATTATTACTTAGCTAAATTATTTTGTCCCATTTTAATATTATATGCGTTGTTTATTTGTAAATAATTGCAGTGTTTACGTTTAGATTATTTCCATTGGAATTTAAATGTATATCATACGATTATGAAAGAATTCTTTAGAACCTATTTTAAGATTATGAACGCGCCAATAAAATTATAATTTCTTTACTTGTCTCTTTTCTGCCATGATAAAACATATTTTTATTTGTCTCGTATTCATTTCCTTATTAAAATGTTTCATTTCTTATTTTCAAATATATGAATAAATCTAATATTTGATTACATATTAGAAAATAATAAATTATATACTTAAGTAAGGTTTATTCTTTTGATATTAAAAATAGTTATGATGAACCAAGATTCAAAATTAAAAGAAAAAAAATCTTATTAAATCATTTTCTCTTATGAAATACACATATTGCTTCTAAAGCATCAAACAGTCCTACATGGTAATTTTATTGAGTTATAACGTGATAAATAACATTGATTTATTCTAGTTAAAAGCTATTAAATCAGCCAAAGCAAAAATATTTCACGTCGCTCAAAAGTTTGAACAATATATTATAGTTTTCTTTTAATATACAAATCTATATACAGCGTTACCTCATGGTTCACTAACACTTCCGAGGATGACATCAGAAATCTACTGACAGGCCTTGACTCTCGGTGGCTATGATATGACATGTCCATGGACTAATCTGGTAAATAAAGGAATATTATGATTTTTTCTTTAATGTTTTGCATTTTACATTCATTAAATACAATTAATTCATCACTCCTTTAAAAAATAACTTATTTTTAAGGTGGTTATGGATTCCTTGAATGGTAAAGAATAAGACATTGCTTACATTTCTACTATAATCTTAACCCAAGTAAAAATAACAATATATGTTTTCAAATTGTCCAAAGGCACAACGCCTTTCCCTATGCCTTTTGCAATAAATTACCAATTATTCAGCAGGGGTCTGTCTAGGTTTTTCCTAAAAGTAACTATTTTGTTAAAATTTTGACATAATTTGTGAAAAATTAAAAATTATATTAAAAAGTCAACACTAAAACATGGTAAAAATATAGATTTATCGTTTCTTAAGGGAGACAAAAATAAAATTTTAAGAAAAAGTATTTTGTGAAAATACCGTTTTTCCTAAAGTTGAATTTGTGAAACTACCGTTTTACCTAAAATTGAATTTGTGAAGGTACCGCTAAACGGTAGTAAATTCGGCCTGGACAGACCCCGGTTCAGGCATAAAAAAATACTATGGCTTAGAACGATGATGCAACAAAGTTTCACAAAATTAAAATTTTACCAACTTAGTTCTACCATCAAGTATCAAGCTTCAGATGGAAATGTAAACATCCAAGATGTTAAATGTTAATCCTAACACTACTTTTAAAAAAACAGCATTTAACACACTAATAATTACACTATTAAAATATAACATTAATTATTTAAATTTATTTAAAACTAACAAAAACAAATACTTTTTTTAAAAAAAAAACTTTTTCCATTTTTCACAATAATTAATTTATCAAATACATATATATTGGAAGAGGGAAATAAATTCCAACCAAAAAACAAAACAACAGTAGATCTTAAATAATATAAGGGCAAAAGTATGCACAGTTATGTAAATTTGACTAAAATATTTTTGTTAAAGAAAATTTAAAAAGTTTAAACAAAAACAAAAAATTAAAATAAAAACAAAAAATTAAAACAAATCCCTTATAGTACAAAATAAAATTCAATATTTATTTAGTATTATTTTTCAGATATTATATCTATTTTTCGAATTATTAATAGGTTTTAAGAATTTTAAATAGAATACGTTTTTTTTTTTTAGTTTGCTGCAAAAAAAAAACTTTAACCTAATCTAAAAAAAAAATTTAAACAAAATAAATTACAAACAGAATAAACTACAGTTTATTCTTTAGAGAGCCAAGTAAATTACAATTTAAAAACTCTCGTTTTCCTCAAGTTTTCGAATTTTTCATGGTCAATAAGTAGTTATTTGAATGTGTGAGTTAAAATTCGCATGTCGAAATAAAAATCGGAATTTTTAAAACTACATGAAAATGCATCTCAGAGACTGCCGAAAAAAAGACTGAAAAACAAGTTGGATTTACAATGCAATTGGCATAAATTAAGTATGACAAAAAGCGATAAATTAGATGCGCGATTTTTATCTCACAAGTCATAATAAATGTATAGTCCATTTATAAACCACATGGAAATTACTAGTTATAAATGACAAAACCTGATCTAAGCATCACTTGGTTTTATGATGACATGGGAAAAAGGGAAGAGAGTCAAAAAGTGATTATATAAATGTGTGATTTGAGACTTGTGTGCCGCAATTAAATTACTGGATTTTCAAAATCACATGCATTGCAATAACTGCTTTTAAAAAATCCTTTAAATTTCTGATGAAATCAATACAAATACAGAACGTCACAAAGTGATAAATTAGATGCGCAATTTATAATGTGTTCTGAATGATTAGAAGCAGTTAAGACCAACCTTACTCTTTTGTTTCCGAGCTTGGTATATAATATATTTAACAATAAATATCTATAATGATCATCGATTTAAACTATGAAACATTTATTGGATTGATTAACAAAACATGACGATGATGTATTTATATTAATGGAATATGATAGATAATAGCTAATGAGAAGTTTTTAGTGAGATAGTTCGGTATTAATTCGGTATCTAATTATTGCTACTGAAGTCTTATATAATCATAAAGAAAAATATTACAAAGAAAACATCTGGGCTAATCTAAATAAATTTTATAAAAACTTTATTATTAATAATTATTTATAAATAACATTTTTAATAAATATTAACAATTTTTGAGCTCTCATTTTCAAATTTTGAATATAAATTCCTAGAGTTTGAGCAATTTTTTTTTTCTATACATATGTTATTTAAAATTTCTGAGAATATTTCTTAAAACCCTCAAATCATCTTTATGAGTTATCAAACAAAGAAATGCTGCTTTCTCAAGCAGCATTTCTAAAATTAACAAATATCATAACATTATAAACTATAAAAACATATCATATTTAGAAAATAAAATTTTAAGACATCTCTTATACAGAGACAAAGACATCTTTTTAAGGTATCAATATTTATCTAAGACAATTTCAATGGTCTAACTGAGGAGCCATCGGCTTTTGAAAAATCCCAAGTTCTAACCTCAAGATAATCAAATATCCAGAGAATGAATAGCTTCTAATGGATGCTTACGTGCATGGGAAGATTGGAAGAGATAAAAAATTTGGCAAATTATCAATAGATAATAGAGCCAAAACTAAAGTCAACCCTGTATTAATAATGTTAAATTTTTAAATAATCGGGCTACAACTTCATCAGAAAGACCATTACAATTTAACTTAACCCTGTAGCCGACACATTTTTGTGATTAGAGGAAGAAAGTAGCATAAAAATTTTTCAAATATATTTTGATATTTGATTAGTTATGACACTGAATTAATGAGTTTTCTAATTACTTGCATTGAATTAAAAAGTTAGCAGTTACACTAATTGTTAAGAAATGAATTTAAAAAAATTTGCTTTTTTTTAAAAAGTGAGAAAAATTAAATTAGTTTAATTCAATTTAACAGGGATTAAAAAAAAAACGAAATTGAAGAAATTTCAAATGCTAGGAGGTATGTAAAAAATTTTCCATAGTAAAAATAAATAACCAATGAAAACTGAAGTTTAAATGTCAGAAAATAACTACTTTTTAACCAATTTACACTGCCTGGAATTTTGAATACTTAGCATCTTCAGTCATATTTTTTAAAGAAGTCAAGTAAACCAAAGGAAATCTTTAATTGATAGAGTAGTAACTTAACAAACTTTAAATGAACTATTTAAGACAATAACAACTTAACTTTGAATGAAGTATCTGCTTTCAAATGAAAAAACTTATAAGCTAGCAATAACATATTTATGCATATTACGTATAACTTACAATATGAATTGTCAAGATGTAAAATTGGACAAGCTATCTATCTTTCCTTTTACTAAAAGGGAAAGCAACTTTTGAAACAGAAGTTATTTTCAATAATTGTAAAGAAACACTGTAAGAAGAAAGGGTATTGACTATCTGTAAAATATTCTGTAATTCTAATTCTGTAATATTTTATTTTAATAAAATAGTTTAAAATAATTTTTTATTTAAAAGAGTAGCAATAACAAATATGAAATAGACTATTTAACACAATACCCATTCACAAAACTTACAAATGAAAGAATTGGTAATCTAGCAATAATATATTTATAAAAAGGACTCTATAAATTATGAAAAAATGTAGAAAACTTCATAATTTACAACTGTTAAATATCAACATAATTTCATTTTTCTAAAAAAAAAATTTCTTTTTCCAAATAAACTCAATTTGACAAATTTTTCCTAAAACTTTGCTTTCTATTTCAATTTTAAGAACCCTTTTAGAAACTTATCCTTAATACTATAACTTTTTGCATCACCCAGATTTAGTCAACCAGCAGAGATGCCAACTTGCTCCGGACAGCAAATATATATTTTAAAGTGGAAGTTTATTAATTGTGATTCTTAGTTTAATAAATTCAATTCAGTAGATTTTAATCCACCACTGTTTCTAAATAATTCGTAGGCTTATATAATTCACCACTTTATAGCACTTACATAATGCCATGCCTTTCAAAAAGCAAGCAAAAATAGACAAATATTCGCAAAATTTACTTGTAGTTAATTACCGTTTCTTTAATTATTTTGGCGTGTCCGGAGCAGTTGGCATCTCTGAACCAGCATTAAATTTTGGAAAAATTACTTGAGATTTTGATCCAAAACAAATGGCTAACTTAAATAATAATGACAACAGTGTATTCAAAAATATTTCAAAAATGAGTGTAATATTTCAAATACGCTACATGCAAAGAAAAGAAAGCTCTAAGCTGGTCTAAATCTGATTTAGCAGTTCAAAGGTAGTATTATTTTTTTATAACCAGCATACTATTTATTTTATAAGCACTGAGGATATGTTATGTAAGCTTAGGGGTCGGTTTGAGAAGAGAGCAGAGTGAATATCAACCAGTGGTTGCTGGGATTAAAACCTGATTTAACTTACTGGTAGGCAAATGCTCTATCCCCTGAGCCACCACGACTCTCAAAGGTAGCATTAGAAAGATTTCCAGAACTTACAAGTAAAGAAAGTGCTATGAAAATCAAGCAAGAGCTTTAAAAGAGTCGTATCCTGCCATGACTAGGAGATATAAGAAATTATATAACGTGATGCTTCGCCAGTTTTGCATCGCGATACAGAGATGTATCGCGATATAGTATTTTTGCAATTCATTTACTTGTCATGGGCAACACACAAACTCTTTTTTTCTTTTGCTACGTCAGATTGATTTGACTCTAGCAAGAATTTTTAAATAATTTTTTTTTATAATAATGGATAAATAGTCGATATTTAAAGAAAAATAAGCTGAAAAAAAACGGACTTAAGTATGCGAATTTTTAAAAAGGCTGAGAATAAATCAAAGTATAAAATGGTACAACTAGCTAATTAAATTTTACCTCTGTAGTTACGTTTTACAGATAGTAGATTAACGAACATGTCTTTTTTTTTACTACAAGTTTAACAGTTCATAATTCTTAAACTAACAATCGAATCATATATACCTAATTCTTTAGAACATTTTGTGTACTATTCTTCACACTTTTGTAATTTTAAGTTTCTAAGTCTTATAGATGTTAGGTAACACAGTATAATTTAAGGTAAATCAACAACAAAAACATGGGGAGAAGTAGAGAAAGAATTTTCAAAAAAGGCACTTAAAATTGCAATGCCTTTTAATCAAATTGGAATTTTAGAAAAAAAAACTCTGTGTTAAGTTCATATACAAATGTGGCCCTTTCAGCATGCCAAATTTCAACTCAGTAGTTGAATTCTTAAGGATTGTAGAGAGGCCTGTATGGTATTTTTTACAACAAGTTTAACAGTTAATAATTCTTGAACAAATAATAGAATGTAAATTTTTTTATACCATCATAATTCCTGAACAGTCTTCTACATGCCTTAGTAATTTAAGTTTCTAAGTGTTACAGTTTTTGGGTAGCAAAGCAAAATGCAACATTAAGTTAAAACACAAAATAGCGGCGTTGGAGTAGGTGGTAGCTCTTACGATATTTTTTTTGTACATAGAGATG
Organism: Parasteatoda tepidariorum; assembly: GCF_982258835.1. Lineage (NCBI taxonomy): Eukaryota > Metazoa > Arthropoda > Arachnida > Araneae > Theridiidae > Parasteatoda > Parasteatoda tepidariorum. The sequence goes on along the minus strand of NC_141755.1, from coordinate 120,916,471 downwards.
ATTACCTGAATATTGATCAAACATATTTCAATGAGACACCAAAACTAAATTCTATTTGCACATACGTAAGTGGCAGCTGTGTATCTCCCTGTTGGGCAAGCGTAATAGTATAATCAGAAAGCGAGAGGGAAAATACAACATGATCATTCATTTGCCTTCACTAGAAATTTATTTTTTTTTAAAGTAATGAGTCTTTAAATTTTATATTCAGTTACTTTTCCTTATACAAACATATCCAAATCATTATCGGATTTAATCAATTTCTTAGATGACATAAATAAGATACGTCAAAATTAGACGTTAGGATAAATGAGATATTTAGACAACAGTATAAACTAAACCTATAAAATTATGGCATAGTTGAATTAAAATCCTTGGTCTTTGTACTGATGGGAAAGGAACTTCAAGCATGAAATTAGATATTATTCAAGAAAAAAGGATTATTTTATAATAGTGAAATATTGTTTAAACTGGAGGTTCCTGAACCTTTTTGTTTCGCAGACCCCTTGCCATGTTTTTCCATTTTGGCTTTCCTGATATTCATTTTTTTGTAAATTCATCAACTTAATTTTGTAATGTATTTTTGATAGCTGGTACAGTGCTACTCACAGTAAATATTTAAATTTCTAGCTGTAGTGAAGTATATTGTGGAAAAAAACATGTTATTTTATACATTTATTAATTAAACTCAATCTAATTAAATATATAAATGGAATAAAATAATTCCACTATATAACCCATACTCCGCTACAAATATTATAATACAACAATATGCTTGTGGAAATAAGTTTGTATACAAAACTGTAGTAGGGTATTGTCGGTCTGTTTATTACGTTTTCATGTAAAAAGTAGGCAGCAAATCTCCATGATCTTGTGCGTAGATAAAGTTAGCAGTCTAGCTAGCTAAAGAGTTAACACAGGTTAGACTACAATTTACCACAGAAATATACTTTTTTGTTACAAAATAAAATCTTACATGCAGAGAAAATAAATACATACGCAGGCAGAGCTGCAGGCAACTGTTAGTTTATAATAATTGAGTTTCATACATCAAAAAATAATCCTAATAACTTAAATTTTCATAAAATTTTTACTTCATAGCTACTTTTATAAATTATGTAGAATGTAGATAGATATATGCTTTTATATTATAAGGTAATATAATGTAAGTAATTAAGTACTATCACTGTATGTTGATTATTCCGTTCATGAAATGGCAAAATTAAAAGTCACTACCTGCGCATATGAGATCCACTATTGTTGACCCCCAATTATTTTTTACTCGACATGGACCCCTTGCAGGTTGTCATCAAATCCTGGGGGTCGATATAGACCACTTTGGGAATCACTGGTTTAAATTATTGAATATTGTTCAAATTATTGTTAAGAATTTTAAGACATACAATTAAAAGAAAAATGTTTTCAATACCAATTTATCATTATGGATTTTAAGCTTAGTTACGTTTATTTTCAACATATTTTAAAAATCTACAGAAAACTAATAAAGACCGATTAAGGATTGCCACTCAAATCTGAACAAAAAATTCCCTGCTACATATTATAAACAATATATTAAGAGGGAATACACAATCACTATGCTCATGTATGATCTATATTAGGATAACTATACAGATTTTAATTGCAAGAAAAACTCAGAAATGGTTCAACAAATTACTTAAAAAAAATGCTACAGTAAATGAAATAGTGTAGCGGAATAACGGTTGCTAATCAGTTACAGGGTGATAAAATATAACACTAAAAAATTGTCAGTCAGTAGACACCAGATTGCTCTTTTCTTCTACAATGCACCCCGTGTGTGTTTTGTTATAATATTTTAAAATAAACATGGGATTATTTTTTGTATTTTGTAAAATTCCAAAAATTACTTTATTTCATACTTAATTTTTTTTTAAAATTTTTAAAAATAAATTTTGTAATGTTGTTCATATTTTGAGAATGCTTAAACAGGGTTCCCACTAAATTTCAGGAAAAAAAATTCCCTAGTAAATTCAAATGAAAATTGAGCCCTACGTTCATCAGAAAACTTTGATTCTTTTATTTATAATGTGAAATATTAGATTTTCTATGTAAAAGATTATTATTAAATGAACAAAGGGAACATTTCTGTTTGACTGAAACTTTTACAACAAATAATTGTAATAGATGTAAGAATTATTTAACTTGAATCTCAATAACTGATTACTGTTACTGACAATTTTAATATTGGTTATTTTCTAGGCATTATATAGGAATATTCCAGGTCTTTGTAAAAAATTGCCTGATAATTCCAGGTTTTCCCTGGTCTCCTTGACCCATTTGAACACAGTTTAAAAGAAATGCCTTACGTTATCAAAAGTTTTTCCAATCATATAAAATTTTTAAAAATGCATTACTGTTAAAGACGTTACAGTTGGCCATTGGCCGGTATCAGAAATTTCTGAATTTTAGTACATCCAACATGAAGAAGAGAGTAAGAAAGGTGATTGTGACACGAAGACCCTGAAAATTTTCTGTGCACAAAAGTGACATCTAGATATTAATTTATATGCCATACATGCTACATATTTAACATAATAATTTTTTTTAACTGACATTAATAATTAAATGAAATACTAATGGAAAATATTACACCTTTATAGTAACTAATTCAAGAAAAAAATTACTTCTCAGTGGAATTGCGATATTGGATTTTAAAATTGTTCAATATGAATCAAGCTATTGGATTTTAAAACTGTGGAAATACTACTTGCAATATTGAATTTTTATATGGCGCAAATATGAACCATGATGCATGTAATTTTTAGATTTTGTTAATATGAATCGCACTGCGTAGTTTTCAAATCAGCTTTAAATGCAAAAATAGATGTTTGATATGGGTCATTATGAGCCATGATATTGGGTTTCAAAAGCTCATGAATATGAATCTTGATATTGGATCGGCATTCCCATGTGGTATGCACAAAAGAGCTTTAAAAAGCTTTGTTATAAGAGGATATTTGATGTTTCCCAAATTATCTTTCTTCACAAAATATTCCAAGTACACACAAAAACACATCAAATCACAAGTCACAAAATAGTTCCAAAACACATCAATTGGTGCATATTCATTTGAGTCAGAAGAATAACCTTCTGGTTCTCCACGTAACAAAGATGCCTCTTCTGGATTTATAATGATTGGAGTTACTGTTGCCAGATATCTTATTGACTTAATAAAAGTGTCTTCCATTCTCATTACAGGATGCAACATTTTAAGATGGTACAGTAACTTGGTACAGTTAAGATGGTACAGCAATGGTTTTAATAACTTTTTTGCACATGCCATAGACCTGGCACCTAAATACGTAGAATTTTTTCCTGAAGAAGATAAGGATGTCATCGTATTTGTGATATCTAGTCCAACATTTATTAAATTTGAATTTTGGCAAATTTCTGCGTTTTCTACATCCAAAGATTTTAGTCCTTTCCATTCAAACTAAGAAAAGCAGAACTCTTTAAAAACGCCCTAGCAATGCTTAAACAAGAGACACCATTTCATCATACAGAATCAATGTTGTCTCAGTTTGGAAAAAACCTAAAAATTTATTTAATATGGCCGAAATATTTCTTAAAAATGAGCTTTTGCCAAAACCAATTTAAATAAATTCAATAGCGAGTGGCTCATACTATTTTTTAAATAATTACTCTATTTAATTCTGTAAAAGGTAATTAAAAACTCTAATTAATTGAACTATTATTTAAGGTTATCGAGTGTACGTCATCCAGCTGATTCCTTTGGCGACTACGCACCATGCCTGGTGCCACAAAATAAATATGAAAATGTATGTTTGATATTAAAATGACACGAATAAGAATGGCGATATTAGCAGTTTCTGCGATATTAGTAGTAAAATATTCAAAATTGTGAAAATTGACATCTGAGATTGCCACAGAATATCACTGTATCTGTTTGTCAACAAAACAAATAAGAAAACAAAGTCTCTATGGCAATAAATTTATTTTAAAAATATATTATGCTGGTAGACATACTCTCATAGAGTGATAAATGAGTAATGAAAAGAAAGAATAAATATAAAATAATCGGCTTCAACAGAAGTTAAATACACTTTAAACAGATAACCGAGGACGTCGTGATCAACACAAGAACGACCAACAGAAACTGGCCTATCCCCGCAGACCAAGGCGTTACCGACGTAAGTTGATTGCACGAGATCGTCTTCTTGAAAGACTGACTAAAATCGAACCTATAACCTTTATGTTATTTAATCAATCAAAATATAGATAAAACCCCTTTTAGCATTTATTTATCTAACAAAAATTCTACGAATCAAAAGGGTAGAATTGCAGGAAGAATCACACGTATGTGCACCTCTTGTTAACGTGATTTAACAAAAGTTTCAACATTTTGTCCGATTATACGATTTTGATTTGCAAAAAGTCTGCAGTGGAATTCTGCACATTTGTGGAAATTCAAAAGTCCTGTTTCTAGTTTTTAGAGCTAGGAGAACAATACGAATTTTTTTTTTTTAAGTTAAACAAATAATCAAATAATTTGATATCCTGATGATTCACATAGTGATACATTTGATATCCTGATGATGACCCTTCAGGATATCAAGTCATATTTGATGAATCTCTCTTCCTTGAGATAGATTTTCATTAAAATGTGTGATAAAACTTGCAATGTATTATTTTGTGCATGCGAAACAGTTCACTAGGCAGAAATTTTAAGAAAGTTGACAAAATTTTATGGAAATGCAATGAATCATAATGTTCAGTTTAAAAATGGTGTAAAATGGTACATGATTGAAAATAGTGAGTCATGTAGATGAAAAAAAATGGAATAAAATTAGAAGTTATGAAACTGATTGCTCTAGTCATAAATCAATTGCAACTTATGAGCTCTCATGATTATCATATAAAACCATGATAAATGTTTTGATTAAAATAATATTGCTAAATAAACTTTATTTAATACAGAAGATTAAAAAACTTTTTTTGATATTATAATTATACTTAAACAAAATGCACTGGAACACATAAATTATGTTGAATGAAAAACCTCACTTCAGTTTTATAATCTGCAAAAAAAAAAAAAAACATCTTATTCACAGAACTGATCTGATTCATTTTAAACAGCCATGTGCAAGTTCTGTTTGGTGAATTCTACTAGTGTGGCAATAAAATACTAACTATAAATGAAAACTTACCAGGTTTATAACACTACAGATCTGGCCGATTCATGGATTTTTTATAGCATAAATGGTTGCCTGAACCAAGCAATTAAAAAAAAAAAGAATTGTATTATTTTGTATTAGTTTAAGGATAAAAAATTACACTTTACGAAATAATATCTACACACAAATATGAGAGTTAGTTTATTGAAAGAAATCTAAACTCAAAAGAGAAAAAATGCCTCTTAGCATCAAATCTTCAATACTTCAAAAGTACTTTTATATATTAATGCCATATATGTTTAAGCATTTAAATATAAAAAATCATATTTTTAGTCTAAATCAAAAGAGATTTTCAATAATAAAAAATCTCTGTCTCAATAACCTAAATAATAACTACTACAGTAGAGAACTAAATTATCCGCGATGTTCGTAACTATCGCTATTCAGGATATCTGAATTTCCCGGTTTTCTGGATAGATCAAAAAGTGTCGTTAATCGATGTTTTATCGAATCCAAAGACAAGGAAAAAGTGTAACACATTTTAAAGTAAGAGAAAAAATAAAAGCTGTCCTTAAGTTAAAAAGAAAAAAAAATTTCAAATAATAAAAAAATTTGCAAGTTTAGACAAGAAAAACAAGTTCAAGAAATACAAAATTCTCATATTTATTATTTTTAAATAATTAAAATTCCTAAATTAACTAATATAAACAAAATCAATGATTAAAAAACGCAATATATTTCATACCTAATAATACAGGGGGGGGGACAAAAATAAAAGGAAAACTTATAATCTAAATAAAAACAACATTTGAAAATTATTAAAACGAAACGATAGTTAAAAAAGGCACTAACATAAATATTAAAACCTGGAACAAGGCAAGATCAATAAGATCAGAGGAATTTAAAAAATAACCTAATGATAAAATTTATGAATAAAAAGAATTAATTTATTGAGTACGAAATTTATCCTGAAAAGAAAGAAAAAACTCAAATGTAGTGGAATCAGAAAAAGAAAACTGCAATCTGCTTCAGAAAATAATCGTATGCTTAAATTAATAAACAATTCTCCTTTTATTTATTTTTTTATAAAAACACGATTTTTAATGAAAGCAGATGTGATTCCACAACAAGAAAAACTTGCAAATGATACCACACTTCTAAAGAATCAGAATGTATTCAAAAGAAAAATATTGTTTTGTTAATCTATCCTAAGTAGATAAATAAATTTTTACTTTTTATTTCTCTTTCATCTTCTGTTCACTGATATGCATGTGCAATGCATTTTCCCCACCCCCACCTAATTCAAAGAGAAAACGAAATCAGCATACCACTCCTCTGAGTTTGATTGACAGCAGCTTATCAGAAGAACGATTCTGAGAAAATAAAACGTTCCTCACTTCCCTGCCCCCTCTTGATCTAAAGATCTTCAAGGTCACAGAAGAAATGACATTTCTCTGGGCAAACAGGGAGAAAAATTTCCCCCTTCCCCACATTTTCCTCTACTCAACTTCAAGGATGAGTCAAATTTCCACTTTTTTTCATTATTGTTCTAGTTTAAAATGGTGGGATAACCTAGCAAATTTCCCCCCAGTTATCTGGATACCAGATAAACGGTTCTCTACTGTATCTACAATTTTAGTAAAAAATATGTTTTACAAACATGTTTTAAAAACATGCATTTCAAAAATGTTTGTAAAGAAAAAACTTGTTACTTGGGATGACGTTATTGTTTCCATGGTACTCCATATTTTGATATGTTTGTTATTATTTATAACACCTATAAAAACTGTTTCAATCTAAAAAGCGATGTTGCACAAACAAATGAACAGAGATAAATTCAAGCAATTGTGAATTGACTAAAAGCTGTGATTAATTTATTAAGAAAGAGCAGCAAACTGTAAAATATACAGAATCTTCCAGATTATAGCTCATTTTTTAAAAATCAAAAGCTGTATTTGGATTGCCTTTTAACAAATTAAAAATGTTAGAAAGTATTAAAAACAGATCACACATAAAAAATAGTAGAGTGAACAATTTATGAACTCACATGCTATTAAATAAATGTGCAATAAAAATTTTGTATTTTGTGTTACAGTTTATGAAAGTATTATTTAACACATATTTTATAGGTAAAAATAATAAATTGTTTACCATCTTAAAAGACCTAATACAGAATTCATATTTAACTTCAGAGAAAATATTCTCATTATCCAAATGCACAATTCTAAAAAATAATGCACACGGCTATACGATGTGTTAGTTAAAAAAACACTCGAGAATAATAACTGCAGATAAAAAAAAGAAAAGAAACAATGCCAACAAAATCTTTAAAGTATTAAACATTTAAAGTTATATGTATCATTATCGATATAAAATCATTATCCGTTACACATTCTATGATAGCATTATGCATCATTATGAAAAACATGCATAAAACATCTTCAAATCACTCTCTTGGGTTTAAATAATTCTTAATATTTTATAGAATTTCAAACATAAGACTGTTTATGGCTAATCACCTTCAAACCTTTCGAAAAATTTCAGATCTTTACCAAAAATAAATCAAAATCCAAAATTAAGTCATACTTCAAAAAAAAAAAAAAAAAATCTAAGTCTTAAATTTTTCTCGGTCAATAACTTCTTTTTCAGGCTGATTTGAAATCTGAATCTTATCCCAGTTCCCTGTAACTTTTAGCAAAATACCATACTTCAGAGCAGTCTGTAAGATAACTTAAGAAAAATTCTGAGTGATTTCACACAAAACAGTTATACTTTTCTCCATTTAAAAATAAACTGGATCTTTAAAACATATTGATGAAAATACTTAACTGAAAAAAATATTCATTGATTTTAAAGCATAAGATCTTAACTATTTTAATTGTAATATTGATATTTTTAAACAAAAATATAGATAAGACATTTCATCAAAATGTTTAATTAAGTTTCAATTAACTGCAAAATAAGAATTTAATTAAGAACTAAAATTTAATCAACAAACCAAAGCAATCTGCAAAACGATCAAAGAATTTCATCTCTACATATTTTGTACAGTTGAAACATTTTATTTGTAAATAGCGTTTTATTTTTAAACATAAATTATTTAAACAAATACTTTCATGAATTCAGAAGAAAAAAAAATCTCTACTTGTTAGGTCAAATTTCTTAAAAATATAATGAGCATTTGAAAATGGTATTTACTATTATAATGGTCTCTTTCTATCCAAAAACAGCATAGAAGGAGAAAACATATGAAAAATAATATAAATATAGAACTAATTGAATGTTTCAGTTTTATAACATGCATATTGTTTAAAATCAGCTATAAATTGTGCTGAGTACCAACATCACAGCTATACGTTGCGCTAACTGAGCAAGCAGGGTTAACACTCAAATCTGGAAGGAAAAACAAAATTCCCTGTGTTTTCTGTGTACATATTATACACAATATATTAAGAAGCAACACAACAATTACTGTGCTTTTGTGTGAGCTATTTTGGGCTATTACACTAGTAGTAATTGCTAAAAAACTTAAGAAGAAAAAAAAAAGAACAGATGAACATACTTAAATAATGCTATAAGTAATTTAAATAGTTTAGTATAGCTAAAATATCATCCTTAAATATCTCACAGATCACTTTTGAGTGGTTGAAATTTTTCAAAAGACGAAAATAAGAAACAAAATTCCGAGTTTGTAAAAAAAAAAAAAAAAAAAAAAAAAACTGCATTTTTCCCATTAATTTAGATGATTTTTAAATTCCCTGTATTTTCCAGGTTTTCCTTATTTTCAACATGGAGTCGCAATCCTGGCAAGGTAACAAAAAAAAAAAAAAAAAAAAAAAAAAGGATCTTATAAATTATGTTAAAAAGGAAGGGAAAAAAAGAGAAATAAACTAAATAAAAAGATGACAAGTATGCTTTAGGGCCAAGAAAGCAAATATTCTGAAAGGTAAAGTTATGAAGATAATTTCAATCACAAGTCACTAAAAAGTAATAACTTATTAAAAGTAGTAGTTAACGTATATCATATAGTATTTCACACCATTGGAGAAAAAAAAGGATACTTACCACTCCTTTATTTAAATTTCTGTTGATTTTACAAAATGCATGAGGTGGATTTTCATTCTAAAAAATAATTTAATTTTTAAAATTTTTTTTAATGTTAAACATGCATATTTAGGGGGAAAAATAAAAAATTTATTCTTTTACAACATTAATGTTCTCATGGCATTAAAACATAAATAATTCAAATTAACTTCAATTTAAATTATGGAAATTCTGATAAAATGTACTAATTTCAATTTATAATTATACACACATTAATTATTCACAACATGGTTTCTTAGTATCAGGGTTGGCAGGTTTTTGACATGTGACAGTTTTTGACAGTTTAAACCATGGTTTAAACCGTCACGTCAAAAACCTCACTGTCAAAAATGTCGAAAACCTATATTCATATGTGAAATTTAATTAATACATAAAATTTAGATATTTTTTAAAGGATAGTGTTTCTAAATATGTTGTAGAAAAAATAAATTTTAAATTTTGAAGAAACACTTATATTTTGAATAGTAACCAAAATCTTGTACTTTTGAAAACTCACATCTTTTGTAATATTATGTATATTCATTTTCATGTGTTATTGAAAATCTGCAGTGATATTATTAAGAAATTTATTTATAACCAAATTTAGTGTATAGTATAGATTATACTAAAAATTAGACATTTTTAAAGATAAACATTAGCAGTTTTGTACATTAGACATCTTCTTTTAAAGAAAAATCTTTTTAATATTCTTTTAAATCTTCTTAATAATCTTTTTAACATAAGAAAATACAAATTTAAGTGCTTTCTGTTAAATACATAGAGTAGTTAGTGTCGATTTACAGTATATTCAGCCTATTCATTTACTATGCTGAAAATTTAGCTTATCCAAATACTTCTGAATTTCATTTTGCTGAATACGATATAGTTTTGTTGAATATCTAAATATTCAGCTGTTGAATAATTACTTCTTGCTTTCAAGATATGCATTATTTGTATTAATACAAGTGGAGAAAAAAAAATTAAGAGATAAAAATTGTTTTAAAATGATAAGTGTAATAATTATAAATAAATATAATAAACAATATGAATTATATTTATCATTATTCATAAATATAACTACTTTTAAATTCAAATTAACATACTGGATAATAAAGATATTCGGTATAACATTAAAATTTTTTTTTATACACTTGTATCAAGTTTGTATTTATACAACATAACTTGTAAGTTCCTTATAAATATTAGTTATATGTTCCTTATATGTCAAAAATGCATAGTAATGAACTTTTAATTTTCTTAAGTATCAAAAAGAAATTTTTTTTTTTTAAATATAAATATTTAAACAATTTTTGTGCAAAATTTTTCTGCACATGCATTTGAATATAAATTTCTGAGATTTTAAATCTGTTATTTTACCTTAATTTTAATTAAAAAATATTTTAAAACCTGCTGATTACCTATAGTATAATTAAATTTCAATATAATGCATGGCAACTGTTGGTAGTTTTGAAATTTATATATTTTCTTGGCAAACTTCAGTTTTCGACATTTTTGACGGTTTAAACCAGTATTATACCCTTGTCATGTCAAAAACCACTTTTTGACGTCAAAAACCCAACCCTGCTTAGTATGTTTTTTTAATACAGGTTGAGTCTAAATGGTTTGGTGGATGGTTTAGAAATAAAGTAAAGCAACATAACTTAAGATGCAGGATTATATCCGTGGGGAATGGCTAAAAGCAAAGATTAGATTAGCCTAGAGTGGTTGACCTGCTTGTTCGAGAAATCTAACATAAAATTGAAATTAACAGTGAATAAATATGAAAACATTTATTGGTTAACAGCCTCAGAAAATGTAGATAATGCAATGTTGGTCCAGGTGCACGAAAATGATGTCTAATAATAGAAAAATTGTTTTTAATTGGTTTAAATGTTTACAGGAAGGGAAATAAACCAGGCTAGGAATATAATGACAAAGGAAATTCGATTTGGCAATAAACTTGTGTGGCATACCATTATATATAAAGCATATGTGACAATCATTAATATAAAGCATTAGTGACTGATGCTGTTGAACGACTGCCTATGAGAAGATTCAGAATTAAAAATGGCAGTTCATTTACAAAGATTTTGGTAAGCAAAGGATCTGTCCCAATTTTATCCAACACAAGGAAAGAGGTGTGGCATCAGTGCCTCAATCAAACCAAAAAGAGGTACACACAGACCCATTATAGTAACTTAATCAAAGATTTTATTTTAAATTTATAACTGTTGACGAATAGCCAACCCAATTTTTAGGTTTACTGTTACTAATATTCAACTAAGTATCATTGTAATTTTGAACCCAATTCAGAAGACAAGGGGACCAGGATTGGGAGAAATTTGCCTTCGTGGAGGACTTTTAGATGAAACTAACCCGCATTTGCGTTACATGGGCAGGAAAGCCATAAAACCTCCCATGGTTAACCTGACGGGAAAGGGACTCTAACACATGATCTGGCTACCACTGAGGATATTTTATGTGGGCACTATGGTTGGTGCGAGCCGGGTGCAGAATTCGCATTGACCAGCTGTTGCTGAGATTCGAATACGGTTATCTGATTGGGAGGCGAACACTCCACCCCCTGAGCCACCATGACTCTTAATCAAAGACTATCATAAGTGCTGAGTGGGTAATTGGTGTTGCTTTTTAAGGTTGCTTGTTATTTTGTTTTCATGTTTCTTTTACTAGCTTAATGCCTTCATTCATCTATCTTTGTAGGCATTCCTTGTAGATTATATTCTCAAAGTTTAAGAGATATTTTTACAAATTCAACAATACTACTGAAAAATTTTAAATAAAAAGTTATAGAAAATATAATTGGATGACATTAGTGGGAAAGAATAATAAAATAGATATATTAAAACTATTAAAAGACATAATTTTTAATTTATTGGATTTTGAAAAAGGTTCAAGTATACCCTTTTGACAGAATTCACCTCTATTAGTATGCACTTTCAATTTTCTATGCAGAAGTTATTATTAACTCAACCTAATACCAAAGAAAATGCTAGATAGATAAATACATCAAATCTTCATTGTTATTATTAAAAAAAGAAAATTATGGCAATAGTAGAAAAATAGTCACTGGCCTAATAACAAAAAGATTTCATGAGTATGTACATATTTTCAGATTCACTCACATGCATCTATTAAATCAAAAATAGATAAATAAAAATTAAAAATACACCATCTAACACTTATTCATTTATTGAATAAAATAAATTTAATAAACTACATAGGCACATTTTATAAACTAATAATAAAAACTGCAAATGAGGCAATGAAATTTAGCATTATATAAAGCAAAATTTCATAATTATAAAAAATTTAACATTTACTCTAGATCATTATATTAAATATTAATCAAAAAAAAAAGTTATTAAAGTGAATTAATATTATTAACTAAAGAGAATATATAACATTCACAATCATGAATAAGTATGTTATTTTATGAGAGCAACACAGGAAAAAAACACCAAACTAAATTAGTATACCATTCTGTTACAGTATATTGACCACAATGGTCAGCTAGTCAAGCAATCATTTTTTAACTGGCAAATGGTTTTTTTTAAAACTCCCCCCCCCCCCCCAAATAAAACAAAACAAAAAAGTCAAACTTTAAGTGTCTCACACTTGAAAAATTAAAAAGGCTCTAGAACAGACAAATAACTTAAAATATTTTAAAAGTTGGCATACTTTTTAAAAATTGCCAATTTAGCGTCATTTTCCCGCCCAGATAAAAATTATCCAAACAAATGCCATACTCTCATATTTTGCAAATTTTATGAGCTAAGGGAATGCAGCATTGAAGTATTTAAATATTAAAAAATTAGAGCATAAATACTTTTCATTTTCCCAAAACTGTGGCTTTTCTCAATATTGATGCTTTCTTTTATATTCAGAATAAGCATAGATGGAGCTGGCAAAAGATAGATCAAACTTAACCTAACAGTCAAGAATAGCTGTTGCATACTCACAGCAGCAATTTTAAAAAAATTTAAAAAATAGTAAAAAAATTGTTATTAGCGAAAAAAAAAAAAAAACATTGTGAATGAGCTTTTAAAAATGCAGCCTTAATGTTAGTTTGAAACAGATTTTAGAGGTCTGAACAAACAATCCACCATTTTTTTAAAGACCTTTCACGGCGTTACCTTCTAAATATTTTAAAATAAATCCGCAGGAAAAAAAACTTTTTAACGCAATAAAAAGCTATTATTAAAAATTTTTTAGCTATGTGTTTAAACTGACATTGGAAACTCATTAAAAAGAGACAATAGAAGAAGCAAGGATAAATTACCTTACTTGTTAATCAGTAACAACTAGTTGATTGCAGGGATCATTTTCAGGTGCCCTCCGATATGTAAAAATTTTTGAACCACTATTATTTACATTTGCTAAATGACCACCTGGTGTATTCAGGACCACTTCACTGTCAGCCATGACTTTCTCCTTTCTTTCATAAAGTTCCCTGAATAAAATTTAAACAAAGTAATACAGCTGTAAACAATATTCAGCAAAGTAATACAGCTGTAAACAATAAACAATCTTTATTTTTTTTAATTAATAAAATAGATATTTTGTGAAAAACTGCCCATTATTTTAATTTTCGTAGGTACCACTTCAAACTTTTGCTTCTAGCAACAGCAACTTCAAGCCAGCTTCTAGCAACTTCTAGCTAAGCAAACTGTCAAGCTATGCAAAGTTGTGTTGCTTCTAAATAGACACAACTTTGCTAAATTGGTCCCTTTAAAACTAGTTGTTGGTTGAAATCGGGAATTTCTTAACTTTCACTAAAACAAATAAACTGGTTTTCTGTTAGTTATTTTAAGCAGTAAAAGAGACTGCAAATCAAAAAGGCAATTCAAACAAATATTAATACATACTGATTTAAGGAATACATTGAGACCAAAAGTTTTATTCATGTAAGGAGTAATTCATGATATCAGGGTGAAAAATAAAGAATAAACAATTTCAGAACTTGCAGCTCAATTAATCAACTACACAATCTAATACATCAGCAGTTTCACACAACTTTTCTTCAACCTTTTAACTTATAAGTTATTTTAATGATTTGGGTACATAAATTATCAAACTTTTTTTTCATTGCAAAAATTAAATGTTTAGTACAAAATCAAATATACTTAGTAGTTAAAAATTAATACTTTGAATTACATGCAAATACAAATCATCTCTATAACGATTCAAAGAACTAGATGCCATTTTACAGAAAAAAAAAGAAGAAAATAAAACCTTTGAACTTAAACCTTTGAAACCTTCAGTAAAGTGCAGCCATCTATTGTTATAAATTAACTTTCCCCAGATAGAATCGGGTTAAACAAAGAGATAAAGCCAAAATAAACTTCTCACAACATATATTCCGGTATAACAATATGATGCAGTAAAATAAAAAAATATTACTCTGAGTAATACTCGGTCGTGACAATTTGGAACACTGCTGTGTCTGAGATTATTTTGGGCCATGACAGTTGAAAGGTTAAAGCAACTTTCCTTAATTGATTTTTACAAAACTAAGTTCCTCCCCCCTCTCTCATCTCAGTAAAAAGTGCCAAAGCAGCTTTTAGTTGCCAGTACGAACCCCACTTTAAATTGTTTTTTTTATTAAAATATAAAAATTATTTTAAATAACTTAATATAATAGCTAATTAATGAAATAAAAAATTGTGTACTAAACAATTAAAACTAAACAAATTGTTATTAAAACCTAAAATTATTTTAAATTAGGTATTCTAAATAATAGCATTTTAATTAAGGTGGGGGTCGATATTAGCAGTCTACAAGATCGCAAGGAGAGCTGTTTCCAAAGCTACTGTGAATTTCAAAGCTGCTGTGAAACAGGTTTTGAATGACAAGAGATAAAGATTTATATGAAGGATGTGCACTTTTTCATGATTGAGGTAGGTCGCAGGCAATGTTACAGGTTAATGAGAATGCTCGTATTTTATTAGTTTTAGGTTTTGTACGTGATCTTAATAATCAATCAGGGACAATTAGTCAAAAATATAAGCTGAATATGTAACAAGTAATATTTACAAAAATATGGTATCTTCATATTTTAAGAAATTTTAGACAGTGCAGAAAATTTATAATTTTTTTTTAATAAGAAAGAAATTGAGTTGTAAATAAGATGCAGATGCTATATTAAACAGTATTGCCTTCAAATACAAGGCTTTTGTTACTAACTAGAATCAGGGGGAAAGAAAAGACTGTAAATAATTTTTTTTTTTAAAAGGAGATCAAACTGTAATAATAGGGTGCTTAGCCATATTTTTCAACACAAAATAAGTACCTTTTAAGTACTTTTTAAGCACTCAAAAAATATTTTTTATCACTTTCCAAAAGAAAAATCATAATTAGGATCTGTGCACTAATAAAAAAGTTTTCAACTGTTTAAAGTTCTTAATATATAAACATAAAATTCAAAAACTTTTAAAAAACTTTACATGATTGTGATAAAATAACTAGTTTCTGATAAATATTGCAAAGAAAATTGTGGAAATCACGCATTTTTTGTATTTTGCATGAAGATTTAGAATTTAAATTTACACGGCAAGGAAAAAAATTTCTTTTAAAAGATAGAAAATTAAGCACTTCTTACAAACACCGAAAAAAAAGCACCTTTAAGGGCTTTTAAAAATTGCAAGAAAAATAAGCACCTTTAAGCACTTTTCAAAAATGCTACGCACCCTGAATAAAACAATTTAAAAATGTACTCACCCCACATGAACGAGAAGGGGTTTATCTCTACCACGGCAGTAACAGAAAAAGATGTTTGGATGTAGGACAGAAAGCAGTTTAAAAGATACTTATTTTGTTAGATTAAACAAAAAATTTTTATTAAGTAAATGTAGTTCGTGAATTACCCCGGGTCACCCTAAATAATCAAATGGGCAATTCGAATTTCCCATATAGCCTGAAATATATCGGAATATCTTTTTTTTTTTTTTTTTTGATTAATGGCAGGCTTTGAATTTGAATCTTTGCCAGTGAAGATGCCAGAATTGTTACTCATTTAGCTATACCCAGTGGGCACCTGTGAAACAAAGTCACGGAGGGGAGCAATGTTGCCCACGCCACAAACCCGTTTATAGGGTGGGCCACATTCACACAACAGAGGACAGCACAAAGAGAGAGAGAAACATCCATGCCCAGGGGGGGATTTGAACCCGCAGCCAATGGCTTCGCAGTCAGACGCGGTAACCGCTCGGCCAGCTGGCCGGCATATTGGAATATCTAAAAAGTACAAGAAAATCAATGCTAATAACTGCCAAAAATACAATAAAAATGGATTCACAATTTTGGCATAAATTGAGCGCATCAAAACGTAATTATTTAAATGATTAATTATTTCCCTTATTTTGTATAGATATATTCGTGTTTTAAACTTTTAACACACCGACAATGTACTATTTTAAATATAAATGATAATATTTACACTATTTATACCTTATTAGCAAGAACGGCTTTATAAATGGTTAAAACAGTCAAAAACTGACGCATATCAAAACCTTGACAACCATCGAAAGAACTGATTTTACTTTTTTCTACATATGAGAGCAGTCAAATAGTAAGATCTCAAACAACTAATGACAGCTGTACCTAACACTTTATTGTAAAGGAAATTTGTACACGAAATACCTTAGAACGTCCGAATTTTTTGTACACGAAATACCTTAAATTTATTTAATCAGATGATAACAAAGAAGAATCTAAAGTAGGTTTACGAAGAGCTCGAAGAAAGGGAAAATAATTACTTACGTGGTATCATTATTAATAATCTTAAAAAGATAGTTTAACATTTCACGCCAATATATCCTATTACAACTACAAATGCTTTAAAAATTCTAAGATTATAAAAGGTATTAAAAGAGGAGCAATTAATTAAATAATATGCCGAGGACCTGTAATGTTTCTAGAAACTCGCACGCAAGAGGAAATAGTAAACATTTAAATCTGTAACGTTTTGCTTATTTGTACCCATTTTGTGAATGAGTTAAATTTCCGAAATCACGTGAGTTAGATTAAAGCGAATATTGTCTTCTACTACCATTTTCAATTGAACAACTTGGGTTTTAGTGGAGGGTCTCTAGTTTCAAAATATTGGTACTATACAATAAAAACTTCCCTGTTGGATGCCGTGGTAGCATGTTGCATTTGAAGAAGAGCCTCAGAGCTCAAATAAATCTTGATAGGCTAAATTAAGCCTTACCTATTGAAACGCAGTGCTATAAGCGAAAGCAGAGAGCACGCCGCACTTTACTATACTCAATACTCAACACACAGTTCGTAATACTTTCATAATACATAAACTATAATAACTAAACTGATCTGTTTTGTGATTTTTTTATATAAGTTAGTTTTGACGAGTTTTTAATGATAAAGTTTAATAGACTGCTATATAATATTCGCCCAAATCAATTAAGGACGTATGCTGGTTATGGACAAATACTTGCTGGCAGAAAGAATAAACGTCGCTCTATGCTTTCCATGTTGATTGATAATAAAGATAAAAAGTTGGTACTCATTTCTAAATCCTTTTATACAAGTTTCGAACTCTCCAGCTTTTCCCCCCTTTTTATTTATTGTAATATAGATATGTACATCAAATTAGCTTTTACTTTTGTTAACTACAATATATATCTATTTTTAAACAAAATTTTTGCAATTAATAATGTTTTATTTCTTAATTTTTAACAATGAGAAAAACAAAGATGTATCATTACCTGTTCCAAATAGCTTTGCCCATCAGCTGCATGGACCATCTAGTGGTGGAATGCAAGAAACTTTTAACAGCATTTTTCAATTACAGATACAAAAAATGTGGTTAATACTTCAAATAATTTTTTTTATCAGAGAAATATCTATAGCATTTGGGTAAATTATCCTGTTAATATTACACATAAATGGTATTTCTAAGGACATTGCACTGTTTTTCTATTTGCTAGACTTATAATACTATTCTTTTCTAGTTTTAAAATACACTATTTCTATTAGAAAAGAATTGTGGCAGAATCACACCGACATTGTCACAGAAACGTTACAGAGTTCTTGCAGAAAGAATTTTTCTTTAGAAAGTAAAAAATTTTGGTTCTCTTTCTTTAAAATTATACTTAAAAGATGCTTTTTTCGCACATCGGAGGGGAAAGAATTGTTCGTAATTTTTTGATTCTTATTTGAGAAAAATGAAAAATAAAGAACGTTGAAACAAAAAATTTTCTTTCTGCAGAAATTTTTTTTTACTCTTTCAAAGGAGAGGAATACTTGTGATTTTTTAATTTTGGTTTTCTTTTCTTTCACTGATTTTATGATTTTTAATTAATATAATTATTTTTTTATGTGATGATGATTTACAAAATGCCAAAAAAGAAATAATTAGTGTGTTATTTCTTTTACAAAATGGGACAATATTGCCGAGATATTGGAATATAAAAAATATTAGGGTTACCTGGGGTAATTCCTGATCAAAAAACGCAAACATCTATTTTATGAAAAAACTATTCAAAATAGAATTTTAATATTTACTGGAAGTTTGAGGCTATATGAGATGAGTCCAATGCCACTTTCTTTTGTTTGAAAATCTAATTAGAATTTAAAAGATTTAAAATTTTTAGTGATCAGGAATTACCCCTGGTCTTGATCATTTCTGGGGTAATTCCTGATCACTTCTGGGATAATTACTGATCACCGGTATTTATTGTAAAGGGGCTGTTTAAAAATAATTATGTAATGGTAATTAACAAATAAGACATCAAGATCAAACAAATAAACCAAAAAGATATGTTTAAACAGCTAATAAAATGATTTATTTAAAAGCAAGAAGAACGATTAACACTTTAAATTTTCAAAAATCTTTGCATCGTGCCATTTTAGGCAATCAGCCAACTCATTTTCATGTTCTTCTGAAATATAAGACAGTTCCCACATGTGTTACTTTTGCTGGATTTTTTAACTTCATTAAGGGAAAGTGTAAAGTTAAGTAGGATATGTCAACAGCTCTGGCAGCAGCTCTCACACTGAAATTTTCATTTTCAATCATTAAAAGAAATTCACTAATTTTGTTTTCTAGAAGCTTAGTATCCTTTTTAGGGGCTTATAATTTCTCACCATATTTATACTAGGCTAATTCATAAACTTAAAAATTATTCTAACAGTTATACTAGGCTAATTTATAAACTTAAAAATTATTCTAACGATGTACACTCATAAAATTAATATAGAAGCAAGGTAAAACAGACCAGAAATGGTGCAAATCAGAATACAGTCTTGTATACAGTTAAAAACAAATTTTGTGATGACAGTTAAAATATATTTTATAGTTGTTCCACTTAATAAATATGAACTGTTATTTAAGAAAAGACAATTAGGTATTTATAAGCTATTTCATATAAAGAAGAAATGACAATGATCTGGAATTACCCCAGTGATCAATACCCCATCTGTAGGGGGCAACATTTGATATAGTTTCCTATAATCAATTATAATGTTTACAGTAGATGTGAAACAATTAAACAAAAGCTTACACTACTTTTATATCAAAGAAAAAGAAAGTGACTCAAAATATTTATTATTAAGAGAAGGAGGGTTATCTGCAAAGAAATGTGCACATTCTTTGCAGAAATGTGCACATTTTGAAACTCATCTTTGAAATGGAAAATACAGAAAGCAGTTTAAAAGATACTTATTTTGTTAGATTAAACAAAAAATTATTATTAAGTAAATGTAGTTATACTTTAGTAAAGTGTACAAGCATTCTTGTCCATGTCTTAAATTTAAAAAAAAATTATTTTTTTAAAATAAAACTTAGGTGATCATTATTTACCCCAGAAACAGAGTGATCGTGAATTACCCCGGGTCACCCTGCATATTAATTTTTTAAAAAATACATAACATTTTTGTCATGAATTTAGCCGTCCGAGGCTATGTTTACATACTATCACGCCTACGCAATCTCTTGGGACTTTCCCTCTAAAAGTTTCAGTTTAGTTTTCCTCACCTGTTAGTGTTGCGTTAAAACGCATCTTCTGTATTCTAAATGTTGTAAAAAATTAATAAATAGTGCTTGTTAAATATAAGAGTGTTATTTCCTAAACCCCCACGCTATGGGACAGTGCAATTTTATTATACCCTAATAGGTTTTTCTTTGTGAAAACAACATTCCTGTTACTTTAAATGTCATTAATAACATATGCATTAGTTATTATTAAAAGTATCTTGCTGAAAGATATTAGCGCTAGAGAGGTTTGTCGCAGAATGACCAAAAAATTCTGCCGCAGGGAATAAAATAATGTTTACTCTGATCATAATTATTGCTTATCATAATTCTTTATAGCTGTATTCCATGATTAATTCTAATCCTGACAATTTGTAATTAAAACTATGATCTAAGTACTGGATTAATAATAAATTTTTTTAAGCTCGGCAATGTGCTTAATCTTTTTTTTTTCTTCTCTTCATATTTTGTTACTTAATTTTTTATGCATACTTTCAGCAAAAAATGGTATTTGAATTTTATGTATAAGGTGAGTTACTTTTCCCTTTCATATCATTCAGTTTACTAAATATATAAGATCAGTGATTCTGTTATACTTTGGAAATTGTGGATCTTTAGGACTTCCATCCTTCTGGGTCTCTTTATATTATAATCGGGAGTTCTATTTAAGATATAAAATTTCAACTTCTTTATCTACCTATTAATATTCACATTTGTATTATTTTATCTATTGGTCGACAAAACAGATAATTTCGAACCAAAATAGAATTATATTTAAACAATTTAGGCTTTTACTTAGAACTATCAAGGTTTTTAATTAAACTATCAAAGCTTTTAATTAAACAATCAAGGCTTTTAATTTATATTATTTTATCTATTGGTAGACAAAACTGGGGATTTCAATCCGAGAAGAATTATATTTAAACAATCGAGGCTTCTAATTAGAACTAGTCAAACATCTGCTTTAAAGAAAAGTTACAAAGTAATTTGATACTTAGTATTATGCTAATTTTCTCCTTCATCTAAGAATAAAGGAGAAAAGGAATATTTGCTCTATGTATATGTGTGTTCAAATTCATTAATCAGTAGGTTCATCCATTAGTATCGCGGGGTTCAGTGATTTTTCAAGAGTTCAGAACATCAACCCATCACTGACATCTGTTTAACAAAAAACAATTATTTAATTTCAAATATGAATTTGTATGTTGACACTTCTTGGTCTGTAAGATCTCTGCTTATTACTTGGGCTCACAGTGGCATCTCGTGGGGTTTTACCTATATGTTTAATCTTCGGTTTTAATTTTATCTCTATAAATCTGTTTATTTACTGCACTAGAAAATTATGCATCCTGAGAGTCATGTCTTAACCAATATTTTATATGCTCCCTTTACGATGTTGACGCTTTATACATAGGCATGCACAACCTTTTTGAGTGAAGGGCCACTCACACAGCAAGTAGATTAATGAAGGGCGGCACGCATATTTAGTCATGTTAATATCAGGGGTCTGTCTAGGTTTTTTTGAGAGGTACCTATTTTGTGTAAATTTAGACATAATTTGTGAAAAATTTAAAATTATATTAAAAAATCAGCACAAAAATATGAATTTATCGTTTCTTACAGGATACAAAAATAAAATTTTAAGAAAAAGTATTTTGTGAAACTTTTTTATATTTTCTAGAACAATGCTGATTTAACGAATGCCAGAGCGTTCAGCATCATAAGTGTCCATGTATAAATGCAGTGTATTACTCAATTCCCAGTTTCTAGTTGATTTCCCAGGTGAAGAGTTTCTATTACACTTACCAAGTCACTGTTTTGCGTCAACAGCAATTTTCTTCATCAAACCAATGCTTAATCTGTTCATGAAATTCTTTTTTAGTCATTGTTTCAAAAATTTCAAAACTAGTTTCACCAAAATCACTTGCAATCTCTAAACTAATTATCAGAATATCATTTTTTTATCCGTGATTATTGAAGATTAAATTAATAGTTATTGCTAATGTTACTTGGCTATTGAATTTATTTTGAGCGACTCTGAGCAATGCAAAAGGAAAGAAAAAAGATATTTGGGGCTCTAAGCTGCAACCTATTCTGCTTATATATAAATCCAACCTTGTGTGTTATTTATTATTATTTTTTTTTGGGAGGGGGGTTTAGTTCAGATCAAATTTTGAAGGGATTTTTCAAAGGGTGTAAAGACAAACAAGTAATTAAAATCATCTACAACTATTTTTGGGCTAAAACTTAAGGCAGTTCATAACACATTCCAATCTAAATGAAAAAATAAGCTGTTTTTATAATTTCAATCCCTCCTTTGCTCTTTCTGATATCAGCTATGTAGTGGGTGAGAGTTCAAAACTGTTTTTTTTTCCTCCCTTGAAAATTAATTTGTGACTCTTTATGAGATGTTATTACTATTTTTTTTTCAAATGCCAATGATTTCTTAATTATGTGCCAATGATTCATTAATTATGTATTAAAAGTGATTTTAACGCCTTGTATGTGTGTTTCCAAAATGGTAATATCAATGCATTTATTTTTCAGGATAAAGTATCTCCGTGTTATCAAACATTGAATGTACACTGGCAGTTACCATCTACTAGTTATGAGAAACGCAAAGAAATAGCTATTGCCCTGAATTCTATATCCCCACGACTGAGGTATCACATATTGCCATGCAGAAAAATATTTGTTAAATCTTTTTGTTATGAATCTCTGTTATGGACTGAGCTTTGTAACGAATTTTTGTTGACGTTGTCTACCGTGCTCTTAAAGTTAATTATAGTTCTGGATTTTAAATTGTGACTTTTTTCATTTTTCTTGGCAAAAGAATTCGAAAAACACTATTAGCTACCAGCTGATGATAGTCAAAATTTTGTATATAACCCTTTCGAGGGGCCGTGAGTGAAAGACTTATTTCCACAATATTGATATTAAAGCTGCTTAGTGTTGGTGTAGTTTTAATAATCGGAAAATATGTCAATATAATACTCGATACCTATATTAGTATATTTGGGATTTATTACATAACCTTTTAACATTTGAGTTGTGTGCGAAATACATTTATCAATAGCAGCCAACTAAACCCGGAATTTTAAAAACAAATAAACTTCTTATGAGGCCTTGATAAGGACTTAGGAGCATGACTATTTCTCTTTCTGATCTTTGATTTACTGTTTAAAATATTTATAAGTAATGATGAAGAAAAGATTTCTTTAAATTCCAATTCATTAAAATATTAATATACTATTTAGCTGATAAATTATTTTTTTATTTCAGCTAATAGACATTATTAACAGTGATTAAGCATCATTGTTGTCAATAATAGTATGGCAATTTTTTATAGTTTCTCGAAACGTATGAATACCTTTACTTCATTGATTTTGTCTTATAGCAGTATAGTATATCTTTTGTCTTTTTTTAAATACTCATATTTTTTTCATATATATTTTAAAATACTTATTTTTTTTTTATTATCTAAGTATTTTTTTTAATTTTTAATTTCAATTAGTGTTGATTTTAAATCATTCACTTTTACAGAAACACGTTTTAAAAGAGTTGGTATAAACAAAATAAGCACACGGTCTGAGATAACTTTAGGAATACTTATATGGTGACGTTGTCTATTCATGCTCTCACGTTAATGTTGAAGGTATCTGATAGAGCAAATATAAATAATTAAATATTAAAGTAGTATAATAAATTTCTTTTTCTTATTAATCAAATAATGTAATAAGCTAATAAATATCGTTGATGTTATCTTTAAAGTATTTGGATAATTAAATTGTCTAAAGTTAATTATAAAATAATGGATATCACCTGACCAATTATAAAATTTCATTTCGTTTTTCACTCAATGATGTTGACGTTTTCGCTCAATGGGCTTTCTTTGTGCTTCAAATTTTTTGCATACCATATTGCTGTTTGAATGATTTGGCAGTCTATAAAAGACACATAACGGACAGGCATTCATTTATACATGCAACTAGATTAAATATTAATAAAATATAGTTTTCTGATTATATTTTTTGTTTCTCTTGTAACTCCTGTCATGTTTTATTAAGTTTCAATTTTTTCATTTACATAAATTTGTATTTTAATTTATGGGGAAAAATATGTAAAAATTTACCATATTTTTGTGTTCTATTTTTAATATAATTCTTATTTTCACAAATTATGTCTAAATTTTCACAAAGTAAGTACTTCTCATACAAACCTAGACAGACCACTGATATTTTAGTTCTCCTACAAGGAAACACTTTATAGTATTTGGCGAAACAATTTACTGTCCAAGGAAAATTTGATAAAAATTTTCCTATTACTGCCAGAGAACTGATTTGTTTGAAAAGATAAATATCTTAAATACCATTTAGATTGTTTTATTGTTAATGTATTATTTTTTAAATAACAAGAAGAAAACACAGTTATATTTAATGGAAATATTTTTTTATTGATGTCTAGTCTTACTACTTGCTGGTGATATATCTCCCCACCTTGAAGACTCTTTAACTATGAACAGTCGACTTCCAACTAATCCAACTTAGATGAAGGTTTATTTTAAATATTCTTTTTAATCACAATTTCTTATACGTTGTTTTATTTTATAACCGTCGTTGAACAGCCGACCCAGTTTCTTGGGTTTACTACTACTCATGTTCAACTTCGTAGCCTTAAACTTTTGAACCTAGAAAACCACCTGGATCAAGAATTGGGAGAAACTTTGCTTTCGTGGAGGACTTTTTACGGAACTAACACGCATTTGCGTTGTATGGAGAGGAAAATCCCTCAAACCTCCCACGCTTAGTCTGATGGCAAGGGGATACCATTGAGGATATTTTACATCAGCACTGTGGTTAGTGAGAGCCGGATACAGAATTTGTATTGATCAACCATTGCTGGAATTCTAATCTACTGGAATTCTAATTTCCGGAGTCACCCTGGCTCAATTTCTTATATGGTGATAAATTCTTTTTTTTTCTACTTATAATTTTTTGAAGGTCAATACAAATTTCGCATCCGGCTTACACTGATCACAGTGCTGACTTGAAATATCCTCAGTGGTAGACGGATCATGCGTTAAGAGTCTCCTTGCTATCAGGCTAACCGTGGGAGGTTTTAGTAGTTTTCTTCTCCATGTAACACAAATGCGTGTTAGTTCCATCAAAATGTCCTCCACGGAGGCAAATGTCTCCCAATACTTGATCCAGGAGTTCACTTCTCTTCTGCATTGGGTTCAAAATTACAAGGCTATGTAATTGAACATTAGTGGTGCTGAACCCAAAATTTGGGTCAGCTGTTCAATGACGGTTATAAAATAAAAAGTAGTAATATGCACTCTCAACCAACATCTTTACTTTTGTCCAACGGGAGACTATTCTCCCGCATATGATTTTACTGCAATCAGCCGATAACTTCAGAATATACCAAAAAGGAAAAATCAATTAAAGGCTTTATTTGCATAAATATGTCTAACTGTAAGTGTGTTATGCATCCTTCATTTGATCATTTTTTGTCAAATTTATTTGTAATTATAAACATTAAATTTATATATTTAATTGTTTTTAAGTATAGAAGCAGTAGTTTATGTATTTCTTTTGCAGTAAGTGAAATTTAAAATATATAACCCACCTACTCACTAAAAAAAAGTACTGTGATCTTAATACACAGCTCTCTCGGCTTCTCACAGAACAGCAATGAATCCGTTCATCGAATTCTATCACTGATATAATTATGGCGAGAGAGTACTGTAGTGCCTCTACCACTACAAAAGTACAATTCCAATTCACTAGTATATAAGACAAATTAACTCGATTCTATGTTGGGGTACCTTTTTATAGATGAAGGTTGTCATGGTCGATAACTTCTTTCCCCACAGTCTTTTTAACTATCAATAAGATATTAATTTTCTATTGCTGTTCAATTTTATGAATTAACATAATAAAAAACATTTCAAATTCAAGCAGGAGTGATTATATTCCAGGTTTTTCGTATTATCTATCCAGGTCTAAAACCTAAGAGCAGGGCATGTGATTTTTTCGCGGAATTCTGCATATATCAAGACCATTGATTCACGGACTTCCGCAAATAAAATTTAAAATCTGGCGAAATTTTCACCGCAATCTAAAATGTCAAGTAAGACTTAAGTTGTACAATCTAAAATTTAAATGTTGAAACCTTCGCGAAATCACGTTAACGAGACATTTTCATATGCATAATTTTCCTGCAATTTTTTTTTTTAGTCGGATTTTTATTGTTTTTAATACTTGAAACTGTACTGGATTCCACTAATACGGAGATTCATATTCACGCAATTTTAATATTAGACATTGATTTTCATATTTTTCTGATTTAAAAGTTACTTACTGATCATCATATTTACTAGATTTAAAAATCATAAATCGCAATTCATATTCATGCAATTTAAAAATCCAATATCGCGATTCGTATTTGCATGAGTTTGTTTTCCATTGTCTTAATTCATATTCAAAGAATCTAAAAATTATGCATCATGATTCGTATTGACGCGGTTTTAAAACCCAATATCGCGATTTGTATTTTCGCATTCTTAAAATCCAATATCCTGATTCTTGTGTGATATTCTTTATTGGTATTATAAATTTTGTTCAAAAAATTATTTTAAATATGAATATTATATAAATTAATATCTTGTTATCGAGTTTTTGTACACAAAATTTTCAGGGTTTTTCATTTTGTGTCACAATCTCTTCTATTCAAGTTAATTTAATGTCAGTTGTAAAAGGAAAGTATTACAGACCATTTATAGTTATTACTGTAATAAAGTTTTTGTATTTTGATGACAATAAAAATCTCTGAAATTCTTTATATGTAAAATATTTAGTATATTTTGCGACAGTTATCATGAAATTTATATTATTTCATGAGGTCTACTGGATTTTTTCCTGTCCATGTATTTTGTTAAAGATATCTGATGTATATGAAGTTATTGCATATTCTGTATATTTCAGGAAAGGCTCTTCTTTCCAATGCCTTTCTTTTGCCCCAGTGGGAAGGCTTCATAACCCTTCTTTGCCTGAGAATTCATCTTTATCCTACACTCTGCACATTGATATGTCAAGTGTCGTGAATGTCTTTTTGAGTCAGTTTTTGTCTCTTACTCGGCTTGCTGAATGTTGTAAGTCTAGTTCATTTCGTTTATTATTTTTTAAAAGTCTGAATAGGTATTAGCAATTTTTAAAAAAACTAATCTTAAAAAAGTTACTTATCTAAGGAAAGCAGACAGTTTCAAGAGAAGGTGTGCCAAGAAAATTTGAAATTGCCTAAAAAAAGTTGCATAAATCTGAAATGCATAGCTGCCAACTCAACTGGATTTTGCCAGTTTCTACTGGTATAGTAAAATTTTTCTAGTTTTTGTACATTTTAGAAAATTACCTGAAATTAGGTAAGTTTTCAAAAAAATCCCTAATAGACTTTTTGCACACATTATTGCTTGCTGGAATATTTAAATACATAATAAAGCGAGCCATTTATAAAAATCAGTTTAAAACTTTTTTTTTGTTCATAAAATTTTGAGTTTATTATTATTCAGAACCCCCTTTCCAAATAAATTTAAAAATCTTTTAACTTTCTTTGATTTAAATGCCTGTTACTACTCCATATTTGGATTTTTACGAAACAAAATAAAAGAAATTAACATTCCTTTAAGAAGATTGAGAAATTTAAATTCATGAAGGAAGTCAGAAAATAGAAATTTCATAGAAAAAAAACAAGGATTATTGAATTTCCATAGTCTGAAGGGGAACGTTTCCATAATCTCAAATAAAAATAATTTTAATTTTTCATCAAATGTCAAACAACTGGGGAAAAACTCACCTATTTTCATTAATTCCTTCCTTCACAGTGAGTTAACAAGAATTGCGTATTTCGAATCACATATAACTAATATTTATGCTAGCCATTATGAATAATAGATAATTTATCACTATGGTCACACTTTCACGTGCGAATGTACACTCATAAATCAGTGATGGTATTTCAAAGGACGGAAACATATTTTCGATGTACTAAATTTCTTAGAGGAAATAAAAGAGCATTAAACACTTAACAAAATCGCAAGTATTTAACAGTTTGTATTTCTTAAATTAAATACTCATTGTCGAGAAAAGTATAAAAAATTGAAAATCAAATGAACAAATTCAAAAAAAAAAAAAAAATTTAGAATTACAAACTGGCTCATGTAAATATGAATAAATATTTCTAAATAGTTCTTTATGTTTAATATTAGCCATTTTTTTTAATTCTTAACCATTTTGTATATAATGAATTCATTTCTCCAGCAAAGTTCAGTTCCTTAGAGTAGGGAAGTAACCCCGTGGCGACTCAGGGACATTGTCGCAGAATGATACCGAGTTTTTGCAGATCGATTTTTTCTTTGGGAAGTAAAAAATTTTGGTTTTCTTTTCTGTGGAAATTTTCCAAAGATTTTATCTTTTCCTCAGAATTATATTTAAAAGATGCCTTTCTCGTGCATTGAAATAACTAAAAATACTTTTGATTATGCTCATAAAAGCTTATGCTCATTTGATAACATTAAAACAATAAAGAATAATAAAGTAAAAGTAGTTTTCTTTTCTGCAGAAATTTTCGTTCTATTTTTAGTGCAGTTATTACTTATTAATTTCTACAAAGTTTTTGAAATCCCATATTTTTAATTCGATATTTATTATAACAACTGAATCTTAAAATGAAAACACGAATTTACTAACTCCTTTTTGAATATTCGGATTCGCGTAATTTCGCCGTCGATCATTCTCCGTTTTGGTAATTACAGCTACGGATTTCACGATTTTTTATTATTTATTTTTAATGTGATGAGAATATACAAAATGGACGAAAAGAAATAATTAGTGTATTCCCCCCTACAAAATGCTAGAATATCGTCCATAATGTTAGAATAAAAAATATTATATATTCAGTTAAAAAAAATATTTTATTTTATCCGGATTTATTTTTTTTTGATGCTTCTGTTACATTAAATTAGTAATATGTATACTTGTTATTATTAAAAGTATCTAGCAAAAACATAGCCGTAAGGGGGAAGTAGTCACTACATTTAAATAAAGTAGTTGTTAACATTTGTAACAAAGTAATTGTAAGTGTCGTAAACTACAAAAATAATGTAGTTTTCCCAACTACTAATTAAATGATTACAAAGATATTAACACACAAATTACAACGAAGAGAAAAACACGCATCAGATTTTAAGTAAACTCGGTATTAAAATGTCTGTAAGAAGATGTAGAATAAAAAATAAATAACTAGAACTAAAAAGTTACAATTTTGACTTAAACGAAAAGCAAACTCTTCTTAAATTGGTGTTTACTTAAAAATTTTACAGATATCAAACTTAAATTAATAAAATAAAAGATAATTTTTCTTTATGTTGTTACAATCGACGCTGTTTTGTATCCCCTTGGCAGAATCATAACGACATTGTCGCAGAATAGTACCAAATTCTTGCAGAATTTTTTTTTGTGAAGTAGAAAATTTTGGTTTTCTCTTCTGCTGAAATTTTTGAAAGATTTTATCTTTTCTTCAGAATTATATTCAAAAGATGCCTTTTTCGTGCATCTGAGTTCGAAAAAAAAATGCTTTTGATTTTTTTATTCTCGTTTGAGAATAATGAAAAATAAAGAATAATGAAGTAAAAAATTTAGTTTTCTGCTGAATTATATTTTTATGCATTTATTACTACTGATTTTCACATAGTTTTTAAAATCCAATATTTTTAAAATGTTATTAATTACAATTGAATCTCAAAATGAAAACATGCATTTAATAATCCCTTTTTGAAGAGTCTGATTCGCATGATTTTGCCATGATCTTTTTTTCAATAATTATAGCTGCGGATTTCACACTTTTTTATTATTATTTGTTTTAATGTGATAATGATATACAAAATGCAAAAAAGGAAATAATTAGTATGTTTTTCTCTGACAAAATGCGAGAATTTTGCCCATAATATTAGAATAAAAAAACTATAACTCAATTAAAAAAAAAAAATTTATTTTATCCATAAAATGGGGGTTTTTGTCGCAGAAAGCCCAAAACCATTCTGCCACAGGGTTTTGTATGGACCCCAATGATGGCAAGTTTTCTATAATAATGGCCAATACAGAACATAACCATTTATTTAGTATCCATAAAACCGAAAATTTAATTTGATTTTCCCTCTATTTTGAACTTGAGCCATAGAGAAAATTTTTCGCATCCTTGAAGTTGAGTAGAGGAAAATGGGGGTTTGTCGAGAGAAAACTTCAACATTTCTTCTGTGACCTGGAAGATCTTTAGATCAAGAGAGGGCAGGTAAAAGACATATGTCTTATTATCCCTTGTGTATTGGAAAGATTTGGTGGTTTTCAGATTCTTATTTACTGGCTGATAATTTGAAATCCTTAGCGTGGACACTGTTTATGATATTTTTGTGCACTCACAATTTAACAACTTCAAGTATGATCATAAATTTTAGTTTAGATAAAAAGGAATATTACGATAAAGGAATGTGTATGTCTATATATATTTATAAATAGAAAACATTTTCTCTTTTCAGGGTGATCTTAACAATGAATCCTTTTTAGAACTGACTGGACCAATTATTCGTGAATGGGTAAGATTGTACAATCCTGTGATTCTTCTAATTCGCAGGATTCTGTGAATCTGGAAACCGTTGATTCCAGGATTTTCAGGAATGAATAATTTATATTCCAACAAAATTTTCTCAGAGTTCTCCTTATCTAAAATTTAAATTTTGTCACTTATGCTAAATCTCATTAATGAGATATTTATTCTCCCCTTACCAGTACCTTCTTTTTTTCTATAATTCACGCACAATGACTTTTATGCAGCTTTGTAACATAATTTAGTTTTCTTCGTGTATAATGATATTCTATACAAAGTTGCTTAAATGCCTGATACTTAGAGAGTTATTTATGGTTTTAAATCTACTGCCAAACGAAATTAGATAAACTATTTAATGATCTGTCCGGGATAAATTTACTACCGATTAGCTGTACCTTCACAAATTCTTGCAAAGCCCATTCTCTTTGCAATCTATGGAAAAGAGGAGCTTTTCTGCCAGCTGCCTTCTACGAAAAGTAGCATATGTTTGGTCAGATAGTGCAATGTAGTAAGCTTAACAGGTCATTTATGCCATATCGAAGTGAGCTTTTTTAACTGAGTTTTTTATAATGAAGAGATGAGGCTCTCCCTATAAACTTTACAGGAAGTCAAAATTCAAACATTATCTTAAATACTATTGTAAATTTATTCTAACAGACCTTTATTTTTCATGAATAATTTTTTTTTTTTGTGAAACTTTTTTCTGTATGACCCAGTAGAAAATGTTCTCATAATTAAAATAACTTTTAGTACTAGTACTATTAACTGCATGTTTTTATAAAATCAAGTTGAAATTTAACTATGGACAACGATTTTTATGGATTTTGAAATTTGGATAAAATTTTTTGCTCAAAATTTTACAATAGCAAAATTATTTTTGAATATATGGGGGAATATATATAGAAATTTACCAGTCATAAATGAGTTTTATTTGTAGTGACAAATTTTGAAACTGTTTTCTTATGTTACCATATTTTTGTGTTGATTTGTTAATATAATTTTTAATTTTCACAAATTATGTCTAAATTTTCACAAAATAGGTACTTCTTAAAAAAAACCTAGACAGACCCCTGCTATTGTGACAAAAAATGTATTTGAAACTGTTTGCAAAGAAGTAATTAAATTTATTGTTGTGCTGATGTTGACTGAATTGTTTTTCTCTAACAATCTATTATTTTTGTGAAAATTTTTTTTTTACTTGTATTGAATAAACTTTTTTCGAGTATTGTGTGACTAAAATTGAATTACAGTCAGACCTCTATTTAACGAAATCGCTAAATCCCGAAAAAAAGTTCGTTATATGGAAAATTCGTTAAATAGAAAATCATCTTTTGAAATACTTACACAACGTAGAATAGGTTTTAAATTCATGGATACTTGAAATAATTAAAATTGCAATTGATACACCTTTATCTTGTAAATTATTATCTATTATTTATTTTCTAAATCTTACCCATAAAAGAAATCTGCAATAAAAGTAAGAATAGAACAAAACATTATCCAGTGTTATACTATCATGCTACATATATTTTCCCCTGAATAAAAATGCTAAATTTTTATATATTAAAATTATTGCTGCATTTATTATAAATGTAATTTTAAACATACATTTTCACATGCATTCTTAATTTTAATTGCTATTGATAATGTCTGTTAATTTTGTCTGAGTTTTTTGTTTGAAAAAGTGTTTTTTCTCATAATAGGTCTCACATTTTTGTAATGTACCAAAAATTCCTTCAGGCGTATTCTCCTCAAACTGCAATCCACGTTGAATTGTTTCAAATGATTTTAACTTTTCATCATATGAAGGTTTGCTAATTTCTTCATCATTTCCGTCTTCCTCACAATTTATAGCTGTATTGTTTTTATTTTTCACACAGTCCAAAATATCTGATTCAGTCAATGTTTCGGTGGTATCAGCTTCAGAATGAATAGAAAGAAAATCATTTATCCGTACATCATCATTAATTTCGATGTTCTCTCTTAGTTATACCCACATTTTTTTAAATTCCTCTAAAGGAATATCATCCTCGTCCCCACTTTCCAAATTCTCAGCATTGACAAAGAATCCAGCTTTAGCAAAACTGTTACGAATGGTACGATCTGTAACATCATAGTTCCATGCTTTGGAAATTTCTGTTATGCTTTCTCACAAATTGATCTTTGGCATTGATTGCTTATTTTCAAGCGCAGTGACAACTTTTCATACAATTCTTTTGCAGTAGTGCAGTTTAAAGTTTTGAGTCACCCCTTGATCCATTGGTTGTAGCTTCAATGTAGTGTTTGGAGGCAAGTAAGAAACTGCAATGTTTTTCAGTTTTTTGTTGATTTCCTTCGGATGGGCAGGGCAATTGTCGAAAATTAGAGCAATTTTGCGATGCTCTGCAATCATAAGTTTGTCCAACTTTTGAATCCATTTTTCACAAATGTCTGCCATCATCCATGATTTTTTGTTGAATTCATAATCAACCTCCAAAGATTTTGTGCCCTTAAAACATCTTGGACTTTTGCTTTTTCCTATAATTAAGGATTTTAATTTTTGATTGCCTGTCATATTTGCCCCTAGCATAATAGTTATTCTTGCTTTGCTGTGTTTTCCTCCAAAGCATTTTTCATTTTTAAATGTTAGGGTCTTTTGAGGCAAACATTGAAAAAATAAAGCTGTCTCATCATTATTAAAAATGTTTTCTGGCTTATAATCTTTTAAAATTTTATTAAGAGTCTCTGCAATCCAACTTTCACAGTCCTTATCACTGACGTCATTACTTTCACCAGACATAACTTTTCCTACAATTCCTTGTTTTCTTTTAAACTTGTCAAGCCATCCACTACCTCGAAATTCATCGTGTCCCAATGCCTTTGCAAATTGCATTGCTTTCTCGGTTATTAAAGGTCCAGAGATCGGCACGTTTTTATCTCGCATTGCGTGTATCCACTTCAAAACTGCCTCATTCTCATCTTCATAGACACATGTTTTCAAACGTTTTGAAAAAGGATTTGGTAAATCATTGTTTTCAATCTTATCATGGTTTCTTATTATCGTTGATAAGCTTCTTGAAGGAATACCAAATTTTGATGCAATATCTTTTTTTTTTCACACCTCTATCCACTTCTTGAAGAATTAAATTTTTTTCTTTAATGGTCAGGCACTTTCGCTTCGACATTTTGCAGCCGCAAGAAAAGCAACAAGCAGCACTCTGATCACCAATCTAAAAACAGGAGGCGATTTCGAGAACAGAGCTCTACTGAGTGAACAACAGGAATGTTGAAAGTTTTTTTAGAAAGGAAGTGAACAGTGGGGGTGGGGATAATAGGACATGTCAATAAGGGACCAGGGACCACACACTTTGATGACCCATTCCCTTTATCTTCTCTGCTCATTTCCTATTCAAGGAATTTGACCCTTTCCCCCCTTTTCTAGAGGCGTTGCATTTCCTGTATGAAATGCAAACAAAAAGGGATAGGAATTTTACTGCTTTCTCTAAAAGTTAAGGGGATGCAAAAATCAGTTCAAGGTCATTTCCCCCATAAAATGCGTTAACAAGCTAATAATTTTCTCAAATATTTTGGGAAATGAGGAGAGTAGATCTCAAAAAAAAATCTCGTTAAATGGAAAATTCACTTTACTATTTGGAAGTTATTTAACGAAGAAATTTCCGAAATGTTCTTGGTTCCACAAAAAAATTCTTACAATGAAAGTTCGTTAAATAAAAGTCCGACTGTGGTTATATAAGTCCTTTAAGAGGGCACCAAACAGCGGGGGGGGGGATTTTATCGTACATTTACTTTCTCATTCATTACTAATTTAAAAAAGAAAAATTTAATTCATGCAAATCTAAAGTAAGTTATGCAGTTTCAACTGCTGATAGAAATACTTAAAAATATTAAAATGCGAACAAATTAATAGAAGAGAACTTCACCAATTGCTTAATCCTAAGTTATCTTCTCACAATTTGTTTGCATTTGTGTATTTTAAAATTTTCTTTTCAGCATTTAAAACTTCATGGCTTACTCAAGGTTTGTCTGAACTCACTTTTTCTACACTTTAAATTTCAAATTAGTAATGAATGAGAAAGAGAATTTTTCCTTCTTTACTAAAGAGCATCCTCTTAACTAAAATCATAAAAATTGGCCTTTAAAATAATAACATATTATTTTTAATAGGAATTTACAGTATTAAATTATTGATTTCGAAGGTGCTTTTATGAATAAATCTTATACTTAATTGTAGTATTGTTTTGTTTTAAAAAAATAAATATGTTTGCATATTAATAATAGTTTCTTTTTAAGGAGGATTTTTTGTTGCGCAAAAATGTTCAAGAACAGATATCTACATCAATGTCCTCACTTTCATCCTTAAGTCATTTGTTACAAAAAATAAGAAATATTGTCATTCATTATGATATTGGTCAGGAGGTGAGAGGAACATTAGATATTCCTATGTAAAGAGTTTTTATTAATTATAAAAGATTCTTAATTATCCAAAATGAGATATACTTTGTGCTTGCCAGAAAACAACATGAATGAAGCAGAAATAAAGTAAAGAAATGAACATATTATAGTTTTGGCTCTCTTAACAAGAACCATATGTATATCATTTTATCCTTGGTGACTTTATGTTTGAATTTAGATCACTGTGGATAAAATAATTGACATACTATAGTTTTGTTTCCTGGTAAGAGAACCAAAACTATAATATGTCCATTTCTATACTTTATTTGTGCTTTATTAAAGTTGTTTTTTGGTTTATATTTAATTTGGCCGCATAAGGAAAATATTTCTTTTATCTGCACTGTTTAATTTTAACTACCTGTGGGCATACGTTCAGGGGTAGGAGATGACTGTAAGGTCGGTCACAGATCTCGTCGCCATGGTCGTGGAAGCGGCAGCACTTTATTTTCACACACTGTCCCATTTTCATTGGAAATATGATCAATTAACGCATCAAATCAGACCAATCTATGCTTTTAGTTTATCTCCAGTTTTCCAGTAGTTGAGCCTGTTATTTTTCAACTTCTTGTTTAATAAATTCTGCAAAAGTTTGTTATTGGCCTATGTCGCAGAGTTTTGATGTTTAATGGCTGAGACTTGAGAGATTTTGAGAGGTGTGTTCGAAGGTGTAAATGAAAACAATAACTGGAGATTTAACATTGAACTGTACAAGATTTATAAGCAACCTGATATTATTAAATACATAAAAATGAATGTGATTCGAATGAGCAGTGACAATACATTAAAAAAGATATTGCATTTTAGACCAAGAAAGCGGCGAAGGCCGCTGGGCTGATTCGGTGGAGTCAGTTCTTGCAATTAATGAAAAGAGTTGGAGATCAAAGATAAATTGGAAGTCGCTATGGAGAAATCTTTAGAGGAAGGCATTCGCCCACATTGAGCTGTCTTTCCAACTGTGATGATGTTTTTTCTAAAGTTACTGTCATATAAGATTCTTCTAGAAGTAAAGACATGTGTTGTTGGCTCAGACACGTGTCTCAGTTATGTGTAGCTATTAGTATGTTCTGTTAACTTTGTCATCTAAATCATTTGTTTCATATTCATCAAATAATTGTTTATTTCTGCAAAAACATTTTGTTTCCTTATTTCAACTACTGCTTCACTTACTATTCAATTTTGTTGACTGATGAAAAAAAGTCATATCCAACAACAGTTTTGAACGGCTCCGTGAATCCAAATGTAAACATTTTGAAGTTAGCATATATTAAAGGAATTTTCAACATATTCTGTAATTTAACCAATTTCTTTAAGCCGTGATGGCCCAGGAGATAGAGCGTTTGCCTTCCTATGAGGTGAACCGGATTCGAATTCCACATTTGGCCTGCAGCGGCCACGGTGCTGACGTGAAATATCCTCAGTGGTAGATGGATCATGGATTACGGTCCCCTCGCCATCAGTCTAACCGTGGAAGGTTTTCGTGGTTTACCTCTCCGTGTAACACAAATGCAGGTTAGTTCCATCAAAAAAGTCCTTTCATGAAAGCAAAAATTCTCCCAATACTTGATCCAGGAGTTCTCTTCTCTTCTGGATTGGGTTCAAATTTGCAAAGCTACGTAGTTGAACATTAGTAGTCGTAAACCCAAAAATTGGGTTGGTTGTTCAGCGACAGTTATATAATAAAATAAAAGTGATGTTATAATCTCCATAACTGCCAACTTTCACTCATTCCAAAAATGGATTTTCCAAGTGTTATTAAAACAATTACTGGAAAACAAACTTACTCAAAAATATATTTATATTTTTACCAGAATGAAATTTGCTATTGTAAAGATCATTAGGCTTTGATATATTTGTTGTAATTATTTTTATGCAGTGGTGGTAAAACTCATTTATAATTATTATTATAAATCGAAAAGTTTAATGGAATAACATGCGTTTCGCTTTCTCTTTAAATATGAAAATAAAATCTCCCGGGAAAATCGGAAAGAGTTGGCAGCTATGTATCTCTTTCAAAGTCATTCCTTTTTCCTACTCTATGCTTATCGCTAGTGATCGCAGCTTGAATTTTCAGGCACAAGTTCCTGTGTTAAACACGCTCATCATGATATGACAAATCAGCTCGTTAAGTTTGACATTAACCTTTTACCCTGTGGCAGAATTTTTTCGTTCTTTCTGCGGCAAACTTCCCTAGCACTATTATTTTGCTTTCAGATACTTTTAACTATAACAATTACTAATTTAAAGTAACAGAAACATTGTGTTTGCAGAAGAAAGTATAGAATAAAAATGTATAAAAATTTTTTATTGTAAAAGTAATATTTTTCAATTTTAATACTATATGGGATATTCTCGCATTTTGTCGGAGGAAAAATGCACTAATTATTTCCTCTTTCAAATTTTGTCAATATTCAGGGGTCTGTCAAGGCCAAATTTACTACCATTTAGTGGTACCTTCACAAATTCAACTTTACGGAAAATGGTATTTTTACAAAATACTTTTTCTTAAGATTTTATTTTTGTATCCCGTAAGAAGCAATAAATCCATATTTTTGTGTTGATTTTTTAATTTTTTACAAATTATATCTACATTTTCACGAAATAGGTACTTCTCTGAAAAACCTATGCAGGCGCCTGATATTACACAAGTTAAAATTTATGAAATCCGTGCAGTATCTCCCAAAATAAAGATCACAAGTCACACTAATAGGACTCTTAAAAAAAAGACAAACTCAATTAAGTGTATGTAAAATATGGAGTTCTTTAAAGAAAAAAAAATGAAAGAAAGAACATCATTTCTTGCCCAAACTATCTTATAAACTTTCGCAATTTCTGAATTTCTTATTTTATATTATGAATTTGAAATTCTAGCTGAAGCCAGAAATTACTGATTTTTTTTAATATCTCAAATGAGAATAGAAAAATCATGATTATTTCTTTCCTCTCTGATGCGCAAAAGGAAATTTTTGAAAAAAATTCTATAGAAAAAAAGTTTGAAAAATTATGAGAAAGGAAAACCGAAATTTTTCCTTTCCCAAATTAAAAATTTTTCTGCAAAAACTCAGAAACGTTCTGTGACAATGTTGCCGCAATTCTGCCATGGGGACCTTTTGAAATACTCTGTTTCAAAAAATCTGGAATCTATTTACGCAAAACATCATAACATTTGCTTAAAAAAAAAATATGTTTCTTTATATAAAGAACGATAATTCTACTAATGCAATTTTTATTCTGTTTTAGGTACAGTTTGCCCTCTCATCTACCAAAGAAAGTCTTTCGTAGTTACTTAAAAGAAGGTTACAAAGCAGCTCAAGTTGCTTTTGTTGATTCAGGTATTCAGTTTAAATTTGAATGCTCATACACAGAAAAAAGATCTTCAGTTAAACATTGTTTTTGTTGTGGCATTAGAAAAGGAATTGGTATCTTGCTTCCTTTCATTTAAGAGTGTTTTTCAAGGTGTTGTCCAAAGGGAGAAAAAACCCTTAGCTTAAGAGCCTTGAACTTAAAGCAATGTTATATAATTTCAAACTGAATCATTTTGTCTTGAAAAATGAACAAATCACTTAAATATTTAAAAGAAAAATATTAAACTTTTTCAAAATTTGCTAATTTGACGAGATTTTACCTCTTAGATCAATAAATAAATCAATTAATAATTCTCAATTTTCCACAGTATTTATAACCGCAGACAATCAAAGAAGAGGGATTTTAATCAATCTGTAAAAATCAATGATTTGACAGGGAATTTAATTAAATACCCCAGGAATCACAGTAAATGTATTAACTTAAAATACCTAAAGGTCAATTTTTTTTCTGAAAAAATTAGTTTAATTTTTTTAAATATTTTCTGCATCTTAATTTGGTCCAATTTTTCTCATTAAATAGGTACCTAATATTTTTTATTTTATTTGTAATTTTTCTTTTCTTTTTTGCTTTATTGAGACATTTATATATAAATTGTATAAATTTATGTAAGAAATTTTTTAGTGCTTTAAAAGACTATTTTTTAGAAAAATATTGTTTGTTTATTAGAAAATATTTCAATATCTGAATCAAAACTTTTGTCTTTGGTACTAAAAAATCCATTTTTCATTGTAGAACCATCTTAGATCCATTTTTCATTCCCACAGCGATTAAAAGTTACCCTTATTGCTACCTTTGTTAGAAATAGTGGTTGCATAGAATAAAATATACCCAGCTCTATTTAATGAAGTCTCTAAATCCTGATAATAAGCTCGTTATATGGAAATTTGTTAAATAGAAAATCACCTTTTGAAATACTTCAACACAAAACAGGTTTTAAATTTATAAGCATTAGACATAATTAAAATAGAAATTGATGCACCTTTATCTTGTAAAGTAGTATCTACTTTTTATTTTATGAATCTTAACTATAAAAGAAATCAACAAGGAAAGCAAGAATAGAGCAAGACATTATCCTGCGTTACACTATCATGCTACATACATTTTCAACTAAAATAAGCTAAATTTCTGCATAAAATTATAGCTGCATTTAATATGAAAGTAATTTTAAACATGCTTTACCACATGCATTCTTAAGCTTAATTGCTACTGATAAAATCTGTTAATTTTTTCTGAGTTTTATGTTTGAAATGCAAACAAAAAGGGATAGGGATTTTACTGCTTTCTCTAAGAGTTAAGTGGCTTCAAATTATCAATATCCCTCATAAAATGGGTTAACAAGTTTGAAATGTTCAGAAACATTTTGAGAAATAGGGAAAGTGGATCTCAAAGAAAATTTCGTTAAATAAAAAATTCCCTTCCCTATTTGGAAGTTATTTTATGAAGAAATTTCCAAAATGTTCTTAGTCCCTCGAAAAAAATTCGCAAAATGTAAGTTTGCTAAATAGAAGTCCAACTGTATATTGTCTTTTATATCTCTGTTCTGCTACCTACCTGAATCTTTTCACTTAATATAGGTGCTTTATTTATATATTCTCAATATAAGTTTTTTAAGGGGTCACAGTACCTTTGCAACAATTTTTTAAAATAAAGGTATAATCATTCATTTTGAGGATGCTTTACATGCTCATTTAAGTTATAATTAATAATTTATCTTCAAAAAATGATTAAACTGCTTAATTTTTTGTAAATTTTAAAAAAAGTTGAAAAAATTTTAAATTTTTAAATCCCTAAGGCTTTTTTATTTTAACATATTTTCAAAAATTTTTTATTCATAGTGCTTGCAATATTTATCTTAACAATTTTGTGCATTCATTTGTTGATATATAAATTAGAATATTTTTTATAGATTATTTTGTAAAAAAGTAGAAAAAAAAGAGTAAAAATTCCTGTTAGGTATATATAACAAGCCGTAAAAATTGTAATACCTCATAAAATGCTTATTCCATGCACCGTTTAAATAAATGTATTATACTCAAGATAAAAAAGTTTACTTCAAAGCTTTATCTTAAATAGAAAAAAATTCTTAGGGATTTAATTAAGATTAAGACACAAAATTATCATCTATGCGAAAAAGCACTTTAAAGTCAGACTGCTGGGCAAGTTTCTGTATTAGAACAATTTAAAATCATTCATAACTTTTTTAAAAATGTAGATAGGGAGATGAATTTTTTTTTGTACATATGAAATACTTTGAAGTTTTATTATAAGCAATAAAAAAAAATTGGTATTTTTGTCATTTTTTGGGTACTGTGACCCCTTAAAAAGAAATTTTGTTTTTTTCAACTTTTGTAGCAAATCAAAATGTTTTGCAATATTATATTTTCTGTATGTAATTAAAACAGTGCTGAAAAATCAGTAAAATTTATGTCATCCATTACGAAAATCAGGGAAATCGGATAAAATCTGTCTGGGAAGTTTCTTCTGAGTCTTTTTTACTTCATTAATTCGAATAACTTTTCAAATATTAAGAAATTAGATCATAAGCGCCTTTTAATTTTATAAAATTGTGGCTTTTCTTCATACATTTTGTGCCTCTTTTCATGTTAGATGTTAATAAATCTTAACAGTCATGAATAACAGTTGCACCCTCAAGACAGTTTTTAATAAAAATGTCATTTAATTTGCAGAGAAACTTTATTTCATGTGATGTCAGGGCTTTCAATAAATAGCCTTGAAGTTAACTTTTATTAAATTTGTTGGCGTCAGGGTTTCTTATAAATCCACTATGAGGGAACATGATGTTGTTGCTATTGGTTTTATGTTTTTATAATATGGTTGAATGTGCTTTTAATGAGCACAAAGAGGCTACAATAATTGCTCATTAAAAGTTCTCGTGAAAAAAGTGTTCGTGACAAAATCATAAGAATTCATTTGAACTTTTCTAAATTACAAATACAGTCGGATCTCTATTTAACGAGTCGCTAAATCCTGATAAAAAAGTCCTTTTTTCTTGATATAACAAAATTAGGATATAATTGTGAAGAATAAAGATGTTTCTATTCTAGTTAAAGTAAAATTAAATTTGCAGAATTAAATCAGAAATTTATCTAAACCAATATGGGAGGAAAGAATAAAGAAGTGTGACAACATGCCTTAAAACTTGAGAAAGCATTCCTTTCGGACTATCTCTCTTTCTCAAAATAGAATTGTCATTGCTTGGTGTTTTTTGCATTTGAAACCAAGCAGTTTATGTCAAGTCCTGCACTATGAGAATTTGAAGACTGCTAATTTACTAAAAAACTATAAAATAAAAAGTATAAAATAAAATGTTTTGAAAAGTATAGGATTCATCCAAAAATTATAAGTTCATCAGTCTAAGGGACTTCATCAGTTATTTTCAATTAAGCTTTATTTATATTTTCTTTTTAAAAACATTTTATATATTCATTATTATAAGTGAATAATGAATATATAAAATGTTGACACCCCCCACCCTTAATTGATGAACTATTCTGATGGCTTATTCTCTCTACACTTTTCATAACGCATGTTTTTCTGCATTGAGTGTAATGGTCAATGAAAAAAGTGACCACACATTTAAGACAACCTAAAACTTCTTTTCCCAGTATTGAGAGAGTTTTGCCACGCCATATTTCATTTCTAAAAACTTGTGTCTTTTCTTTGATTGATTTTTCCATGCTTTGAATATAAAATTTGCAATCTTCTTAACAGTTAAAAACAAAACCTTTTAAAAGTATTAATTTTGTATTGTGGAAATAGAAGTCTAAATGGTAATTTAAAGCTTTTTAAAAGGGAACTTTTTTAACAGGTTTCAATTCGTGCGTATAGATATATATAGGATTCAAAATGAGTGGTGACCGTTATAAAATAAACAGTCAGTGTTTTTAAACTAGCAATCAATGTTAAGGGATGTTTCGCTGTTATGGTATTATTTCAGTTGTTGCTTATCCTCATAGATCTGACATTAGTCAGGTCAACTCCAAAAAGTAGTTTACAGCCAGAAAGTCGATGACAAAAAGGGGATCGTAAATTAAGTCCACCCTGGACTGTCCGACACAATCAAGTATATGTTTTGGTGATGCTGGTTGGATAGAGCATTTTTTACAAGTCTGATAAATTTTTGAGCCGCGTTCGAATGTTGGACATTTTAGGTGACCAGTTGAGAATCTGGCCAAGGCAGCCTGGGTTGCTTATTTATTGATTATTTCAGTTCTTTTAGTTATTAGTCCATTGGATCAGTGACTAAATCTTCTTAATTTCTACTTCTATATACATTTATACAATAATGTCCTAATATTAACATGAATTTGTTGTTCACTTTTTTGATTCAATCAAGAAAATATTTTCTATACGTATTTTTGTGATTAATCAAGGACGTCAATGTTTTCACTAAATATCACAGATTTTGTTATTTTGCAAATAATATGCTTTTTAACTTCTTTTTTCTCTTTCTCATTTCTTCAGATAAACATAGATTTCTTGAATACAAGTAAATTTAATTTTTTTTCTTTGTTTTCTTAAATTTTTTTCTTCTTTGTCAGATATCATTTACAATATTGAGTCAGCACTTATTTTCAGTTTGTTATGTCATTTACCTTTGGTACAGTAAAGCCAATTTAGGTTCCCTTGTTGGCAAACTCTACAGTCAATTAAATGTTCCTTTTTTTTCACATTTTTAAAAAATTTTTGAATGTATTTTTTAAAATTTAAAATATTACAGTATTTTTTTAAAAAAATCAACTAACTGCTGACAGCCCCTTTACTTTCATGCACAGAATGAAGTTTTTCTTATTTGTTACTTAATGGACATAATCTGCCAATGAGTTAAAGGATTAGTAGTATAGTAGCTTATCAGTTTAAGAATGAAATCATATTTAAGATCTTGTTTAATATGAAACTGCTTAGTGTCATTTGCATATGTATGATTCAGTAGTTTATTCTAGCAAGAAGAAATTTATTATAGTTTTTATTATATAATTGTTATGAATGTATTTAATAATATATTTTATTATTATATCATAGAATCAGAGATGGATCA
Source organism: Parasteatoda tepidariorum (assembly GCF_982258835.1). Lineage (NCBI taxonomy): Eukaryota > Metazoa > Arthropoda > Arachnida > Araneae > Theridiidae > Parasteatoda > Parasteatoda tepidariorum. The sequence goes on along the minus strand of NC_141755.1, from coordinate 120,872,670 downwards.
CCTGGAAAGAAGCTGGAGATACATTTAGCTGAATTATGTGCAACAGAACAATGAGAACTATGCTGTGGTTAGTGAAATAATACCAAATAGCAAGTATATTTTATTAACTTTTTATTTTTCTCCCTTTTTTAGGTTTTGTAGAATTTCTAATGCATGCCATTTGCATTTTATATTATGAATGAGAATACATTATTTGACTTATTGTTAACTTTAAGGATTTTTAGTTTACTTAATTATTTCCTTGTTTGATGTTTTTTTTTATTTCGATTGTGTATTTATTTCAGTTATTCTTTATTTTGGGAATTATTTATGATCTCATTTAAATATGAAAGTTATAATTTTTTTTTAATAAAACAGTCTTTAATAACACAGTAAAACAGTTTTACCTTTTATTCCCTTTATAGTGGGAGAAATATGGCTCATACAAATTCATTTCTACTTGTAGTCTTGGAATTGAATTGTTGGTAGTATGAGATACAACATTTTGTGTTGTATTGTACTTTTAATATTAATTAAGGACTATCTTACGTGTTTGTAGGCATGCACAGTATCCTAGTAAATGTACAGTGCGTGAAACGGACCACCCTGAATAATTTTTATCTAATGACCAGATTTTCATGTTGTGGGACTCATTCTTAATCGTTCGAGGAGGTGACCTTAAATATACTAATTCATAAGTGCAAACGATATATTAAGTTACGAAATCATATGCGAAAAAGTACTTTCTCTAAATAAAAAATATATTATTTTGTTTAACTGATTCGGATTTCTGGCTCCCCTAAATATAGGGGGTAGCCACAATCTGGGAAATATGATCCCAATAGTTATATCAAAAAAGTGGTAAAGTTGGATCCCTGTGTTAATTTTACTTTCTACGTATTTTGCTATATATTGAACTTTTTAAGCTAATTGAAAATTTTTTGCATACAATTATAAAATTCATTTATCCAAAGATAATTCCATGCAAAAGATAACTTTCAATAAAGATTTATTAATTCATTTAATAATGGTTGAAAAAATCTTGAATTGTAAGATTTACAATTTTTTGAATCATTTTAAAGACTGTACATTTATATGGTAGATTACAAAATTTGATCAAAATTGATTTAATAGTTGATTTAATAGTTTGATCAAAATAGATTAATAAGTGAATTTAAAAAAAGCCAGATGTTTAAAATTCTGTTTTCGTGAACTATTCTACCAATTTTGCTGAAATTTTGTAATGTAAAATTACATTCTATAAGCTGATGTAAATAATATCTTACAATATCTTATGCATATCTTACAATTCAAAATTTTTTCAACTAATATTAATTAAAATAAGAATTTTTTTTGAAATATTGATTAAAAGTTATTTTCAATTTGCTTTGGAATTTCTCAAGATAGGTGAAATACACAAAAAGTAAAATTCAAATTTAGGGGTCCAAATTTTGGACCACTCTCTTCACCAAACTATGGGGATCGTGTTTTCTAGATTGCAGCTATTCCCTGTATTTTAAGGATCAGAAATCAAAAAGATATGTTTATTTAGAGAAAGTACATTTCTGTGTCTGATTTCATAACTTAAAATATGGTCTGTACTAATTAGTTAGCATATTTGATGTCACTTCCTCGAACCATTAAGATTGTGTCCTAGAATGCTAGAAACCAGTTTCAGTGGTTCCCAACTTATTAATTTCCTTTTTTTCCAGCTACCTAAAAATGACTAGTTGCACTTTTGTATACACAAAGTTTTGTATCACAAAGTTCAAATATGCAGGATATTTACATATAAATCTTCTGATTTAAAATTCCATTATTAAGAAAACTATTTTTATAAATACTTGCTGTATGTGTTGTTGTGGAGAACAATTCATTAAGTTTTTTATTTTCTTAATTTGTTTCCCTTAAATTTTTATCTCTGTCTTCATGAGTAGTTTATTTTTAGGACAAAAATATAGTCTACACCACATATATATTGGGAAATAAAAAGAAATCTTGGATAAATCTCATAGATGTTTGATAAAATCTTGCTTTTGTAAAGTGTTACTGTATAGAATCACTTGTAAACGAAACAAAGAACAAAAAAAAACTGATTACATTAGAAGATGCTAATTTCTTTAGCATTTTTAACAACATTTATCTGTATAAATTATTGTTGAAATGCGATTTTACGCTTAAACATTTTTACAGAATAATCACAAAGAGCAATTCTTGAATAAGCATAAAGCTATACTTGTATAAAAGCACTACAAATTTTATGACAATGACATAAAACTAGATCCTGAAAATGGCAATTAGATTTAACTACATTTCAATTGGAATCAGGTGTAATACTTTTTCTAGTATACAAAATATAAAATAAAATATCTCTAGTGGTATATGCAGAGCATGTCCTGAAGTAGGTTAACCATTCTCACAATGATTAACATTAAGAAAAATATTCTTACAGTAAAAGCATGTAACAAGATAAAGAATTTTCCATCAAGTTTTAATTTCAAATTTTTTTCAACAGATGGTGCTATGGAGTGCCAATGTCAAATGCTTGAAAATGCCAAGTTTAAAAATTTTAAATCTTTAAAAGAACCATAATTGTTTGATTAATATTAAACTTTTTCTTCTTATAAGTTTTTTAACTTTAAAACTTTTTTTGAATACCATCAGTCAAATACACATAGTGCATATAATATGTGTCTTACTGTGTTAACAGTACACTTGTTTTGCCATTTTTTCTAAAAGGTTTTCAATGATGGTGAGTTTTACTATTTTTTATATTTTATTAACTTTATTTTATATTTTATTAACTTTATTTATATTTTTTATATTTAGTGTTTTCTTAAAAAATAGATATTTTTTTCACTTCATGAATAAATTTAAGAAAGGGGGGATTTCTTATAAATAATGATTAAACTGAACTTAGTGACATGACAGCCCCTGGAGGGCCAAGGCCTACTGTTCCCGTCTCACTTTTCTTAAAGTTTGTGATTAATAATTATTATGAAGCAGAAAAAAAAAATCTATTTTGAGATTCTTTTTTCACTTCCTTGTGTTTAAAAGATATATATTCCCTTTTATGTGCCTTTTAACTTCCTATAACCTATATTCATATATATATATATATATATATATATATAAAACTATAACCTATATTCATATATGTATCTATGTTGGCAAGATTGAGAGACAATTCTATTAATTTAGCAAATTCAGTTTTTTTTCCAAGCATTCTCTTTGTTCTATGTTCATTTAAAAAAATATGTATTAATTTAATTAATTTAGGAGAAAGGCGGCAGTCGATAAATTGGCAAGATTCTGAGGAGATATTTTTATTTATTTTGAGAATTCTGTTAATTTCTGTATATGTTCACTTTGTTCTGTGTTCATTTAAAAATATCTAATGACTTTATGAACAACTTTAAAAAATACTTACTTCACTTTGATCTATTTTTTTAAAAAAAAGTACATATTTTTTCTTTAGGAGAAATAAGCAAATCTTATAAATTGGCAAAATTATGAGAGAGTCTTATTTATTTTTGTTGATGTTTACTTTCTCCTGTGTTCTTCTAAAACTACATATTTGCTTTATGAATTAATTTAGAAGGAAGAAAGTCTTATAAATTGGTAAGATTATGAGGGTAGATCAGCATTACATCTTGCTGTAGGTGCTGGAAACATTGAATAGTTCGCTTTCTGGTAATTTTAAAACATTTAAAAAAATTTAAATTAAGGCTGTTTTTTATCTTTAATTTTTTGTACAGATTGTGAATAATACCTGTCCAGGAGCTACTAATATAGACTGATATCAGAAATCTGTCTAGGTTTTTCTGTGAGATACCTATTTTGTAAAAATTTAGACATAATTCGTAAAAATTATGTTGAAAAATTAACACAAAAATGTGATGAAAATATGGATTTATCGTTTCTCACGGGATACAAAAATACAATTAAGAAAAAGTATTGCGTGAAACTACCATTTTTTCTGAAGTTGAATTTGTGAAGGTACCGCTAAGAGGTAGTAAATTAGGCCTGGACAGACCCCTAGATATGTGATGTCAACAAAAACTTTAGATTTTTTTTTATTAAGAAGATTAGATTAAATTAAAATACAGAAACAGAAAAGTAATAAAAAAATTCTTTATAATTTCCGTATTGGAATAACAACATCTAAATTTTTTAATATCTGATAGAAAATTTATTATTTAATTATAGAGTATTAAATTAGGAAATTAATCAACAACACTGAAACAGAGACAAAAAGATATTGCCCTGAATTATTTATAAAAATTGCTGATAGAAATTAATTTAAATAAAGTTTTAATCACAACTTTCTGATGATATTTTAGATATTAATATTGTTTGCCACACAAAACTGTGCTATTCTCACATTGTATCCATTATTGCAAACAACAAAAACAAGCTTTAAAGATTCATGCTTAGCTGTTCTTTTAGGAGTATTAGCAAAAAAGTATGTCTAATTTTTTTGAAAAATGTGATCCTCTTCTGTAATTTCTAACAATTCATAAGAATTTTTCTGAGAAAAGTTGTTGTTTTAATTTATTAGTTTACTAAGTTGACAATAGTTTCATATTTTCTTTGAACCAATTGCCAATATATAGTTGACTGTTATTTTTAAATTTCTTTCAATTTTTTCCCTTTTTAGGTTTCAAAGGAAACATGCAACACAGATATATTAGATAATGTATTTGCACACCTCTACATTGAGCTGCTAAGAAAGGTAAAAATTGATTTAAAAATGAATTTAAACTGTATTTCCGTCTTGTGAGTTATTTACTATTATTGTTTTCATGCATTGCGTTTGTTGCTCAATTTACATTTTAATAATTAAAACTCATGTCAAACAATTGTTAACAATGTTAAAAGAATTTTATATGGTGTAATTTGTTTTTGTACTGTGAGGGGACACAGTTCAAAGAAAACTTTTAAACTAATCTAAGTTGCACAAATAAACACAGGAAATTTTTTTTATGATGATTAGGCACATTTGTAGTATGACTTATATGTCTTTAGTAAGGGACTCTACAATAGCTCACTTACCTTCATACCAGTAGCAAAAAATCTCTAGCACAGCAGCATGTATATTATAACAGCATTTGCATAGTACTTTTTCGTGTAAGTTTTCTTTTTTGAATTGGAACAGCTGCTCAAAATACTTTAAAACAAAATTTTGGCTCTTTCTGCTCAAAAATGAAAAAATATATATATATTTCTTCAAAATTGCTCTCAGCTGTTCCAAAGCTTCTAATGTTCAATGAACTAATGACCATTGCTCAATGAACTTTGTTCATTGAGCAAAAAGTGTAGCTTTAACCCAATTTGGTGCTAAATTTGTCTTCAAAAATCAGTTTTGTCTCTCCAAAGAAGCAACCACAATTTTCGTTTTTTACCTATATATCAATTAACGTGTTTAGTTGGACTTTTTGTTTTCCTCATTGAATAGAGTGCATCCTATAACTAATTACTAAAATTACAAAATTCACTTGTCCAGTAATTCAGCTTAAGCTTTATAAAATTTCCAAATACGCAATTTATGTTGTTTCAAAAACACAATAAATCACAAAGGGAACACGAAAAGAAGGTATTATGCATTCTTTGAAGCATGGGAATATCCAACATGAAAAAAATCTCGTCAGCAGATGTATGTAAGCAAAATTATAACCAAACTTTAAATATGTATGAACAAAAGTCTTTTTCTTATTAATCTCATTTCTATTGTATCAAATTACATTCTTGCTTTTACCTAATGCAGGCATTTGACCAGTTCTACTTCAAAACCTTAATTGTCCAAAGCTCTTTTTGTTTTGAATTTTTTTGTTTTTTCTACGAACATAAAGAAGAATTTCAATGGGCATATTGATCGATGAATAAAGACAGGGGACAGAACGTTTTTAAAAAGTACTTAAAGATGCTTTTTAGATTGGGTGTTTGTAAAAATTGCTTAATTTTTTCTTTTCCTAAGTTAAATTTTTTCTTTGCCACATTGATTGTCACTACAGGTAACAAAAAGCGTGGTTTTCACAATGTTTTACTAATGATTTTCACAACTCATTGAGCCATAGTCTGTTCTTGTGTACCATTATACTTATCGTGTAGAAGCACCAATCATTTCAATGACTCGTGGATCTGCATGCGCTTATACTGTGCTGGATTCTTGCACTCGTAGAGCAGTCAACAAGCAGCACTTTGAAATTTTAGTCTCCCTTTGAATAATTTGATTTAATAAGGACTAATTGAGATTTTCTTTTTAATTATGAGAGTTGAGATGCCTGATTAACTGCCCTATATAATGAAGTAAAAAATTTGAGACTTTTTATTGTATCATGACTTTACCACATTCTTCATGGAAATTTGCTGCACTCTTAAATTGTTTTATGGAAAGAAAAAAAACCTGAATATCTTTTAATGGCAAGATCTTAAAAAAAGAATGAATTGAGGAGCTTCTAATCTTTTAACATTTAGCAAATACAGAAAGAAACCTTATGTTACAGATTTTTCAATTCTAAATTATGCAATTTATATTTTTGTCCATTTTATATAAAAAAATAATTGAATTTAAACATTTAATAATTTTTGAATTATAAAATAGGATGAATGTAGGAACATTTTACTTTTAACAAAAATGTTTAGTTTCAATACTTGTTGCATTTTCATTTCAAAAATAATGAATTTTTTTTTATTAAAGAAATATTGACCAAATTACAGATTTTAATAAAAATTTAACATAGGCCATTCAGTAATTGTAATGTGAATTTATTAGTGTTTTCTTAATTTGTTTAAATGTCTACACATCTTTATATGATCAATAATATTAATCTTATAAATGTTTTTATACAAAAACATTTATAAATAATTTTTATTTAAATCTAAAATATTCACTTGATAACTTAACCCTTTGCCTGTAATGCCTGAACTCTGTTCGGGTAAGGCAAATGCGCCAATTTTAGAATGCTGGCCTGAGTTCGTGCAAGAGAAAAATCGGTGTTTCAATTCCAATGCATAATATGTAATTTACCATTTTTCCATTGGATGGTGATACTTGTTTTTGAATTTTCCTGAGAAAGATTCTGTTGTTTTCAGCCATTTGTCAGATTTTTTTTCAAATTCTGCTGTTCTTCTCTTGGATGGAATTCATGACAGTTGATATAAAAAATAATATTTTTCTATTAGTTTATTATATTTATCTTGAAATTTATGGCATTCGATTTATTTTGCTGTAATTTGAAAAAAATTACTGTACATTAACATTTCCCATTCATGTGAAAATATTGAACATGGTAGAATTCACTTAAAATTTTGTTTTTATAAAAAAATGATCTATTTCTAACATGTTGATGATATTAGGAAGCAAAATTAAAGAGACATTTTTTTCTTTTTTGGCGCATTTTTCCCAAATATATTCCAGAGGCAAGAAGTTAAATTCAAGTTTAAAAAAAGTTTTTTGCAGTTTGTTGATTATATATATATATGTAATAATTTGCTGTTTAATACTTATACATATTTCAGTTACATCCATGTAAATATGTAAATAAGGAAGATTGATTTGCTCTGTCATGTGAAAATTGGAAGAGTTTATTTTTTATATTTTCTGATTTTAAATAATTTTTTCTTGATTTGAAATCTAACTAACAAATTGTAAGTCTTTGCATATATAAATTCATGAAGATGTTGAGCTTGAATAAAAATAACTATGGTTGTTTTCAATCAAGGATTAGTTTGTAATAATCGTATAATAGTCTTATCCATTTTAGTTAGAAATCTAAGCATTTTACTTAAAAAATGGTTTTTATTTGATATTAAGCAATGTGATTACAGGACTTTGATTGATAACTGATTTTTTTCAAAAATCATTTTGCCAAATCTTGATCAACTTTGGATAGATAAATTTTTCTATGTCAAGTTTTCACTAACTAGTTAAGTCTTAAGCATTATTATTTGGCAATATCTTTTTATGTCATTATAGTTGATGATGCATATTTTTGTGCATTAGGCTTTGCTGATAAGGCTGATATTTTATTGAAAAAGAGCCTTCACACTAGTGCTGATGACTCTGGTGCAACTCCTTTACCTTATGCTGCTTTTCATAATTATGCTTTTCATAATATAATTAAAAATTCATTTACATTTTATTTATTGTATTTCTACATATTCACAATGTTCATAGATATATTACTTGCTTACTTTAGCATATTTTTTCTCCATAAATTTACATAATAATTAAAACTAAGAAATGCTGAATGCCATTTTGGGTTCTGAGGGTTATTTTTGTCATTTGTGTAGCTGTGATTTTCTTATATCTATATAAGGCTAAAACATTTTAACTGAATTCAAAATATCTGTTTTTCTCATTATCAGCATGATGGCATTTTTGAAACTTATTTCTTTGTTCATTTATAAGTTCTTTACTTATTTCATCTTCTATTTCCCTCATTATTTTAATTAACTAAAGTTTAGAAATTCTTAAATTTTTGCTCTTGCATTTGGTATTATTTTTATAATTTATGTAGTTTTTTTTTATTTATTAAGCTATTTTTTTACAATTAACTCAATTCCCCCCCCTCATACTTAGATATAGTATTTTTGGTATAAATGCCAATATTAATTATGAATGCCTTATATATAGTATAGTATGATGATGGTATAAATGCCAAGTAGTAAATATATAATATAAATGCTAAGTTTTCCTCATAATTTGATATGGTTATATTTTTTAAACATATTTAACCCTGTTTGGATTTTTGAACTTGTATTTTAAATTAAAACTTTCTCAGTACAGAAATATATTTGAAATTTGTCAAAAAGAGCAATTATATTTCTCTAGATGAAATTCTTACTTAAATTAATGCAAAGTAGAGTTCTAGTTTTAAAATAAATTATTACTTTTTCTGAAGAAAAATAAATTTTCAATTTGCGTGTTTTATTTGTATGTTAATGAATGTCTGTTTTAAAAAAATATTTTTCTCTGTTTTAAAAAACGAAGATATGTAATTAGGGACCAATAAAGAATTTAAAACTTAACCCTTATTTTTGTAAACATTTTACAGATTATTTTAGTTTTAAACATTATTAAATTAATTTTTTTAGAGTTACAACAATTACCTACCATATTCATAGTTTCCAACTCTACTGGATTTTCCAGGAGATTACTCGATTTTGCAAGTCTCCCCTGGTCTACTGGTTTAATAAAAATTCTGATGGTTTTTATACATTTTAGAAAATTCCTAAAATTGAGTAAGTTCCCTATGAAAATAAAAATTTTGCACAGATTATTACTTGCTTAAATATTTAAATAAATATTACTAATAAATATGGATGCGAGCCTCACTTATAATAATTAGTTTCAATGAAGTTCATTTAATGTCAATCATAACTGCAAAACATAGCAGTTTTTCTATTTTGATGACTATAAAAACTTCTAAAATTCCATATGTATAAAATATTAGTACATTATCTCGAAATTTATTTAATTTGATGAAATCTACTGGATTTTTTTCCTATTCATGTTGGCAGCTATACATGTTACTCAGTAAAACATAATCAGGTATACATATCATTTTATGTTTATTCAAATTAGGCAATCATATTTTAAATTTATCATTTTTTAAATTTATATATTTCTAATCATATTTATTGATGGGATTATAAATATAATGGATCAAGTAAAACTAAATTATATGCTTCCCTAATCAAATCTCTTAAGAAAGCTAAATATGTTATTTTGTCAAACAAGCTAAATATGTTAATTACAAGCTCTGGTTTTGTAGAGCATAACCACTTTATTATACCTAGACACTGCTTTTATAACTTGCTGCATCCAGGCAAAAGTTTAGAGGGTAAGTATGGACTTAAGTGAGTCCTTTGTATATGGATAATAAAAATGGTAGGCATAATGAAAAAAAAACTTTAAGTATTATTTCTTAAAATAATAATTTTTAATTATTTTCACCCTTCTTAAAAATAAAAATTTAGTGTAATAACAATTAAAAATAATGTTTTTCATGATTTAGTGTATAAAAAAAATTTAAAAGAAACATTTACAATGAATCAGATGTATAATTATGGTAAGTTTCCTTCTCACTAACTTTAAAAGTTTAAGTGTAACAACTGTCTTTGAATTAACATGTTGTAGATACAGCTGAGAAATTTTAATTTTTGTGAATTTTCCTCAGTGTATTTAAAGTTATTAAATATTTACGATGCATTTAAAGTTCAAGTTAAATCTCTTTTCAACACCTTGTTTTTGAAGATACTGAAATTTTTAAGAATTGTTTTGTATATTTTGTTAGAAAGTTGTGGAAACATTTTTATCGAGATCTTTCATTTATTACATTGCTGATGCCAGTGGAAGGAATGCAATTTTATGGGCTGCTGCAAACAATGCTAATGACGTCATTGAAATTATGGCAACGAATGGAGTTGTACTGGACTATTCTGACAAAAATGGTTTGACAGGTATTAAGTTTCTTTCTTTTATACATCCCAGCAAACACAACATTTAAGGCGGGATAACGGGACAATATACAGTGACCGATAGCACCGTCATCGGCCCAACATAGTTGGCCGAATCGGCTGCGGCAAAAAAGAGTCCGGCCGGCAGCTGGAGCCGATACTGTCAATGATGTCGGGTCGATGTCGGCCATTTGACACATTTTTATCGGGCCATTTTTGGCAAGTGCATATCGGAATTGTATTGGCTGTTTTCAGTTGTCCAGAAACATTGAAATTTCCCCGATAGAGACCCAATATTAAAATGACGCTGGTTTATAATGGACCAATATCGGCTGGTTTCAGTTTGCCGATAATGACCCATCATTAAAAAGGATATTATTTTATATTGCGCCAACAAGTAGCCAATAAATTTCCATAATGGACCAATATCGGCTGTTTTCAGCTTTCCGATAGTGACCCATCATGAAAGAAGGATATTAATTTATATTGCGCCAACAAGTAGCCAATAAATTTCCATTAATGGTTATATTTTCTTCTTTAACTTTTCTCAGTGTTAATACTTTTTACTTAGGACTCTCGTTGTAGAAGCTATGTTATTCTGATAGTTACTTTTTTCCTTAGTGCCTGATAGAGCCAGTATATATGAAGGTGCATTTTTATTTAATTATAATTAAAACTTTTACTTTTTTTTAAAGTACTTTTATTTATTTCTTTTCTGGGGCACTTATAGGAAACATTTTAACAAAAACAAATTGCTTTGAAAAAGGGCTGTATTGAATGTAACAACAAAAATTTCTTTAAAAATGTAACTTAAAGTATCAAATTTAAGTAAATGTAACTTATAGTATCAAATTTTAGTAGAAATAAAAGCAAACTCTCCTTCTTTTTTTATATTTATAAGCATACTAACCCTTTTGTGTTTTATGATAGAAGATTGTAATATAGTAAATTATAGTTTGATTGATTCATCTAACAAAAATATTATAAAAGAGTTAATTTTTTTATATATTCTTTTTTTGTAATTTAAATTAGAACTTTATATTTAATTTATTATTTTTTGTATCAACTATGTTTATAAAAATTCGAGGTATTAACTTTCCTAATCTTATTTAAAAACAATCGAAAATAAAAAAAATTTAAATTATAGTTATAAATTAAATAAAAATTCCTTTGTGTTATTGTAAAGTATATAGTTTAGTTATATAATTTTTTTGTTTTCATTTAATGATTAATATGAATTCTAAAAAATTAAAATTATAAAAAACAGTTTTATTTTAGGTTGTGTTTCTTCTCAAATAATTTTTAATTTTAGGTGGTGATTACATGTTAATGGAAAATTTACATTATTTTCAGTGTAATTATCTGGTTAATATCTTTTTGCATGTATATTAATTTAATGTTAGTGTTTATAATTATCAGTTAACAAGGAAATAAGCAAATAAATGTTTCAGGAAATTTATTTTAACAATATATAAAAGCTTTTGCTGACAAATGTTTTCAGAAATTTATTTTATCAATAGTATTAGAAATAGTAGTAATAATATAGTAGAATTATAAAATTTATATCATTCCAGCTTCAGAAATATTCTTCAGAATTTTTCTTCCTTTCTTTCTACGACCTTCTTTGTCTCCAGCATATCTCAGCCACCTTTTCAACAGCATCTCCTACTGATGCTTGTGCGACGTCAGGGAATTTACTTCGGACAACACCTATAAATCAATTTCAGTTTCAGTGTTTAATGTTTTCTATATAAGATAAACAGTGAAAGAAATAAGAGAAATTATCATTTACACTTTAAAATATTAATCAATACCTATTGAATATTAAGAGAACCCAATCCAACCATAAACTACAATATGTCTATTTAAAAATTATTCCAGAAAAAATGTAAACAATAATTTTTATTGTAATTTTGTATGATAATGGTAGGCTATTAAAGTTAGTGTATAGATATTATGTATGGTATTATATAAAGTTATTATAATTAAAACAAAAGAACCATGCTCAAAACAAGTCTAACTAACATTTTAATTTGTCATCGAAACCAATTAAAATTAATGTTAGAAATGCATTTAAAAATTCGACTTTTTATTGTGTAACTACTTGAATATCCTTCTTACGAGATAAAAAAAAAAGTTTAAATAATCTATAAATTGGTGTTAATCATCACTACGAAATCATTCACAAAACGGAAAGGCATATGCCGATACTGACCAAATTTATAAAACTGAAAGAATAATTTAAAATTTATTTGACTTACTATTTTTTTGTTGTATTTAATGGCAACTTTACATAATTAGTATTTATTAGTTTCAAAACACATTTTTGAAAGTTACATTGCTAATGACTGATAGTCAAAATTTACCATAATAAAAACAGATTTTAAAAGCCTAACATTAAACAAAATAATCTCGAGTTTTCAGACAACATCAGAAATATTAGTTTAGTGACTTTCTTCAAATATGCTACCACCTTTATGTTGATCATTAAGCTTATCTGACTTAATGAATAGATAGATAGTAAAAAAAAGTTCAATGAAGTACTTTTTTACTTGAATAGATCTATAAGTACGCAAACATCACTCATATTGCCTTTAGAATATTTGAAAAACAGATTGTCCAGTTTAAAATAAAACAATACCTAATGATAAACCAGTCTGAAAATTTCTTTCTTTAAATCTCTCAACGAATTTAAATTTTTGAACAACTCTTAAGATTGATATTTAAAATTTTGCCCCCAGCCGTGATAGAAGAAACTTTACCGTATTAAATATAGCTAATTTTAAATTTATATATAATTATGTTAAGTTTTTAAAATTTTTATGATTTAAGCTTTTTTTATGATAAAGTTATTGTCTATTATTTTATTTTAAGTTAGTTTTTTTTTTTTTTAAGTGAAAAGCAAAATTTTTTTAAAACTTCGATTTGGTTATTACATGGATGTATCTACCGCATATCAAGAATTAAAAATTTTTTTCGAGATTTGTTTTGTTATCTTTCAAAGACAAACTCAATAGTTTGTTTACTAGATTACCAGGGAAGAAAAAAACATCAATCTAACCAACTCAATATTAAAAAAAAAGAAAAAAACGCCACAGGGCTCTTACATGGCTTTTGAGTAGTTTCATCTGAGCTCATCCTTTCCCCCGGTAAGTTCTTAGTGTGAAAAAAGCCCATCAGATCTCTTTCACTCAAATATTTAAATGTTTGCAATATCTGTCTACGAGATGGCGCTGCCATAAACATGATTTTTTTTCTTCTTTTTTTTGAAGTATAGTAAATAAGCCAAAGTTTAAAAATGCTTTAGATTTGAAGAAAAGCTTCAATTTCAATTTATAATCACTATTTTACCTTATTATTTGGGCTCTAGAGTGGACATATAACTTCATTAAATAGTTAATAAACTTTTTTATGAGCATGCATAATGGTAACATGCATTCGAGTAATATTTTAGAAATTAAAAAACTAAATCACAAAAACTCTTTTTCACTCAACTTTCATATTGGTATATATTTCCATTTGCAAATTATTTTATGACAGCCACCTTATTTAAAAACTTTTCAAACAACGAGATTTTATTAGATTTCTCCAAATTAAGGGCTTGAAACTAAAAAATATAAATTTTTTAATCTAATTATAGAAAAATGTTAAGATAATGGGTAAGGTAAAATAGAATGTTTGCTGAGCTTAACAACTTAAATTTATAACATAACATGCTCTACATCTGTAAAATTTATAACATAAAGTATTACCTGCAATTGTATGATCGTTAGATATTCTTGGATTGATTTTGTCATGGGGATGAGTTTTCCAATTTCCTGTATAAGAGGTTGCGACAGTCATTTGTTGAATCCTTGGCGAACAAAGTCCTCCAATATCTGAACCCTCCAATATCTAGTCCTCCAATCCTTATATCTGAAATTGACATTGTGGAACTTACTAATTTTAATAATAGTAAACTAAACTTACTAAAATAATTTCATTAAACAAAGAAAACAGTAAAACAATTTTAGAATATCAGACCTCATTATTTGGTGTCAATATAGCTACAAGCAATTGTGCTATCCCTGTTCATTGTTGACTTTTACAAAGAAAAACAATGAATCCAGTCAAATTCTACCCCCCCCCCCCCCAGTAGTAGCTAAAATAATTTTTAAATTTGCTATTTTTTAATTCAGATAATACAATCCTGAAGCATCCTCAAACTTTTAGTCAAATATTTGAAAATAATGTGAATAAGTTCTTACTCTGTCTACTTTACACACAACCACACACAAAAATCAGATTGCTTTAGAAATTCTTTCTGAATTGACAATATATATATATATTATTTTAATTTAAAGCTCATTACAAATTTAAGTAAATGTAACACTTCGAAATTAAAAGTAATGCTTCAATCATCTTAGTTAAAAAAAATTACTAAGACTGAAAAAGATGAAAAATCTGATTAGTTTCTAAATGAAATGAGTAAAAATAAATGAATTAATTAATTTAAAATATATATATATATATATATATATATATATATATATATATATATATATATATATATATATATATATAAATAAAAAAATACAAGAAAACACTAAGAAAGTTAAGAAAAACAATAAGTATCATTTATTGCGCTTAAGCTGCAAGTAAACAGCACTCATTAGATAAGTTCAAAATGAAGAATAAAACAAAGAAAAATTATAGACATATGAAAAAAAGGGGGATGGGAAATAATAAGTAAAAAAATAACAAACAACATATTATTTAAAAAAAAAAAAAAAAAAAATTGAAATTTTAATTAAAAAACCGGAAAAAAAGATATAATCTTTTCTTCAGCCCACACGATTATATCCGCAAAACAGAGTGCTTTCTGATATTGTATCAATAATGTTGTTGTTTTATAAAAAATTTTTTGAGTGCTCCTCACACTATTGTATTAATATATTTTGCTTTGGCTTTATTGATACAATATCAGAAAGCACTCTGTTTTGCGGATATAATCGTGTGGGCTGAAGAAAAGATTATATCTTTTTTTCCGGTTTTTTAATTAAAATTTCACATTTTTTTTATTATTTTTTTTTAAATAATATGTTGTTTGTTATTTTTTTACTTATTATTTCCCACCCCCCTTTTTTTCATATGTCTATAATTTTTCTTTGTTTTATTCTTCATTTTGAACTTATATATATATATATATATATATATAAATAAAGAATTCGGCAATAGTGAACAAACAACAATGAACTATTTCCCTTCATGAGGCGAAAGCTAAGTAGGAAAATAATTTATTACTGAAAATTTGTAAGAAATATCAATATTTAGGAGATATAGCAGTTTTTTTCGTTTTATTTTATACTTTTGATAATATAGAATTTTTGCGTAATGGTAATTTTCAAGTTTTTTTATAGGGGAACATTTTCAGGTTTCCTTTTATTATTTTTTTTATAAATCCTTTTTTAAAGACTCTTAAGAGTACAAAAAGAGCATTCTTCTAATTTACGATGTAAGCATTAAAACAACGTATACAAAACTACATTTTCTTAACATTTACTAAAACAAGTCACTTGTCCAAAACTAATCATACGACTAATTATACACCTTATATATGAAATCATTAACTTTAATTTTGAAAGGTAAAGTTGGTAAAAGTTAAGATAAATATTGGTAAATCTTAAAATAAATAAATAAATAAAAATGAAGTACAGAAAATGTTGTAACGAATATTATAATCAGTTACTTACACGGTGTTTAAAAATTCCATACTGTGTTGCCTTCAATATACCTACAAATGGACATGAAAGAAATTCAAGTTTTATATTTTATCTATCAAATAAGTTGCATTAATAAATATAGCAAAAAATCTAATAGTCAAAGGATAAATTAAATAAATTTAACTAAATAATTAATTTTTTAAATACAGCAAAACCACCGGGAAAGACCACCTCTGTGTAGCGACCACTTTTATTTACTATCACTTTTGGAAGGCACGGAATTATTTCTATAGACTTTACAATAAAGAAAACTTTTAAACGTGACCATCAAAATCTACCACAAACCTCTGTAATAAGGTCAAAGAGGGAAAACCGAAAAAATTACCAACTAAAAAAATCTTAACAAATAAGTAGATTTAAATGTATTGAAATTATTTGTAAGTGACTCTTATTTAGAGCGCTCTTTTTTCCCATCTCTACAAGAGATAACCTCATGTTGCAGTCATAGTGCTCTAAAGACGACGCTATCAATTATTTATTTTAAGAGCTAAGACTTAAATTTTAAAAAAAAATTTATTTTCTAAAAAACTAAGAATTTTAAACAAACTTCTTCTCATATTTAAAAGCTAACTAATTTTTGTGATAAAGTTAAATGCAAACTCAAACAAAAAATTTAATCGCTTATTTATTTAAAATAGTTCTATTATTCATAATTAGTAAATTTAACACTAGAAAGACTGAAACTTAGTATATATCTATATTGCCCAAAAGCAGTCAAAATGGCTGGATGGTAAAAGAATAAATAAAGAAATTTATTTAAAATTAATTTTTAATAATTTTTATTTTATTTACAGTTATATAACAAGTTATTAATAGATATTAACAATAAAAAAATTACATGTTGTACAAAACTCTAAGAAATAGTCTCACTATATACATCATTGTTTTTCTAATTGAAAGTAAAAGCAGTAAAAATGACTTTCTTAGGCAATCTAGTGTTAATTATTTTCCAAAAAAATTTAGAAATAATTTTTATGAGCAAGAATGTGAGGGAAACTTTATATTTTTAATGCATAGAGTTCGTCCATTACTCAATTAAGTATTATATATTAAACATAATTTTTTTTTTTTTTAAAAACTGTGTTCCAAAAATTTTTTTACCTTCTAAAAATTTAATTGATAAATTATTTTGAATAGTTAACCATAAAATAAGACATAAGACATCATAAGGTTAAGTAAGGTTAAACATAATAAGATAAGGTAAAACATTTTTTAAGATATAAATGAATGTCATATCCACACCTAATTTAAATAAATCATTGCATTTCGAATAGGACTTATAATCTCTTACTATTTTATTAATTGTATTTATTTACCTTTTAAAAATTTCAATGCTGATTAGAAAGCTTCATTTTGCTATTAGAAAATTATATTTTGACATTTAAACTAAGCCTTTTCCTATTGAAAAAAAAATAGGTTGCTGAAAAGGTATTATTGTAAGATAATATTATAGTACCATTACATATTAAAGTTTTTTTTTCTGTTTTAAACTTATTTTCACTTAGAATTGAGACTTTTTTTTCTTTAATATTCTTATTTACTTTACAATTTTTATTATACAATTGTAATGGTAAGCTGTTTTAAATATGAAAAAATATGTTTGTTCAGTTAAAAGTTTTTTCCTTTTCAGAACAGTTACATTATTGAAAGATGTAATGTCATAAGATTATTACCCATAATACTTTGAGATATTATTTCACAGGCACTTAAATTTTAAATAAACCAGTAACAATTTTAATAAATGAAATAATTTACTTAAATTTAGGTATTGTCTTTAATTTTCAGTATAGACTTTCGTTTCCTAAATTTTGTATATTTTACTATTAATTAAATTTTGTATATTTTAATATTATGTGGTACATCGCTATTAATTTAAAAACTAATTTGGATAATTAAACCAATTATCAGATTGATTAAATTTTAGTGATAAGCCATTTTAAATAGGAAAAAAATGAATTTGGGCACTTAAAATAAACATTTTCTTTAAAAAAAATTTCGATTCATGAAATTATTTTAATAAATCATTTCAAACATGAAGAATTAAATTTGTACTTCAAACTGAGCATTTTCCTTTTAAAAACAATTGTTTATGATAGCTACAATCACAATCATCAATATTATCTTAGTACCGTAACCTACAGTGAATGTTAAATTAATTTTAAGCAAATTTAAGACATTGTATTTCAGTATTGTCTATTTTTACATTTATATACATAGTACATTATAAACATTTACAAACATTAGAGTCTTGTGGCTTTGCAGCAATAGCAATCTAATCTGCTTTCAATAATAATGTAATAGCTTCTAAAGGGGAAAAGCTTAGTTTTGATTACCAAATTTATTATTTCAAATTTTAAAATGGCTGACTAATATTATTTTTAAGAAGTAAAGTAATCAAAAATGATCAAATAAAAGGAAGACAAGTCTTAATTCAAAATGTAAGGCTTCTTTTTTAGTTTCAAATTTGAATGACATTCATTTTTTTGTAAAAAAATGGTTTGTCTTATCTTATTCATAGTTATCTTTTTTAAAACGGTTTATCAATACAATTTTGAGAGAATAAAAAAAAAGTTAATCAATTAAGAAATCAAACGCTTAATTTCAACAATGTTTTGGAAATTATTGATGTAATTAATTGAAATTCCTTTTAATTGAATGACAGTATATCTTATAACATTACATATTTCATTACATTACATTCTCATAACATTACATATATAAGTATTACATACTCATTACATTACATTCTCATAACATTACATATATAAGTATACAATATTTCTCAGTCAGAATTATTTAAACTCATAATATATTTTAAAACAATTATAACGTTTTTAAGTAAAATAGTAAAGAAAATATATAATTTTAAAAATAATTTTTTTAATTAGCATACATATTAGAAATTTTAACATTTCAAACAATTTTTGATTCAGAAGCATTTGAAATTACTTACCGGAAATAAACGTTCTTCCATGAAGTTCCTTGACGAAAATTTTTCAGGGCATCTCACTTTCTTCTAAAATACCTTTGCTACTGCCGAGACTGAACAACGCCAGTTCACAAATGGACCCCGCCAGTTTTAAAACCCGTTTAGGGGGAGGGGTCTACTTCTAAGGGGTCTACTTCTTCTTTTAATTTTGAACACCTTTTTACATTCCTTCCAACATTAAACCCATAATTCAAATTTTTTTTAAATATTTTCCTTTTTGATATGAAATTAGTAAATCCATTAGAATAAATTCGTAAGTCCGCAACCAAATTTTTAGAGGAAAATTTTGTTAGTCGCTTTCAAGAATTTTAAAAATTTTAAACAGCATTTTCTCGTTTTTATTGAATACCTAAAATATTTATCTTTTTGCGATAAAAGTATTCTATATATATATATATATATATATATATATATATATATATATATATATATATATATATATATATATATATATATATATATATATATATATATATAATGCAATATTAGCAAAGCCGAAATATTATCTGGGTCATATAAAGAAAATTGCCCATGATTAATTTCAGATACACCTTGTTTCTCAAGCAAATTTATTAAATTTTTAATAAAAACCAACAATAAGTAAAAGCTTACTTGTTCAGAATTATTTTTAGCATCAAAGAAGAGTAATTGGTTTATTCATATTTATGCAAAAGAAAAATTTAAGGTGCATAGCAAGTTCAAGGTGAGATTATAATATCCAAATGTCCAGCATGTAGCAATTCAATCACCCATTCTAAAAAAAATATTTTTCCAGCTCATACTGAAAAATTTTATTTAATAATTATTTTAATAATTGAAAAACTCTTCGTTATTCATAAGAGATTTTAAACAGAGAAAATATAAAATAATTTATGAATAAATTAATTACGTTAGATGAAAGGGAGCTAGTATAGACATTTAATGCAAATTTGTCAAAAGCGCTTATTAAATAAAATTTTAACTCATGAGGTATTTTCTTAACAATGACTTGAACGCATTACTAAATTCTGGTTACTAAATATCTGAGCATAAAAAAATGTAAATTTTTTTTTTCCAAAAAAATTTTTTTTTAATGTTGTTTTCGCACACACTAGCTCTCAGGGCTAAAGTGGATAATCTTGGTATCTTGTTAAGTAGACATTTATTTTAAATTATTTATTATCCAAGCCATATTAGGGAATAAATATTGACACATATATAACTCAAAATACTAAATCGTAAAAGAACTTTTCACTATACTAAGAAAGAAATTTTGAATACGCATCAATACGTTTGAAAATTATTATTTATTTTGGTTAATTTTATAAATATTTTAAATTAATTTTATTTTTTTAAAAAATTTTAAGCGTCAACTTTAAATGTATATTGAAACACAGTCCCAGTAGTTCTACCTATCGCGGGAGATAGAAGTGTGGTAGCTATTTTTTCCTTGATATTTAAGAAATTTTTTTTTTAGTTAAGATAAAAGGTCTATGATTAAAATGACTATATTCATACCTATATTTAAAAATTAACCATTTCATCTCTTATTATCAAGTTTTTGATGGAATTAACCCGAATATGCAAGGACAGGAAAACCACGAAAACCTCCCTCAGTTTCCAGAAAAATAAAATTCAAAATTTCCAGAGAATTAAAATATCAAAAGAAGAAAGTGCCTCCATCTTCAAAGAGTTTTCGTATGCTGTCTTTAGACAACTGTTACATTCAGATTTACAGAGCTAAATTTTTAAGGAAATTTACAGGTTTTCGGGCGGAAGGAACAAATATCATTCCACGCCAATTTTTTTATTATTGTTCTTTCTTTGACCACTTTATCGGTAACTAACCTCACTGTATCTGAGGTTGATTAAATGAATCAACGAATTAGTCAGAAATTAACTGCAAAAAGAATTTCTGAGATTGGTGAGTGATTGGAACAGGGCCGCATACCTTTTAATATGTTCAAAATAAAGCATAAAATATTCTTAAGCATGCAAGTAGGGTATTTAATAAAATTAAGGCATGGGAGCTGTAAGATCGGAGTTAAGACTGTGAGATCGGAACCAGCTCACATTATGAAGCGACCTCATAAGAATTGTTGTGAGGTTGAAAATAGTACCGAGGTTCGGGGAGTGATAGCGGGCTCGGCGTCCATTAATAAAGGTTTTTTTTTTCATGTAATTTTTTCTCCGAGCTTTTGCTTCCGTTACCTTTTTAATTACTTATTAGTAATTCTCACCTGATTATGTGTTTATTGAGCAATATTGATAACAAATGCTGGAGTTCAAGATAAAAAGTTTGTAAAATAAAATAATTTAAAAAAATATTGAACTAAAAATAAAGAAATTATCTATCTCATCTTCCGAATAAAATAAAAGTAATTTCTTTAAATAGTTGTGCGTAAAAAATTATTTAAAAATAGTAAATAGAAAATGGAGGAATTCTTTATCCAATTTTTTTAATAAAATAAAAGTTATTTCTTGAAGTGGTTATATGTAAAAAAAAAAGGCTCGAAATCGCAACTAACTTTTATATTTTTTTAGTGATTAAAAATTGATGTGATGCATAGCAATAATAATAATAATAATGATTGTTTTTGATATTATTCCTATTTAAAGCATGTGTAATACGCAGCTCTCTTTTAACCGTGACCTTCAGAAATGTTTCTGTGTCCTTCGGCAAGACATATACGTCTACATCAACTAAAGCATAGTGTTCCCCCCTTGGCCACAGGATCCCCCCCTTGTTTTGTTCCCAGTCTTCAAATAAGGTAGAACCCTTTTCTGAGAATCAGCAATCGAACCTTGTTGTTAGCACATCTGGTCATTTGAAAGGAGGAGTCTGTGCATCGTTTACAAATTGTTTTAAAAATTATTATTATTATTATTTTACTTGATTAAAGGAGCAATAAGAGGAAAATGCATTCATCCTAAATTTTCTGTTTTATTTTCTTTTTCTTAAAGCATTACTGATATAATATTCACTAGTGTATGCAAATTTCGTAATGCAAAATATATCACTTGATAAAAAAAATTAAGCATTAACCTCATTTAATTTCAAAATATTTTTTTAAAGATATGCTTATTATTTAGCGCGATATGTCATTCTTTTTTTTTTGTTTCGTTCTTAAACACTATTTAATTCAATCCAATCAACCAAAATTATCTTATCAAAAATACGTCATTCTCTCACCATTAACAGTTGAACAAAAAATAGATAAAGAAGCAATAAATAAAGAAAGAAAGAAAACGTCATAACAAATGTCTTAATCCCAATATATCGAAATGCAAATTTTTCAGGAAACCGCTGCCATAATATATCTACTGAAGTAAATGGAAAAAAAAAGAACTACCTTTTCAAGCTATATTGCAATATTAACAACTTTCAGTACAGCTGCAAAACTGTTACTGTTTTGTAACATTTTAATCATTTAAAGACAGTTAGAACAAACTTTTTTCTAGTTAAGAATTATATCTATTATCTAAATTATGGAGTAGTTTTTCGGTCTGACCCTGTCATATGCAACGACTAACTGATTTTAAATTACATTCGAAAACGATGGCTCCTCATAGTAATGTTATACATTTTATAAGGCGTGCTGTTATCAAACGCTTGGAATAGTTTTGTAGAGGGGACTAAGGGTTAAGTTGAGGGAGTTTAGAGTTAATGAGAACTTTTTTTCTTGGTACTCACTCTTCATAGAACTTTTATTTGTTATTTTATTTTTTATCAAAATGTAACGGAACGAAAAAAAATTACTATTCATTTTAAGTCTTTCAGAAAGAATTAATGCTAACAATTAATAAAAAGCTGCAAACTAGGATAAATGGGAGTTGGGGGGAAAATTCGCCCACATACCCCCTCCTCTACACTCATGATTATTATTTTTATTTTATGACCGCCGTTGAACAGTCGACCTAATTTTTGGGTTTACGACTACTAATGTTCAACGCCGTAGCCTTGTAATTTTGAACCAATCCAGAAGACAAGGAAACTCCTGGATCGGTACCCCCAGAGGTATTGATTTGTTACGGGAACATGGAGGACTTAGAGACTCGACAGATTTAACGTGCATCAGTCACCATTTACTACACAGGGAGTTTTCGACCAGCGGGGACCGAATCCACGACCTCTTGGACATGGGTCCGGCACCCCACTGACCACATGATTATTATTATAATTTTCATTTGAAGAGACATATTACGGTTTCTAAAATATCTCATTTGATGCTTCAAAAATTTCTGACAATACGGTCATAACGGTCCCCTTTTTTTAAAAAAAAAGAAAAGAAAAATATGATAGCGCATATTTACAAAGACGGACACAAATTTTGAAAACACATTTCTTCTGTTGAGGCGCCAGCCGTTGTATTATTGTATTATTTATACTTTGGAATAAAGTATGGTTTAGTGTCTTGTTTCTTAATTTTAAAAATCTTCTACAATAATTAATTAATACAAATGCTTCAAATCAATACAAATGAGAAACAATAAAAAATAAGCAAATAAATCATGTCTTCATTCTTAAAAAAGTTAAGGCATGCTAAATTAATACGATCCCGTTATATATAAATTAATACCCCGTTATATATTGCGTAATTTTTCGAAGATTAAAGCAATTTCTAATCTTAATTAATGATAAAGTAATACAATATCAAAATGATTATTGGGCCAAATTGTCTTAGTGTAATCGAGTTTAGTATTTGAGTAATAACATTTTTTGATTCCCACAATTATATTCAGAAAGAGTATTAAAAATTCATATGTGAAAATAACATTAAGGGATGAAAAGTTTCAACCTTTCTCTTTACTGATCTATGAAGGTCACATATTCCAAATTATTTCTACCGTTCTGACAACATTATTTTAAAAAATATTTTCTTATTCTGAGGAATCACTTTTGTATTTAATTTTGCATAAAAATCAATAGTCTATATCAGGGGTTTCCATCTTACATGAGGCCGCGGGCCACAATTAAAAACACAAATCATATGGCGGTCCACAACTTTATCAAAATTTTATCAAGGACTATTTTATGTTTGAACGAACATTAAATACTGCTGTCAGATTTTTAATAACTTTAACAATAACTTTAATGTGCTCCTAACAAATAATGTGTAACAGATATCTAATTGTAGAGATATAAAACTTTAAAAAGGTTGGTATTAAAACTTACATAGTAGCACACAAAATATTCAATGAGAAAATTGAGATTTATCTGCTACAACAACCAGAGAATAGATATTTACATTTAAAATTTACAAATGTGTGTATAAATATTTTCGTCCAAAATGAGTGAGTGGTTTCAAAAAGTTAAATCGGATAATTTCTTCGAGAAAATTTCTGATACATGCTGAAGATTTCTGATACGCACATGCTGAATTATATTCACAAAATACAAAAAATGAAATAAAATAGAGCTACATACACGATTATTTTTGTTTTTGAATAAATATTTTCCTGATTTTGCAAAACCTGAGAAATAAATTTTTTTGCACCGTTGGTATGCTAAATTTCACAGATACGAAGAAATTAGGTTTTTATTAACGAGAAAGAAAGACCCCATATTGATTCTTTACGAAAATTGTTCGCTAAAAAATGACAACTGATATAGTTTAGTTCGCGGGCCACAAAAAAAGGCTCCGCGGGCCGGATGCGGCCCCCGGGCCGCCAGTTGGAAACCCCTGGTCTATATGCATATTCTTAAGTGAGTTTCTTAGAATAAAAATATAATCATTAAAAAATAGAATCATCGCTCAAAATTATTAAATTTGATTCATTTTTTAGAGCGTTTTATTGCACTACATCTTATCTTTTTCAATAAATTATTAATAAAAACTGAATATTATCAAGACCTGCATTTTAAATCTTTAAAAACTCAGCCTTCACATAAAATGCTCTCCTCTTTTGTCAACAAGGGTACTCCACGCCATCGCCTTCCTAAACTTAAAATGAAATTATAACAAAAACTATTTCTGCATCACCTGGCCATAAGTTCTCACATTTTACTGGAGGGATTTAATTTATCATTATTTGAGGAGAGAATTGTAAGAGATATATGGTTAGTTTATGATTTAAAAATTAGAATCATAGATTTAGTATTTTCTTTCTTTCTTTTTAGTTTAAAGAAATCAGTTGTAAAAATAGAATATACTGCCATTTTAGTTAATCTGTACATAATTATCAGGTATAATTTACTTTTAACCTTATAAGTGTAATATTTTAAAGTAATTTTTTGACATTTTTATTAGAAGAATTATAAAACTGTTAAAATTCTCTTATTTCATTTTTTCAGTAAAATAAGATTTTTTTTTTTCGTGATTTGAAAGTATATAAATTTGCTTAAGTGTTTATTCATTCTCTTTTTTTTTCTTAACCCATTTTGCCAACAAATCGAAATTTGTTTCATCTGCCACACTAAAGTTCTAACAATAAATTTAAGAATGTGGTTAGTTCATGGTTAGATGAAGCCCAGCCGCTATTTTTTAGAAAATGTGTTTAGCTGGTGTTGAAGCAAGGGTGGTCAAAAGAAAATAAATTGTAGCTTTTACTATAATGTTAAGAAGTGTTTTGTTTTGTATATCATTATTTTCGCAGTTAGGTACAGATATATATTCGTCTTACAGCTCTCAGTCAATTCGCTTTGTATGAAAGCTAGAAAAAATTTGGTTCTGGCCAGTTTCATTCGAAACAGATGCCGGAAATTCTTTCCCTATTGTAAGGTGAATGAGGTTTACCTGCCTCCTCCCGATAATAATAATAATAATAATAATAAAAAAAATAATAAAAAAAAAACTGTATGCCTTCTTTCTACATCTATTTTTTGAAACATTTGTCTTAGATAAAATTAACTAAGACAAATTTTAATAAAATAATTTTTGAAAAAAATAAATAGTTAGTGCTGTAATTTTTTTCAAATGTTATTAATTAATCTGCTTTTATTATCACTTTTTTTTAATCTATTTTTCACGTTAGAATGTATGTAAAAGTCGTATAGGTGCTACGAAATATTTATGGTCACGAAAACAAAAGTTTAGATAAAACAAAATGAAACAAATTCAGTTGTTTTTAAATGTTGCTTTTAGAAAAAGCATATAAACGATAAAGAAATTAATTCATATTTTAAAGATATTATTTTATTGATAATTAATTTTTATATATTGGATGATTTTTACTAAATTACAATTTTTTTTTACATTTCAATTGTCAAAAAAATAAAAAACAAAAATATCAAAGTAAACAGAACATCGGAGTTAGGAACGTGGCAGTGATATAACCATCAATCCTGTGAAATTTAAAAATCTTTTAGATAAAACCTTTTGATACTTTAGTTTTCTTGAAACTAAAATTTTATCTAATGATATAAAATGTCCTATATTATCGAGAATAATTTTAATAGATGAAATTAATATGTTGCAAGCCTAATAACAGTAAAATAACTAAAATCTTAAAAATAATGATAAAAATTTTCACAAAATGAATAAAATATATTAGAAAAAATTTAAACAATGAATAAAGTAAAAACATTTTTTATTTTCTAAAATTAAAGGAAGAAGATAAGCATATGATGTCAGAAACATCAGTAGAAGATGAAATTTAAAATTGCCAAGCTATAAAATGTGAATCTGCTGCAACCGCAATGAGGCATCAAGTTAAGCCACATTTTATATTCAATTCTAACCATAGCATCGAGCAATTCAAAATTTCTACTATGATATGGCTTAATTTGGCCCTTTATCACGGTTTAAAGAAATTTCAAACAGTATTTTTAACCTTGAAGAGCGTATGTTTCTTTATCGAAATCGAACAGGCGAGAGCCATTGAGTTTTCCAAAAGGAAATTAATTATGCGCTGCGAAAAAACGTTGTAATTGACATTAGAAATAGAACACCTTTGAGGCTTAGACGTTGAATAATTATTGCTTAATTATTTGAAATGTTTACCATTTTTTGCAATAAAATTTTAAACAAATGTTTACTTCGATGATAATTAGCATAAAAATTATCATATTATACTTGACATGATTGTTTTAATGCAGACAGACATGTTTATATATAAATATTTTACTTATATTTTATTTTATTGGAGTCAATAGTTAATTATATGTTTTAGAGGGCAAAAAAGAAATAGGACACAAGACGTTAGTTAAAGTACCTAACGAACAAAATTTAAAAGAAAAACTTTCAATCTTATATTTAGCTCCTTTTTAAAGAGTCAAAAGTCAAATTGCCTCTAATATATATATGTTATTGTGACATGATGTTTAAAAGAATAATTTCGATTCGAAATTTTTCGGGTTTATGGGAAGAAAAATGCTTAAACAAAATAAATTAATAGGTAGTCTATAATTATTCAAAAAATGTAAGCTGAAACACATGCACATGAGAAACCGGTGCGGCCATGAAAAAAAGCAAATGAAGTATAGTAATTCTTAGTAATTCTACAAAAAACATGGTGTTTTATTTTTAATCCTAATTTGAAATAATTATAAATTCGCATTGATTTAATAACTAGTTTAACACCAATTTTTAAAATCATTTTTATACGAAAAAAAAAGAGCGTTTAGCATTTTATTATAGCACAGGATACGTTGATCTAAAACAGAGTTTTTCAATTAAGTTTGAGAAGAGGTGGCATTTGGTGCTTTTTCTAAGAGCTTTATCTGCGAACTTCAGAGTTAAGAATAGCTATCTTGATAGAAGACTTTTCGACAATGAATAGGGAGTAAACTAATTGATGTTAACTGTCAATCCTGTGTTCCTCCTCTCCCCAACGAACCCCAACAACCGCACACCTGGAGAGTCACAAAAGAACACCTCGCAGGAGTTTGAATGTAGGTGTTTTTTCGCGATGCTTCGGAAAGGGGTTAAATTTGAAAATAAATCTTACAACTAAATCTCAATACTATTAAGTCTAATATTGATACTTTCCCCTTTGAAAACACCAAATCAAAGGACAGTTTTCATTAATTATCAGAACAAGTGACGCGAAACGTTTATCTTGTAAAAAGATTATCTATTGAAGTAAAAATATACATTTCTTATCTAACATAATGGTGAAAAATAATTCACATTATTGTTGATGCATCTTTCTTGGGTAAAAAAATCACGCGATGATCTTAGTTAGTTTAAAAAGAAGCGGTAAATCTCTTTTGTTATCATCAGCATTAAATTAGTAAATGTTAGAGAAGTATTTTTTGTGCGTAAAATATTTCTCTATGCCTTATTTAACGGTATCTACCAGCAAAATATTCCTTTAATCTTTATATATCATTCTTTCTTTGTAATATTCTCTGCAATTTTTACTTTTTTGATTTTGATAATAACTCTAAATTAAAGGCTTAAAACTAAGCGTGGTCTTTTAAAACGTAATACTATGATGTTCTTACACAACATTTTAGAATAAGCATTTTCAAAACTACATGTTAGTTTTTAATCAATTTAGAATTATTAAATAGTAATTTTTAATAAGTTACAATGAGCATTATTCACAAATCTGCGCAGTCAACTTAAATATTTATAATAACGTATCAAATCTGCGTTACAAAAATACAATATTTCAGTATTTTTTAGATGACTAACTTTTAATTTAACTTTGATCGCTTTATCTTAAAAAATTAGAACACTCGCACGAAGCAATCATGGGTAAATGTAAGCAAAGTGAGCTGAGGGCGTAGTCCTTGACTATTTTTTATTATTTTCAATTCCATATTTGATTTTCAGTAAATTTATCTTATTTATAAAGAAAATTATCTTTTTTTAATGTCTCTTTCTAAAAGTTTATGCTATTTTAACACAAAAAAAATAATTTTTTAACACAAAATGTAACAAAAGTTTGCTTTTCACTGTAAAATATTAAATAAATTTTGTAAAATATTCGTAAAATATGTGTTCAGGTATGGCATTTGAATTAGCGCAATTATGTATATGCTTCAAAAATGTATATATAAGTATATATTTGGATTTGTTTTATATTTCTAATGAGATTTGTGACTAATTTATTAAGCTATTTAATTTAAATAAATGTAGCTAATTATGAAAATCCTTTAAATAACTAAATAAATCCTTAAATAATAATATTTTTCTAACATCTTTGCCCTTGCTTTTTAAATTTCTAAGATATACATTTATTCCTTTAAATTTTTAATCATGTTTTCTTTGAATTTATAACGCGGAAAGTACTTGATTGGAAAATAAGTTATTAGGACTAATTTGGTGAATGTCTTCCACCCCTAGAAAATAATTATTCAATGCGCTAGTTATCCTCTCCTGAGGAAAAAAGGAAATTGGAAATTAGAAACTGTTACCATATTCATTTAAATAGATAAAGTGGTAGCGTAGCGGCCCGAATGGTAATGAAATTGCTTTTATGATAAAAAAACAATATTAAATAGGATTTTTTTTTTTTTAAAAATAAGTCTATAGTTACAAATATCATGATATTTGTAATGAATATCAATTTATTATTATAATATATACTAATTTTTTATTTTAATTTATATTGTATTATATAACTTAATTTATATAATTTATAATATATCTTCATTTATTTATTATACTTAATTTATGTATATATATTAAGGTTTTCGAAAATTTATATTATTATTTTTATTATTTTTGTTCTTAACATTTATTTTTCTTTGTTATTTTTAATTGTTTTTAAATTATTGTACCCTGCTTTGGAACGATTAATAAATTATTGTAATATAGATAAGGTAAAATGTAATAGATAAACGTGTAATGATAATACCTAAAATAAAATTACTTAATTATCATTAGTTATTAAACAAATTTTTTTAATCCAATTAACCAACTACTATCAATGAGAATCGCATTACAAGAGTATGTTCCTGCCTAGGTTGAATCCTTGATTGAAGAGAAAAATGCGTAAATTGCATCTACATTTTCAAAAGCCGTTTTTACCAAATGGGTGACTATTCTAAAGTATACTTCAATAAAAATTCCTACTTCAATAAAAATTCCTGATTGTCATTCTAAAGTAAATTAAATCGCACCCTCTTTTGCAAAATGTTTGGTTAGAGCTTAGAGAGTTGTCTTGGTTTTGTTGCTTTTGCGCCATCTGTTAAACGTTCTTTTTTTTTTTTTTTTTTGAACTAAAATAGTCAAATAAAGAAAGGTCTCTATCGTCAGTAAAGCAAAGGATTTTTTGTACCGACTGATTTCAATACTAGAAAATAATATGTTGACATTTTGACTGTTTTCAAACTATCAGCAAAATTATGAGTTGCTTTTAAGCAACAGTTTTCACCCGGAATATGTCACAAAAATTTGCAATCGACAAGCAGTAAGAGCTGCTCTAATTTAAGTATAATTTTCTTTCACGCTGCAATATAAGATACATGCATAGACGCCAATGCAGAAGATATGGCACTGTTTAAAACTTATGATGGTAGCGAAATAACAATTAAAATAATTTCAATTTGTTTCATTTTTCCAGCACATGAAAACTTTATAGTTTGAGTAGCAGGTCCTATATTTATTCGATTGATTACATATATGACGGTAGTCAAAATCATTGTAAACTAAATTTTTTAAACCAAAAATAATATAGAGAATTGTAAGACTTACGAGAATCCTAAATATTAAAAACTAATCTTTCATTTAAATGGGAGAAAATGGCAAGTATACATTTTGCTTTCAAAGTTTATACAATTTGAAACATAATTTTAATTATCACTGAAAATTTTTAAATTTGCTAAAAAGTTTCTTATTATGCTCTATATTTTAGTCAAAAGTACAAAAATTAATAATAAAAAAATGCTCATGTGAAAAAAAAGAAGGGGAAGAAAAAAAAGAAACAAAATATATAGTTCTGCCATCTACATGTAGTGTTGTTAACTAAAAGGTGTTAATTATTATTATTTATATATTTCATTATATATTTCATTATTTCTTTCACCAAAAAGGATAGGGCATGAATTGAAAAATTTGATTTGGAATGAAACTTAATAATAAAATGAAATAGTCAGGTAATTTTAAGAAAAATGCGTTCGATAATTTAAGCATACTTTACAGATACGTTAAATCTCAAAATCATTAACGATAAAAAGGACTGGTGATGCCTGCGTAGCAGCGATGCTCTTGGAGTTCTTTACAGGCTAAAGAGAGTTTTTGCTACTTTTTTTTAAAAAAACAATTAGAAATAGAGCATAAATTTAAATAATTTCACTTATTTTATTGCATTTTTTAACTTATTTGATATTTTTTTGTTATTGAAATTACATAATAAAATAAATAATTCAATCTTCAATAAGTTAATAATACTTAAAATAATATATTTAATCAAAGCTTTAAATAGTTACAAAAAGAAGAAAAGGATTTTTATTAATTTAATAGATTTAATAAGTATAATGCAAAATTTGGAAACAAAAATTTGTAATTACCTTTAAAAATTAACAGCACATAAATATTAACAACAACCTTTTTTAAAGTTGGTTTGCTGAAAAACTTATTTCATGATTCAAAATGATTTTGTTGATTTGATTTACTAATTCTTCACCAAAATTTATTTCTTGATTTTGTTCTATTAAAGATATTTTATCCTATTAACTGTAAACGCTTTATTACAATTTTTTTTTCTCGATTTTTTCGACTGTTTATAAAAATAGAAGTCACAACACAAGCTTGTTCGAAACCAATGCATTTTAAAGAAATCATTTGAAAATGTAATTTTGAAATTTTTATAACCACTGTTTATAAAAATTGCAAATTAAATTAATGTCATTTTAGTGAAAGATTAAATTATTACTGTAATTTCAATATCAGGTAATATGTAATAAGTGAAAAAATATAATAAATGAAAGGAATTAATTTATTTTTAAACTAACATTATATTAAAGCAGAATCTTAATTAAAAAGAGTTAAGAAAATTGCTCTAAATTATTGTCAACTACTATTTTTCATTTATTTAAATATTGTTAATAAATTAGAATTGAACGTAAAATAATACGTAAAATAATGCTGTTTATGAATAAAAATAATAAATAATTCGAAAATATCTAAAATACCTAACAATTAGCTGCTGCACTCGAACCCGGGACGACCTATCTTTATTCTGGTTCTTTACCACTGAGCCACGGCACGACATGTACGCTTAAATTTAACTCTTAAATAAAGCGCTCTTAAATTTTCAAGTATGATGTTTTCGTAACTTGTCCGGCTTGCATACGTAGTTAATTTTAAGAGTTAATATTCTTAAAATTTTCTACTATTATATAAAGCTTCATTTCAAAGTAAAATTTACCACTCCATGCTTTCCTTTTGTTATTAATTATTGAAAATTCGATACGCATAAATACCCAGGATTTTCCAAAATTAAATTCGTTGATTTTTGTTTATGAGAAAGATCAGCCTTACGCAGCCTCTTTGGGTGCAATTAAAGATTATAAACTTGTTCTGTAGTAATAACTGGCAGTTTTAATTTAATTTTTTTACTAAAATAAACTAATTTTTCTACTAAATTTCTACTAAATTCAATGAAATAAACTAACCATCACATAAAAGCAAAATTCTGTGATGAAAATACATAAAACAATAAATTATTATGCATAATAGTTAATAACTTTTGTGCTAGAAAATTAGCTTAATTTGCCTGAGTTTTATAGAAAAACTTTGTTTTATAAAAAAATAAAAAATGCGAGGCAATTTAGCATAAATATATATCTAATTCAATAATATTTATTTTTAATACAAAAGTGTTTTAAATTTTTGCTCTGATTTCATGTATCCCATCATATATATTTTAAATATCGGTCACCAGTAAAATCACCGATTCCGTTAGCATGGATACAAATAAGATATCGTTATTTGATATCGGCCCAATTATATTAACTCCGTTGAAATATTGTTATCTGAAATACGTTATCGGCACTTTATAAGAAATCTTGCATTGAACCGACTCTGTACAACCAATACCATGCCAATAAAATGCCGATATAAGACGGTCCAATGGCCGACAGTTGCCGATATCACCGACAACGGGCCTCAAAGTTACCGACCTAATGTGTTTGCTGGGATATATATACACATTTTATATACATATTTTACATATATATACATATTTTATACATATATTCTTTTATATATATATATATATATATATATATATATATATATATATATATATATATATATATATATATATATATATATATATATACACATGTATATATATATATTTATATATATATAACGTCGCTGCCGAGTGGAAGGATTAAAACAGGTCATAGGTCGGGAAGGAGGGTACAAAATTTATTTATTAATTATTAGACAAGAGCAGTCATGAAAATGAGTAAAAGTGCACACGAAAAGTTGCGCTCCTTGGTTAGATGTTAGGGAAAATCTTGCAAAGTAAAATCCGTAAAATGTCTTAATTTAGGGAAAGAGGGAAATCTTAGTAGTTGCTATTGGTTTATGAGATAGATCGAACGTTTCCCACACAGAGCAAAGGGAAAATTGTCCTGTTCTTAATTCCATGCATAGTTGAGCCAAAAATAGATTTAAGAACAGGATGTGGCTTTTAAAAGTGTGAGAAAGTATTTCGATTAGAATAATTAATTAGGATGAAGTTTTATAGCAAAGAAACTAACATAAAAAGATTAATTGAAGCTTTTTATGTTACATCCCCCTTCGCCAAAATTGTCTAATTAGAATCCAAAAATTTTGAAATTATCCATTTGCAAAATCTTCCCTATGGTAGAAGTACAAATAAAATAACCAAATTTGTAATGGTAACAATATATAAAAGTAATATAAATTATAAAACATTTACATATGTTCTCATTGTAAAAATTTTAACACAATTAAAAATCTGTAGTAGCATCATCAGCAAATTTAAAATTTTCATTTTCAACAGTTTTTTTGACTTAACAGTTTTTTCAGTTTCAAAAGTCTTTTGTTTAAAAATCACAACACAGCTTTTTCACTATAAGAAGTATTCTTCATAAAAACACTATTTAAGTTAACTCTTCAATCAAGATGACAAAAATTTATTAACATGTGTTAGAAATGTGTAATTTAAAATGTAAAACACAAAAAACATTTTTACAAGAAAAATTTCAATCTGAAATTAGATTTGAGTATTGTTTACCTTGTTTGAAAACAAAAATGACACAGTGGTTGTTATTCTGAAGTCCAAGATTTCAATATTGTCTTTATTTCACTTTATTTACCTTTCATTTTTTGTCCCTTTAATAGCAAAATATTTTAATTTTTTTTTTTTTTCAAAATCACCTGAAGTTAGGAATTTATTAATTTTCTTGGATTTGCACAATTCTGTCAACATAATTTTGACAATGTTACGCACCATTATCATATTTAGTCTCAAGAATATTAGAAAACACAAGATCATTTTCAATTCTGCTATTTGAAAATTTTTTTTTTTATGTCCAAAATTTACCTTCTGTAAAATTTTTTCTTTTCCTTTTCTCTCTTATTTTTCTTTCTACTTTCTTTTCTTTCTACTTTCTTTATATTTATTTATTTGTACTTTTATTTTCTTTCTTGGTATTTTTATTGCAATTATTAACCCGTATTTCAGGAAAATTGTAAAGACAAATTGCTTTTATAATCAGAAAAGATGATCAGTCTTCTCAGATTTTACATTACAACCCGTTTAACACAATTTATCGCTAATTGAAATCCAAAACAAAGCTTTCAAATTTAATATGGTATTAAGGTAAATCAGTTTTTAAATTTGACTGACCTAGCTATTTTCCTTATTTTTAATCTGAAGTGCAAGTTTGGTTAATTTGCAAATTACCTTTTATTTTCTTATTTTTTCATTTATATCTTTCATTTTTTCTTTTTGGACATAATTTTTTTTTCAAGAATTTTAGTTCGGATATTTTTTTAAAGTAATTTTTGTGCAGAGATCTTAATTGATAATTTAATTTGTCACAATTGTTAGGGAATTCAAATTTTTTTATTTCTATTTTAAACGTGTTTTTGAAATGTATTTGGTTACTAAATTTTTCAATTTGTGTTTGATCATTTTCCTTTCTGTATGCTGGAATTAAAGTTCAGAAGTAAAGAAACGATTTGTTTATGGAAATTACTGAGTTAGAACAGAGCTATGAACTAATTACCAACGTTGGACTAAAGCATTAATGTCTGGTTGCACTTCAATTTAAATTCTAACAACAAGTATTTTATTCATTTTTCCAAACTATTTGTATTAGTTTTAACATTTCTTGATTTAATTTTTGCCACACCGTAATTGCATTCATATATCAATATCTATACCAAAAATCAATATCAATAATTATTGTAGTTGAATTTAGAAGAGAATTTTTTTTTTCTTTAATGGCATTTACATCCTAATCCTAAACACTACAGTAACACAAAAACATAAATTCAACTAATCAATAAATCATAGAAGCTGTAACACATAAAACAATAAATTTTAAAATAATTTCTCGAAACATTTCTTATGAAAATCAATTCACTAAAAATAAAAATTTCAAGAAAAAAAAATTTCAACAGTAAATACGATTAATATATAAAAAGTAGTTTCACTTTGAAACATCAAAAATGATAAAAAAAATTTTAAGTAATAATCAATAAAACTTCAAGAAATTGTTTTATGAGAATTGTAAAAAAAAAAAAAAAAAACACAAAAGGATACATGAAAAAGTTTGAATTAGTCCAAGATATTTTGAAAACCACAACATCAGAGATGAAGGTGCGTTGAAATTCCGTGAACACAATTCCAAAAGCAAAGACGAGAGCTGCTAGGGAAAAAATTTGTTTCTTCGTTAAGATGAATCGTAAATTAACACCAGTAGTGAAGGAGAAATTGAAGCTTATTTTTCTTTTGAGTGCTAAGGAGACCATCGTAAACCATTCCGGGGTGTGAAAACAATTCATCGACGATAAGATCCAGCTCAGCACTTAAGAGTGTCAAAATCAGTGCTTTCTCCAAGGGATAGGGTTTCAATAAAAACATTTTAATTATCAGGGGTTCGATGCAGTTTTTCTTTTTAGTCCAAGGAAGGAAATTGAAGCTCAGCTTTCTAGTAGTCTCAGGAACGTAGACAAAATATGCAGCATAGACATATGGAAAACCGATGATCGTTTTGTTCCACTGTGCGTAGGTATAATTTATAATAAACAAAAAGTTTTGAAGAGTTTATTTTTTTGATGAAGATACTGGGTGAATTAATTATTGCCATAAGTTGAAGAAGAATTTGACTGCTTATTTACCAAATGTCCATTTGAAAAAATGATTTGAAGTTATTCCATATTTTTGATGTACCCTCTTCCTAAGTTGATTTATTTATTTTCAAATGAGATATTTAATATCTTTAATGTACCGTACGAACTGTACCCCTTCCCGACCGTTCAATCCTGGCGACTTATAACGTCGTTGCCGAGTGGAAGGATTAAAACAGGTCATAGGTCGGGAAGGAGGGTACAAAATTTATTTATTAATTATTAGACAAGAGCAGTCATGAGAATGAGTAAAAGTGCACACGAAAAGTTGCGCTCCTTGGTTATATGTTAGGGAAAATCTTGCAAAGTAAAATCCGTAAAATGTCTTAATTTAGGGAAAGAGGGAAATCTTAGTATTGCTATTGGTACTTGCTATTGGTTTATGAGATAGATCGAACGTTTCCCACACAGAGCAAAGGGAAAATTGTCCTGCTCTTAATTCCATGCATAGTTGAGCCAAAAATAGATTTAAGAACAGGATGTGGCTTTTAAAAGTGTGAGAAAGTATTTCGATTAGAATAATTAATTAGGATGAAGTTTTATAGCAAAGAAACTAACATAGAAAGATTAATTGAAGCTTTTTATGTTACATATATATATATATATATATATTTATGTATATATATATATATATATTTATGTATATATATATATATATATATATATATATATATATATATATATATATATATATATATATATATATATATATATATTATATATATAATATATATACATATATATATATATATTTATGTATATATATATATATATTATATATATATATATATATATATATATATATATATATATATATATATATATATATATATATATATATATATGGTATATTTTGTAGACCTGCCCAGGAGAGCAGAAAATTATCAGATCATTTTATATTTCCCATAATATTTCTCCAGAAAAGTTTTTTTTTTTTTGGTTTGAAATTTCTCCTAAATTTATTGTTAATTTATAATTATAAATCTAATTTTAGATTTATAATTATAATACTCATGTTATAATTATCTTTTCAAACTATATTTAGAAAGTAAAGTTTGTATATTGTTAAAATTTGTAATAATATTTTTTTAACGAAGGGCAATAATTGTTTAATTTAAAACAATTATTTAAAATCCAAGGTCTCCTTATAAACCCATGGACATTTAAAACCTGGAATTGTCAGGAAATTTTATTTTAACTCTAAAAAGCAGGGGATAGTCATTGAAAATTTCAATTTTTTACAAAAAGCTTGGTAAATTCCTATATAATACCTAGAAAATAAGCAGTCTTAAAATTGTTAGTAACAGTAATCAGTTATTGAGATTCGCGTTAAATAATTCTAACATCTATTACAATTATTTTATAAAATTCCACTTTTTAGTGAAATTTTTCCATGTTTCTTTCTCCTTGTATTGTATGTGTCTGCTCACAAAATCTTATATTTGACGTCACAAATAGGAAAATTAAATTTTTTGATGTAAAATTGCATGGTACAGATTAAATTTGGTTTAGATTTTCTTTGAAATTTGCCTGATATACCTGTAAAAGTCAGGGAATTTTTTTCTTCTGAAATTGAATGGGAACTCTGCATAAAGTTTAGGAATTAAAAATAAAAAATAAAATAACTGCCATATTAAGTTAATATATTAAAACAAAATTTAAAAATGTATATATTGATTATTTTTACAGAGAAAAATTTTGCAACAATTTTTTTGCGTTTCGTTTTGTAACACATTTTTTATCCTCACAAAATTTTCTAGCAATTTTATTTGTTAATTAGATAAAAAATTACCTGCATTTTCCCCAAGCCTCATTCGATCAATGTAACATATTCTGCGCGCATGCTCAGCTGAACATGTAATAATTTTGTGTTTTTCTGTGAGCCCCTGATAATTACATTTAATTCAGGAAGATCAAAACTCTGTATTGTGTTAAGATGATTTTAATATCACACGCATTGGTCTTAACTCCCCTCCTCCCTTGGCAGCAAAAATAAGTAGATGGCAAACTCCCTCTCTCCTGCTGGGTGCTTATGCAATATTTAAACTGCCTTTTATCTAATTACCGTTAAGTAGTCAATTTTATCTAAATAATTATCTTGTAGGTCTTCATTATGCTTCTGTGAAGGGTCATCTATCTACAATTAAGTTATTGGTAAAGCATGGCATGCCTATCAATAAGAAAGACAAATGTGGAATGACGCCATTGCTGAAAGCCTGTGAGTTAAGGGATCGTACCCTTATTTATTATTTTTAGCAAATGTAGTTACAAATTCTTATAGATTAGAGATTCACAATTATTGATTTGTCTCTTTCATTTGATTTTAAAGATAATCTATTATTATCAATACATTACTCATATCGTAGAATTTTTTAATTTTGAATTGAGTTATCATCCTCTAAATTACATTTTTAAAAAATATATTAGTGGCATATTTGCAGTGATTTTAAAAATATTGGATTAATTAAATTTTTCAAGTTTGAACTAAATATTGGTATGAAGAAAGATTAACTAATTGAAACGTTGTTATTTTTTTAAGGCGACAGTACTGTAACAAAATTTTATATACTAATCTTAGACTCACATTATTTGTTCATTTATGCAACAAAATAAAATTATCTTACTTTCTGTTCTGAACTAAATAATTCTGAATTTAAAAATCGTGCATTACTTTTTTGCAATAGAATTTGCCTTTATCCTACTCTAAACATACCAACACTTAATACATTCTTATTTCTACCATAGCCTGTCAAATGTACAGACTTTATGTTTCTTGATTGAATGTATCAAATATGGATGTTAGGAAGGAAATAAAACTAAAAAAACTTTATTATAATTAAACAAATTTGTATATTGCCCATTTTTATGTATTACAAACAC
The DNA here is from genome assembly GCF_982258835.1 of Parasteatoda tepidariorum. Lineage (NCBI taxonomy): Eukaryota > Metazoa > Arthropoda > Arachnida > Araneae > Theridiidae > Parasteatoda > Parasteatoda tepidariorum. The sequence goes on along the minus strand of NC_141755.1, from coordinate 120,833,386 downwards.
AAAGAAAAAGAATTTTAAAATCATTGCTTAACTCATTTTTTGCATAAACAGGGTGTTTCTATTGTACATTTTCCGCAAACATATTTCTTCTAATTACTATTATTTCTATAATTATAAGAATTATAATGATAGCTTATAATTATTCTTATAGTTAATATTATTTCTTCTAAAAACTTTTGCTGTCTTGATTGTTTCGACATTTTTCTGGGTAAAAACTAACAGTTAGTTAGAAATTAAGGAAAGCTATCGAAATAAAATATAAGCTACTCACCAAAACATTTAGTTTTGGTCACTTTTTCTGACACAAAAATGCCAATCTAAAATTTTTGGTACTTTCTCGACATTTGAAGTCACAGTTATTCTGATTGAAATAACTATGCAGCAGTCTGCAGAAATGTGCAACTCATCCAATGCAATACTATGAACAGACATTACATTGTAATTTCTGATTCGATAACCTTATAAAGCAATAAGTTGTTCTCCCAGTCAAATGACTGGTTGTGGTAGGAATTGGTATATGACAAGTATTATTTGAAACAGACAAAATACAAAAAAAAAATAACAATAATAGAATATTAACCGTATGTAATTGTTAGAAAAAGTCATGTAGTCAAATGTGCAAAAACAATAGGATAATAAGCACATTTTCGATTAAACGGTCATTTGACTGGTTATGGTATGTTTTATGTGAAGGAATTTTAAAAGGATTTAAAATTCTTGATTTTCAGTCACTGGAAATAATAAATAGTTTAATAAACAAAGCTAAATTATATTTAAGGCTATTGAAGCATAGCTACTCCTGTAATAACAAAAAGTAAGAAATGGGATGGAATGTCTAAATCAAAATAGACTAATCAAATTTATAACAGGAATAAACCAAGAATTGACGACCAAAATGTCCATATGTAAATAATTGTTTATAATATAAATGATTTTATTTAGGTGTGCCTTAGGAGGACATGCATATTTATTTCAAATGTTACTCCACAAAGAAATGCCTGCAAACATTCAGGATTCTTTTGGGTAAAAATCTCACTATATATTTTAAAGAAATGTGTTGATTTTTTATATTAATATCATTTTATAAAGCATAAGTTCTAAGTAATGTTATTTTCCAATGTTCAATTTGAAAAAAAGAACTTTTTCAATTTAATCTTTTAATAGAAATTAATGTTTGTGTATTCAAATTAGCTCTAATGTCATTTTTCACATAGTACATTGCTTAATGTGAAAAAAAATCAAGTGAATTTTTTTATAGATATGAATGTCTATGTATTTGCATTTGCTTCATTGTCATTTTTCACTAACATTGTTTACTTTGAAAAAAAAAATAATAATTTTTTTTTACTCAATTCCATTTAAGGAAATTAAGGATTGTGTCTTAAGGAAATTTGTCTTTATGTATTTACATAAACTTTGTAGATAACTCTTTGTCTTTTTCAATTTGTTCAATTTTGAGTATTATCCACCCCTTGAATTACAATTCATTGTTAAAATTTTTTTAATGCTTTTCGTTTAATTAGTTGTGAAATCTATCCTTGTTATTAGGTTAGATTTGTATATTTCTGACTATAGATCTGAATCTGTATAATAGCTGGAACTGTTTTGAATGCATCCTTTTAAGTAGGTTTTATTGATAGCTTTGTTGATTTGGTTGATATTTTCGTTTTCTTTAGAATAGTTCAATTAGTTTTTTGTTTGTCTAAATTTTGTACGACTAGAATTTTTCAATCTTAATTTGAGACCTCATATTTTTACATTGTATAACTGGTAAAAAAAGAGCAAAATGTGAGCTTATTTTTTTCTAAATTAGCTTAATTTGGTGTGTCAAATTGTCTAGTAATGTATAGTAACGTGTAAAGCAATGAAATAAAAAAATAACTTTTAACAAAAACTTTTTCAGTAATATAAACAAGTAAAATCATATCTCCTGAATACCGATCACAGTATTTGTGTTTAGTATAGCGTTTTTTAGTAGTTTTTATGGTATTTGCCTGTTTTTTGCCACATCATGTTGTTCAAGTGTTTTTTTTTAATCCTAAACAGGTCACATGTCTGTCCATCCATTTCATTTTCATCATTTAACGAAAATGATTTTCTATGTATTTACATTAACTTTGTGGGGTTTTTATTTAATTTCAAAATAGTAGTGCTCCAATGCTAAATCATGCCAGAATAGGATATTTTAATTTTATTTATTTATTTTATTTAAACTAATAAATAATGATGATTAAGACAGGACTTAAACTTTTATCATCTTAATTTTAAGTAACTCAATTTTTTTCAAATTGGCTTCACTATTTTTTTTCTTGCTGTTACAGTCATTGATCACAGTTTAAAAATAAATAAATACTGCACATCGATATTTTTTATTAAAACATTTATAATATTAATTATACGCATACATACTTCACATGTGCACGCTTTCCTCACTAAAAGTTCTTGTATTTTTACAATAACCTAAATGTGTTTTGCACTTAACATTTTTGAACTTCTATTATTGTACAGCAATCAAATAGCAGCTTTTTTTGCATTTTACACCCTATTTATGAATTGATTCATAAATTATTTCATGTTTTGCATGTTTCTTTGAAATTATTCATCAATATAAAATTTCATTATTATTATTTTTATTATTGTATGATTTGTTTTTTATTGTTTTTATTGTACATATTAAATTTTTCAAGGGTAAATTATCTCTGCATTGGGCAGTATTGGCTAATGATTGGGAAATTGTAAAGTTGCTATATGATTATGAGACAGATGTAAATACAATGATTTAGAAAAATGATTGGTAAAATAATTTATTTTCTTGTTTTTTTATTTCCTTTGATTTTAATTTACTATTTGGTTTTAAGGAGTTTCTTAAAATTAGACTATTTTGTTTTTGTTTGTTTGTGTTTTTGTTTGCCTTTTCAAAGCAGGCAAATCCTTAAAATGAAAAAAAAGTTAGTTTCATCTAAAAGTCCTCCACAAAGGCAAATTTCTCCCAATCCTGGTCCCCTTGTCTTCCGGACTGGGTTCAAAATTACAATGATACTTAGTTGAATATTAGTAGCCGTAAACCTAAAAATTGGGTTGGCTATTCATCAACGGTTATAAATTTAAAATAAAATCTTTGATTAAGTTGCTATAATAGGTCTGTGTGTACCTCTTTTTGGTTTGATTGAGGCACTGATGCCACACCTCTTTCCTTGTGTTGGATAAAATTTGGACAGATCCTTTGTTTACCAAAATCTTTGTAAATGAACTGCCATTTTTAATTCTGAATCTTCTCATAGGCAGTCGTTCAACAGCATCAGTCGCTAATGCTTGATATTAATGATTGTCACATATGCTTTATATATAATGGTATGCCACACAAGTTTATTGCCAAATCGAATTTCCTTTGTCATTATATTCCTAGCCTGGTTTATTTCCCTTCCTGTAAACATTTAAACCAATCAAAAACAATTTTTCTATTATTAGACATCATTTTGGTGCACCTGGACCAACATTGCATAATCTATATTTTCTGAGGCTGTTAACCAATAAATGTTTTCATATTTATCCAATGTTAATTTCAATTTTATGTTAGATTTCTCGAACAAGCAGGTCAACCACTCAGGCTAATCTAATCTTTGCTTTTAGCCATCCCCACGGATATAATGCTGCATCTTAAGTTATGTTGCTTTACTTTATTTCTTAACCATCCACCAAACCATTTAGACTCAACCTGTATTAAAAAAACATACTAAGAAACCATGTTGTGAATATTAATGTGTGTATAATTATAAATTGAAATTAGTACATTTTATCAGAATTTCCAAAATTTAAATTGAAGTAAATTTGAATTATTTATGTTTTAATGCCATGAGAACATTAATGTTGTAAAAGGATAAATTTTTTATTTCCCCCCCTAAATTTGTATGTTTAACATTAAAAAAATTATTAAAAATTAAATTATTTTTTAGAATGAAAATCCACCTCATGCATTTTGTAAAATCAACAGAAATTTAAATAAAGGAGTGGTAAGTATCTTTTTTTTTCTCCAATGGTGTGAAATACTATACGATATATGTTAACTACTACTTTTAATAAGTTATTACTTTTTAGTGACTTGTGATTGAAATTATCTTCATAACTTACCTTTCAGAATATTTGCTTTCTTGAGCTGACATGACCCTAAAGCATATTTGTCATTTTTTTATTTAGTTTATTTCTTTTTTTCCCTTCCTTTTTAACATAATTTATAAGATCCTTTTTTGTTGTTGTTTGTTTTTGTTTTGTTACCTTGCCAGGATTGCGACTCCATGTTGAAAATAAAGAAAGTCTGGAAAATACAGGGAATTTAAAAATCATCTAAATTAATGGGGAAAATGCAGGTGTTTTTTAATTTTTTTTTACAAACTCGGAATTTTGTTTCTTATTTTTGTCTTTTGAAAAATTTCAACCACTCAAAAGTGATCTATGAGATATTTAAGGATGATATTTTAACTATACTAAACTATTTAAATTTCTTATAGCATTATTTAAGTATGTTCATCTGTTCTTTTTTTTTTCTTAAGTTTTTTAGCAATTAACACTGTAATAGCCCAAAGTAGCTCACACAAGAGCACAATAATTGTTTTGTTGCTTCTTAATATATTGTGTATAATATGTACACAGAAAACACAGGGAATTTTGTTTTTCCTTCCAGATTTGAGTGTTAACCCTGCTTGCTCAGTTAGCACAACGTATAGCTGTGATGTTGGTACTCAGCACAATTTATAGCTGACTTTAAATAATATGCATGTTATAAAACTGAAACATTCAATTAGTTCTATATTTATAATTATTTTTCATATGTTTTCTCCTTCTATGTTGTTTTTGGATAGAAAGAGTCCATTATAATAGCAAATACCATTTTCAAATTCTCATTATATTTTTAAGAAATTTAACCTAATAGAGATTTTTTTTCCTTCTGAATTCATAAAAGTACTTGTTTAAATAATTTATGTTTAAAAATAAAACGCGATTTACAAATAAAATGTTTCAACTGTACAAAATATGTAGAGGTGAAATTCTTTGATCGTTTTGCAGATTGCTTTGGTTTGTTGATTAAATTCTAATTCTTAATTAAATTCTTATTTTGCAGTTAATTGAAACTTAATTAAACATTTTGATGAAATGTCTTATCTTTTTTTTTGTTTAAAAATATCAATATTACAATTAAAATAGTTAAGATCCTATGATTTTAAATCAATGAATATTTTTTTCTGTTAAGTATTTTCATCAATATGTTTTTAAAGATCCAGCTTATTTTTAAATGGAGAAAAGTATAACTGTTTTGTGTGAAATCACTCAGTATTTTTCTTAAGTTATCTTACTAACTGCTCTGAAGTATTGTATTTTGCTAAAAGTTACAGGGAATTGGGATCATGGGTGCAAGTCTTCCGTCCCCAGGATGAATTTCCGTCTTTCGAAAAAGTCCGCGGACGGAAATTGGAATTTTTTTTTTCTGTCCTTAAAAATATTTTTTAGGTCTACGCTATTGGTCTACTTTCTTATGTCCTGTTGTTATTTTATCAAAAGACAGATGAATAAATATTTTTTGTACAGTATTTATTGTTGTTAATTTACGTCACACTAGAGCTGCACAATGGGCTATTGGCGACGGTCTGGGAAACATCCCGGAGGATGATCCGAAGACATGCCATCACAATTTTGATCCTCTGCGGAGGGGATGGCACCTCCGCTTCGGTAGCCTGTCGACCTGCGTGCGAAGTCGAGCACTTTACGGAAGCACAGTTTAACGAGGACCAATACCTCAGTCCCTACGCAGACTGATCCAAGTGGTCACCCACCCGCACGCTGACCGTAGCCAGTGATGCTTGATTTCGGTGATCTGCTGGGAACCGTGTCTTAACGATCAGTCCACTGCGGGACGTACAGTATCTAAACTTGATGTATTATGGTAAAGCTTTCTTAGATAGTTTGTATATGTCGAGGGGGTATTGTGTATGTTAGGTATTTCAGTCAAAAAATTTCAGTCTTGGCCTTTTTTCCAACTTGCACCCATGACTGGGATAAGATTCAGATTTCAAATCAGCCTGAAAAAGAAGTTATTGACCTAGAAAAATTGAAGACTTAGATTTTTTTTTTTTTTTTGAAGTATGACTTAATTTGGATTTTGATTTATTTTTGGTAAAGATCTGAATTTTTTCGAAAGGTTTGAAGGTGATTAGCCATAAACAGTCTTATGTTTGAAATTCTATAAAATGTTAAGAATTATTTAAACCCAAGAGAGTGATTTGAAGATGTTTCATGTATGTTTTTCATAATGATGCATAATGCTATCATAGAATGTGTAATAGATAATGATTTTATATCGATAATGATGCATATAACTTTAAATTTTCAATACTTTAAAGATTTTATTGGCATTGTTTCTTTTTTTTATCTGCAGTTATTATTCTCGAGTATTTTTTTTAACTAACACATTGTATAGCCGTGTGCATTATTTTGTAGAATTACGCATTTGGATAATGAGAATATTTTCTCTGAAGTTAAATATGAATTCTGTATTAGGTCTTTTAAGATAGTAAACAATTTATTATTTTTAGCTATAAAATATGTGTTAATTAATACTTTCTTAAACTGTAACACAAAATACTAAATTTTTATTGCACATTTATTTAATGACTTGTGAGTTAAGCATAAATTGTTCACACTACTATTTTTTATGTGTGATCTGTTTTATGTGTGAAGTGCTACAATCTAGAAGATTCTGTATATTTTACATTTTGCTGCTCTTTCTTAATAAATTAATCACAGCTTTTAGAGAATTCACAATTGCTTGAATTTATCTCTGTTCATTTGTTTGTGCAACATCGCTTTTTAGATTGAAACGGTTTTCATAGGTGTTATAAATAATAACAAACATATCAAAATATGGAGTACCATGGAAACAATAACGTCATCCAAAGTAACAAGTTTTTTCTTTACAAACATTTTTGAAATGCATGTTTTTAAAACATGTTTTTTACTAATTTGTAGATACAGTAGAGAACCGTTTATCTGGTATCCAGATCACGGGAGGAAATTTTGCTAGGTTATCCCGCCATTTTAAACTAGAACGATAATGAAAAAAAGCGGAAATTTGGCTCATCCTTGAAGTTGAGTAGAGGAAAATGTGGGGAAGGGGGGAATTTTTCTCCCTGTTTGCCCAGAGAAATGTCATTTCTTCTGTGACCTTGAAGATCTTTAGATCAAGAGGGGGCAGGGAAGTGAACATTTTATTTTCTCAGAATCGTTCTTCTGATTAGCTGCTGTCAATCAAACTCAGAGGAGTGGTATGCTGATTTCGTTTTCTCTTTGAATTAGGAGGGGGTGGGGGAAAAGCATTGCACATGCATATCAGTGAACAGAAGATGAAAGAGAAAAAAAAAGGAAGAATTTATTTATCTATTTAAGATAGATTAACAAAACAATATTTTTCTTTTGAATACATTCTGATTCTTTAGAAGTGCGGTATCATTTGCAAGTTTTTCTTGATGTGGAATCACATCTGCTTTCATTAAAAATCGTGTTTTTATAAAAAAATAAAATAAAAGGAGAATTGTTTATTAATATAAACATACGATTATTTTATGAAGCAGATTGCAGTTTTCTTTTTCTGATTCCACTACGTTTGAGTTTTTTCATTCTTTTCAGGATAAATTTCGTACTCAATAAATTAATTCTTTTTATTCATAAATTTTATCATTAGGTTATTTTTTAAATTCCTTTGATCTTATTGATCTTGCCTTGTTCCAGGTTTTAATATTTATGTTAGTGCCTTTTTTAACTATCGTTTCGTTTTGATAATTTTCAAGCGTTGTTTTTATTTAGATTAATAAGTTTTCATTTTATTTTTGTCCCCCCCATATTATTAGATATGAAATATATTGCGTTTTTTAATCTTTGATTTTGTTTTTATTAGTTGATTTAGGAATTTTAATTATTTAAAAAAAATAAATATGAGAATTTTGTATTTCTTGCACTTGTTTTTCTTGTCTAAACTTGCAAATTTTTTTATTCTTTGAATTTTTTTTTCTTTTTAAATTTAGGACAGCTTTTTTTTTCTCTTACTTCAAAATGTGTTACACTTTTTCCTTGTCTTTGGGTTCAATAAAACATCGATTAAGGACACTTTTTGGTCAATCCAGAAAACCGGGAAATTCAGATATCCTGAATAGCGATGGTTACGAACATCCTGGATAATTTCGTTCTCTATTGTAGTAGTTATTATTTAGGTTATTGAGACAGATTTTTTATTATTGAAAATCTCTTTTGATTTAGACTGAAAATATGATTTTTTGTATTTAATGCTTAATGTTTAAATGCTTAAACATATATGGTATTTATATATAAAAGTACTTAGTACTATATATAAAAGTATTGAAGATTTGATGCTAAGAGACATTTTTTCTCTTTTGAATTTAGATTTCTTTCAATAAACTAACTCTCATATTTGTGTGTAGATATTATTTCGTAAAGTGTAATTTTTTATCCTTAAACTAATACAAAATAATACAATTCTTTTTTTTTTTTAATAGCTTGGTTCAAGCATCCATTTATGCTATAAAAAATCCATGAATCGGCCAGATATGTAGTGTTATAAACCTGGTAAGTTTTCATTTATAGCTAGTATTTTAGTGCCGCACTAGTAGAATTCACCAAACAGAACTTGCACATGACTGTTTAAAATGAATCAGATCAAATATTTTTTTCTGTGAATAAGATGTTTTTTTTACAGATTGTAAAACTGAAGTGAGGTTTTTCATTCAACATAATTTATGTGTTCCAGTGCATTTTGTTTAAGTATAATTATAATATGAAAAAAAGTTTTTTAATCTACTGTATTAAATAAAGTTTATTTAGCAATATTATTTTAATCAAAACATTTATCCTGATTTTATATGATATTGATGAGAGCTCATAAGTTGCAATTGATTTATGCCTAGAGCAATCAGTTTCATAACTTCTAATTTTATTCCATTTTTTTCCCATCTACATGACACACCATTTTCAAGCATGTACCATTTTGCACCATTTTTTAACTGAACAATATGATTCATTGCATTTCCATAAAATTGTGTCAACTTTCTGCCTGGTGAACTGTCTCGCATTCACAAAATAATACATTGCAAGTTTTATCACACATTTTAGTGAAAATCTATCTCAAGGAAGAGAGATTCATCAAATGTGACTTGATATCCTGAAGGGTCATCATCAGGATATCAAATGTATCACTATGTGAATCATCAAGATATCAAATTCTTTGATTATTTGTTTAACTTAAAAATTTTTTTTTTCGTATTGTTCTCCTATCTCTAAAAACTAGAAACGGGATTTTTGAGTTTTCCACAAATATGCAGAATTCCACTTTTTCTCTGACTTAGTAAATGAAAAGTTTTTTTTTTTTAAAGGAAAAGTTTTTTTTAAAGAAGTATTAATTTAACGGGGGAAGAAAGCTTTATTTCAAACCTAAAGCTTTCGGTGTTTTTCTGGAGAGCATATTTGTAAAAAAAGCACATTTTATGTCATCTTTAATTAATCAATCAACCTCGTAAGTGTCCCAGTTATTATTATCATTCGAAAAATTGGGAATATATATATATATATATATATATTTAAAGGAAAGTTTTTTTCTGAATTCAATTAAAACTTTTTTCACTCCAAAAATACTTGGACTAACATAATCTTACCAGTTAATAAGTTATAAATCTCAATATTTATAGTAAAATTTTTAAAAAGAAAACTTAAGAGATAGTTATAAGTTCTATTCCCAATTTTAGTATTTATATATTTCGTCCACAAATAAAGCAAAGCCTCCAAATATATTAAATTTGTTAAGTGTAATCTCTTTTGATATTTTAAATTTTAAACAAATATATATTTATTCTAAATGTATGTAAAAAAAACAACTTATCTTTGTAAAAGAAAAGTTTTTTTTAAAAAGAAAGAAGTATTTAAAGTGGAAAAAAAGAAGTGCCTCACCTTTATTTCAAACCAAAAGCTTTATTTTTTTTTTCACTGGAGAACATATTCGTAAAGAAAGCACATTTGATTAAAAAATCATCTTCGTAAGTGTCCCAGTTTTTTCCTTTAAAAAAAAAAAATCTTTTTTTTAATGAAAAAAAAAGTTTTTCCTGAATTTAATTAGAGCCTTTTTCCACTCCAGAAATACTCGGACTATCTCTTAGTACATTTATCCACTGATATTCCTACATTTATTGATTTTTCAAAAGCAATCAATTAAAATAATAAAAAGAGAAAAAGTTAATAAGTAAAAGATCCTTTTGCAATAACCCTGGCATTACAGTCCATGTTGGACCATGGTCTCACTAACAATTTTCCTCCAAAGTTGCCTGTCTTTAGCTCTTTGTTTCCAGTTTTGGACTTTTAGAGTCTTAAGGTCTTTTTCTACCTCGTAACCATCTCTTGGCCGCTTTTCCTCTGGCACTGCCCCTTGAATATTTTCTTAATGCCTCTGTTTTCCTCCATTCTTTCAAGGTGTCCTAGCCATTGACTTCTCTTTGCTTTTACGTAATTTATTATACCTTTTTCTTTAAATGGTCTTGCAATTTCAAAATAGTATCGCCTTCTCCACAGATCACCCTCTTTGACCGGTTCAAAAATAGTTCTAAGAATTTTTCTTTCCCAGGTAATCAACATTTTTTCTTGTTTCTGGGTTGGAGTTCATGTCTCTGATCCATAGATAAAGGTTGGTCTGATTATAGTTTTATAAACCTGAAGCCTCGTTATTACTTTTGATGTTAGCAATCTCTTAAGTGCAAAATGACTGCTATTTTTAGCATTTAGTTTTTGCTTAATCTCTGGTATAATATCATTGCTTTTAGTGACAACTGAACCCAAGTACTTAAATTCCCTAACTCAATAAATTTCACTTAGAATATTATTTGACATGTCTTCAATTTAATATCGTAAAAACAATTATAATTTTAATTGCATACTTTATTAGTTATTTATTTGTATCTTCTAGGCTTACTAAATATTTAGCTTTTTATCTGCACATTTTTAATTTTGTTCTTTTTAGGGGTGCTTCTTTTATTCAGTTGCTGAAAAATGTCGGACCTGACAAATGCTTTAAAGTCCTACTGTTTGCCCTGACTGAACAAAAGATACTTTTCTATTCACGGGGCCTGATGTTTTAACTAGTGTAGCCGAAGCTGTAGTAATGGTAACTGTTTTTCTATGTAGATTTATAAGACTCCTTTTAAGCATAGTTAAGATCAGAGGATATATTCTCTTTTCACGCTTGCTATTAAAATGTGTATTACCTAAAATTAGACCAAATTAATTGTTTTGTTCTTCTAAAAATCATCGTGTACCCCCGGAACTGCTTTCGCAGTTCCGGGGGTTGGCGAGTGCCAGTGAGCAGGGTCCGAAGCCTCCTAGTAATGATAAATTAAAAAATGGATCTTTTTTAAAGTTAACTCTTAACATCTGCTGACAATTTTTAACTATTTGGAGAAAGTTTATCACCGTTAAAAATTAAAATTATTTTATTTTAATTTTTAACGATTCACCGTTAAAAATTAAATTAAGATTATTTTTTAAATATTATTTTCAAGATTATATTTGAATATAATTTATTTTGTTTCTTTTAATCATGTTTAAAAATATTGAAAACAAAACAAATGAAAAAAACATTTTCTCTTAAGTGATACATTAAACAACAATTAACAAGTTCAAAGTTTTATTTTCTGGTTTTAAAAAAATAAGCTAAAACTTTTTATATATGCTTTTTTGTAATTTTTATATTAATTTGTTTTTTAAAATTATAAAGTTAAAATTTATCTAAAAATGCAGTCTTTTTCCTAAGGTTAAATATTTGAAAAATGGGACAAGTAACTGATACTCTTTATAATTATATATAATTTTAATTTCACTTTCTATTAATCGTATTATAAAAACATGGAAGATCATTAAATATGTATTCCAGTTTAATTTTATTAAAGGTACAAGTCATATGACATTTTAGTCTTGACTCATTATAAATTTGTAATAAGTAATATATATCAGGGTGTGTAGCCAAATTATACAACAAAAAATTTAGCACCTTTTAAGCACTTTTCAAGCACTAAAAAAAATATTTTTAAGCACTTTGAAAAATATCATAAGTAGGCAGGGTTGGAATGTTTTTGACGATTGATGGTTTTATTGTTTTAATCGTCATAATCATGAAATTTTGAATCATGCGAAACGAATGGCGTTTTCATACGTTATGCACTGACAATGCGCAGAAATAGATTGGGGTTAAATTAATTGTGAAAACGTTGAATAGAACAATGTGAACTGTGTCTTTATGCATAATTCGAAGCGAAAATCAACATAGTAAAGGAAAAATCTCAGTTTTAAAAAGGGAAAATTAAGCACTTTTTAAAAACACTAAATGAAAAAAGCACCTTTAAGGGCTTTTAAAAAACGAAAATCGAAAATCCCCGGGTTTTTTCAAATAAAACCCAATTTTCCCTGGGTTTTTTCAATAAAACCTGGGCGGGTTGGGTTTTTTCAAAAATCCCCGGATTTTTTCAAACCTAGGTTTAACTGGAGAAATAAAATCACTCAGCTTAGTGAGAAATAAGATTGTGATACGTGTGTTTTTCCTACTGATTTAAATGAATGTTTTAGCAAAATGCTGAAACCCAAGTTAAACATTTCTAGATAGTAATCATGTGCCAGAATCACTGCGATAATGTCGAAGAATGTTAGAGAGTTTTTTCCAAAAATATTTTTCCTTTGGGAAGTAAAAAATTTTAAATTTCTTTTCTGCAGAAATTTTCCAAAGATTTTTTTTTCATCCAGAATTATATTCAAACAATGTTTTTCTATGAAATAGGAGGAGGTAAAGGAAATGCTCGCTATTTTCTCTTTTTCATTTGAGAATAATGAAGTTAAAAAATTTTATTTTTCTTTTCTCCAGAAGTTTTCAAAGGATTCTTTTTTTTTCTCCATCCAGAATTATATTAAACGATGTCTCTCTCGCTCATAGGAGGGAAAAGAAACGCTCGCGATTTTTCTCTTCTCATTTGAGAATAATGAAGTTAAAAAAATTTTGTTTTTCTTTTCTGTAGAATTTTTTTTCCATCCAAAATTATATTCAAAGATTGTCTTTCTCGTGTATAGGAGGGAAAAGAAATGCTCGTTATTTTTCCTTTTTCATATGTTTATAATGAAGTAAAAACTGGAGTAGGTGTCGTTTTGAGTCCTGACGCAGACAACGACGAGGTAGAAGAAAGCGACGAGGAAGATGGAGCCCACCCACCCTTTTTTTTCCCATTTTACCTTTTTTGTTCATTTTATATTAAGCCTGTATATATTTTTATTTCATTATTTTTTTTCTCTTATTAAACTTATGTGTATTGTTTTATCGTTTTTCCTTCTTTTTAAAATTATTTCTAAATAATAATTTTTTTTAGTCGTAATTTATTTGACAATGAAAAGAAAAAACGGTGTTTTTTAGCGATTCAGAAAAATCAGTTATCCGGAATTGCGATGGTCCCGATTGTTCTGGATAATCAGTTCTCTACTGTATCATGCTGCTATCCAATGTCTGGGAGATTGATCTGATCATCCAGATACATGCTGCTTGTCAGATAACTATATATGCTATTTAATAACAGACCAAAACTAGAAACATAAAACAAACTCGAAAGATTATAACTTTGATTTCTGGCCCAGGGAGACCAATATTATTTAATGGTGGTCCCAGATTAATGTTAATGTTGCTTTGGCCCCTGATAACACTTCCCCACATCCAAGTTCGTTCGCGTAATTAAGGTTCAACCCTGAGTTCTTCCTAGGAATTAAAAAAAGCGCTCAAAAAAAGGCACTCGTTTAACATCGTTAAAAGTTACCCTCTTATACTATTTTTTTATACTATTATAATCTTATTATAATAGTATATAAATTATACTATTATAAATTATATATCTTATACTATTTTTCAATGTGAAAGATTTTTATATAATATAAACTGAAAACTATAAGAAAAGTAATTTTTAAAGCTGCATTTTTTTTTTTTTATAAGATTGAAACCATTAAAAAGTTTATTGATCTCCCCCGAAAAATAGAGGTACTTATAAAAATTAATCGAGTTGAGAATAATCCTAACAAACTAAATATATGTAATAGTAATCAGAATTAAACCTGTAAACACAAATAATTTTATAATTTTACCAGTGTGTGATTATTGTTTTAACAGTAAACTAATTTTTTCAAAAGTGGAGTATGAATAAAAAGGTAGTGTTATTAAGGGATGGGTGGCTTATTTTTACAAAGAGGGTGCCGTCGCATTTATAGAGATCAAAAGGCAAGCAGGGCGGACCGCCCTCCTAAAAACGTTTAGGGAGACTGCTGGTTTTACTAACAATATTTACTAATTATCTCGTGTCCTTGTTTCTGTATATTTTACATAATTTGAGTTCAATTGATGATATAATTAATAAAAGTGATTTTATCTTTAAACGTTTTTTGTTTCAGGCTTGAATTATGTTTTATGCACATTTTGTAATAGCTAAGAAGGATCCCCTGGCTCGTATCTGGTTGGCTGCTCATTGGGATAAAAAAGCTGATTAATTTGAATGAAGCTGATGTATTTGAGACAAATATTGAAAGCTGTGTTGAGCAATGTCTTCAGCCGAAGGTTGTTTTTCAATTATTTTTTATTGCATTGCATTTCAGTTTATATATTGATTGTAAATTGCTGGTGCAGGGCCCGCACTAAGCATTCTTCACAGTTGCCTCAAATTCCGAGAAAAAAATTGTGGAAAATACATGTAAAAAATAGTTTGCCAAGCATTTGGCCTACCGAAGGTTTGACAAATGGGTCGCATATTCCTATCGTAACATCCCTATTTTTACAGCACCTGGAGATATTATTTATCGACCTATATTATTTAAAACACTAATGCCTACTGTAGGGATGTACAGTGCACCGAAAAGGTGGACCAATCTGAATAACTTTTGATCTAATGATCTGATCTTATCTTCATGTCCTTGGATTCAATCTTAATGGTTCAAGGAGGTGACCTCAACTATGATAATTAATAAGTGCAAACAATTTTTTAAATTATAAAATCAGACACAAAAACATACTTTCCCTGAATTAATATAATTTTTTTTCAACGGATTCGGATTTCTGACCCCCCCCCCCCCCCGAAGTAAATGGGGTAGTCGCAATCTGGAAAATAGGGTCCCCATTGTCTGGTGGGGGAGAGCAATAAAAAATTTGGACCCCTAAATAGTAATTTTATTTTTTGTGTATTTTGCCATATCTTGAGAAATTTTTAAGTGAATTAAAAAGCTTTTGCACACAGTTATGAAATTTGTTTATCCAAAGCAATAAATATTGGAATAAATGTTACACGCAAAATATAACTTTTAGTAAATATTTATTGCTTTTTATTATTCTATAAAATAATAGTTCAAAAATTTTGAATTGTAAGTTGTACAATTTTTTACACCATTATAAAATATGTAAATTTACATTGTAATATACAAAATGGAGCAGAATTGGTCAAATAGTTCCTGAGAAATCTGTAAAATTTTATTTTTCAGTAACTATTTAACCGTTTTCACTCCAAATTTGTATTTTGCCATGTGAATTTACATACTTGAAAATTGTGTGAAAAATTTTATACTTTGCATTTCAATTTTTTTTTGACTATTATTTTATAAAATAATAAATCTTTACTGAAAATTATTTTATGCATGAAATTATCTTTGGATAAATGAATTTTATAATTGTGTGCAAAAATTCTTCAATTTCCTTAAAAATTTTCGAGATATGATGAAACAAGCAAAAAGTAAAATAAACATTAAGGGGATTTGATTTTGGCAGAAAAAAAGTTATGAGAATACTGCATTTCTTAGCCAAAACCTGGTAAAATCTTGCTACAAATCTAGATAATAACCAACCTTGAAGTTCACTATTAGCAATAAATAGCTTGAGATTCTAAGTAGATAATTCTAACATCCATTAAAAAAATTTTAAAAAGAATATTCCATCACATCACTGTTGTATTTTCTCAAATGATTTATTCAATTGACTGATTTATTCAAATTGAAACATACATATGTTCAGAATAAGCTGTCTTTGATATTATTTTGTTATATTTTTAAATTATATCAGTTTAAAATTATCATATTAGATTATCATATTAATATAAAACTGCTAGTACTGTGATGTTATTGGCGCTCTAACTAAACATTAAATAAATATGTTAAGTGGTTTATAAAACGAAATGAAGATGAAGCTGTTGTTAATCAATCGTTATTAATAAAGTGACTCCAAAATCTGGCTGCTAAAGAAACAAACAAAAAAAGACAGTTAAACTAGAAAGAAAAATGCATAACTGATTTTTTTGTTTTGTTATACAGTTATATATGTTAGAACAATAAACAATTTTTTAGACAACGTTAGAACAAATATATTTTCTTTTTGAAGTTTCATTAATGTCACTATTTTAATAATTTTCCTCATAGTTTAATGTTTATAAATTTAAAAAATTGTCTTCAGAAAGTCCTCTGATTATCTGACTATTTTGATTTTCCAACCAACCGCTGGTTCTGAGGGTGTCAGGTTATGAGGATTCCATTTTAATTTATCTTTTATGAATGTTCACTATTCACATTATTCTCAGATGATGGAACCTGCACATTGATCAATTGTTTATGTTTACTATAGTCTATGTAACTTGAACAAGAAAAAACGCAAAATACGTTTTAATGTCACCAGTAAAGATAATGAATGACATTTTTAACTTCTAGGATGAAGGAAAAATCGTGGAAGTAGATGAAACTGAGATAGAAAATTTATGTTATTTGAAAGAACTTGAAGAAGAGGATTTAATACCAAATGGTAAGTTTTATGGCTTAAACAGTTATATCTTGGAATGTTTCATAGTCTAGTGCATCGGTTCCCAAAAAGTGTTATGCGGAATTCAGACTTTGAACATTTGTAAAACTTTTGAAACCCGTTATTTTATTTATGTCCAAGCAAAATAATTAATTATATATTTCATATTTTGTACATTTTTATGAAATTCTTTTGGCAAGATGTCAATGAAAAATATGATGATATTTTAAAAATATTTTTTTTCTAACAACAATGTATTGAAAATATTATGAAAAAAATATTTTACTAGTGTTTCCGGTCAAACCTTTTTCAATTTAAAAAAAATAACAAAATCCTTTAATTACCATTCTCAACATATGTGTTAGTTCATACAATGTTCATAATTCATTTTCAGTTTATCAAAAATCATATTTCAGTTTTTTTTTTCATTTTTAGCTAGACTTCATGCTGCTCCAGAACTGAAAATTCTATTGCCTAACATGAAATATAATTCTAAAACTATTACTGATAAGACTGAAATAATTAGTACAGGGCTCCCATGGTCGTAAAAACTGCTTAACTTGTTAGGAAAATAAGGGCCCTTAAAAGTACTTAATTTTGGTTCAAGGTCTTTATAAGTCCTTAATTTTTTAGTATCCCTATTGTTGATAGGAACAATTTTTCAGTTCAATTCTTTAAAATAAAATTTCGTTCTTTTATCACTTAGAATTAGACCATGCATCGAGGGTGAGGCATTCTAGAGAGACAAAAATTAATGTGTGTGGGAGGCTCCAGGCAAGGGGAAGAAAGCAGATCCTTTCATTAATATATTCTGCCCTTTGCCTAGAATGATACTCTATGTGGAGAGTGACACATTCTAAAAGAAAAGAACAGTGTGGACAAGGGGGATACTGCACATGGAAGAGATTGTGCTTTTTTTAGGAGGCTTTAAGGTACCTAAGTAGAAGACTCACACTAACCATCAAAATTGACAGAATTCAAGAAATTCAGTTCTACGGGTAACGGATCTTATAGGAATTAAGTAAAACGCTAAGAAAAAAAGTATCAGAAAAAGTTTTGAACTAGAATCGGTAGCGAAAACTATTTCCTGAAATTTTGATGAATTAAATAAATTTGTATAATATTTCAGTGTGTAATAAGTAACTGTAAATTTACGGAAAGCATTAATTTTTTTTTAAATGTTATGGTGGTTAATGCAGCAAAACTATTTCAGAAATTTCTTGATTGTAAGAAACTTAAATCTTTAAGAGACTTAGATTGTGCCATTTTACACTCGAGAGTAACCCAATTATGATGAGTTTCACTACTTCCAGGATTCAATAAAAATGTCTAAAAAGGGGTTTCTTGAAAAATCTATGCTCTCAAGTTCAGTATTCTAATTCAATCCAGTATTTTGAATAAAAGTGAAATGTTCCAATTCTCAATTTATTTATTTGAAGAATTACCAAACCAACTTTAAGTTTTCTACATTTTTGTACTGTAGTATAAATTAATTTTATATGCAGTCCAATAGTGATCAACTGCTATCAGTATTCAATATTTTATATATTTTTGAAAATTATTTTTATAAACAAGGAAGATAAGCTGAAAGAATTGTATAATTATAAATAAGTAAGACAAATCTGAAAAGAGAGATTTAAGTTAGAGAGTTTGATATTAAATAATAATAATAAAAAAAAAATGTTAAATGAATTCATATTCGTTAAAACAATTTTTAAATATGTTTCAACATACATGAATTCATTTAACATTTTTTATTTTTCTAGAAAAAATCTACTAGTTTTTTTCCTTTTTAATTAAATGCTACTTTCATTTTTTGGTGTATTTAATGTACAATAACAGCTGTTTTATTGCTAAAGTAATTGTAAAAAAAATTTCCTTTTGCTGCAACTTAAAGTACGTTTAAAATTAAACTGTAAAAATTACAAGTAAACTGGGGTTCTATTGGGGAAAAATATGTCAAAGGGTTTCCTCCAACCGGAAATATTTGGAACCACTGCTGTAATGTATAATGCATAGCTGCCAACTCTACTGGATTTTCCTGTAAACTACTGGATTAGGCTAGTTTCTCCTGGTCTACTGGTTTAATTAAAATTCTCCTGGTCTTTGTACATTTTAGAAAATTCCCTAAAATTGAGTAAATTTCCTAAAAAAAAAATCCTTATTTAAATAAAATTTTTGTACATATTATAGCTTGCTTGAATATTTAAATAAATATTTAAAATGCATAATGATGCAAACTTCATTTATAAAGATTAGTTCAAAACTTTTTTTTTTCTTCAAAAATGTTCATTTTATTTTTATTTAGAACTCTCTTTTTAAATTAATTAAAAAAAATTTATTTACTATCCTTGATGAATTAAATGCCTAATAATATTCAAAATTATGAGTAAACATAGTACATAAGATTTCAAGTATGTTTAATGTCAATCATAACTGGAAAATATTACAGTTTTACTTTTTTGATGACTATAAAAGTCCCTAAAATTCCGTGTGTGTAAAAAATTTAATACATTATGCAACAATTATCGTGAAATTTATATTTCGTAAAATATACTGGATTTTTTCCTATCCGTGTTGGCAGCTATAATAATGTCTCTTCCAATTTGTAACAAGTCAGACAAATGTTAGTTGCAAAATTAAAAAATTCAATCTGAATCAATGAGCTTTGAAGAGGAGATGACTAGCAAGGTATGCTTGTTGCATATGATTTTAAATTAATGTAGATTCTGTGATAATCACATGAAACTTTTTCAAATTATTCTTTTTATGTTATAGGTATCATCAGATAAAGATGAAAGAAAAAAGAAACCAAATACGAGGAGAAGAGGAAGGAAACGAAAGCAAATTGATGATATTCCAAAAATAAAGTTGATCGCAGAACTAGTATTTATGTTATTTAATGTTTTCTTTTAGACAATCACTCATTTATTGTTTTATCACTCATTTATTGTATTATTACTCATTTATTGTATTATTACTCATTTATTGTATTATCTCCGCTCTTCAAAATTAGGCAACCCTTAATGTGCGCCAGATGCAAACAGTGAATTCTTTTCACTTTATCATTTGCTATTGTACCTTTCATTACTCTAGCTAATTAAATATATTTTAAATTTAAAAGCTGCTGTTTTCCCAGCAAAATGTCTTAAAAAGGACAAACTGTTCAATCAAAAGAGAGAAATATCATCAAATGTATGAAATATTTAATGTTAAAAAAGTGCATGTAAAGATTGCGAAATAAATATTTTTTCATGTGATCGCCAAATAACAACCGTGTTCAGGATTGTCCCCATCCTTCTACCAAAAATAGCGAAATAGTATTGTCAGATACCACATGATGGAGGCGGAGCTCAGTGCCAACTCCTGGTGAACAAACTATACATCTTATGATGACAAATAATCTAGTTTCTAATGTTGTTTATTGTTTTATTATGACTACTAGCCATTTTTAAATGATAAAGAAAATATTATAGACTTAGCAAGTACAAATTAAAATGAATTGAAATTTACTAGTACAAATTAAATTTTGTTATTTTGTAAGTTTGATACTAAGTTGCAAATAAATAAAAAAAATTAATGAAAAATAATTAAATAAACAAATTAAAGCAACAGACGATAATTTTAATTCTGAAATCCAAAAAACTTCCATGACTTTTGTGGGGTAAAATTTTTGTTACTTTTTGATTATTGATTTCTTAAAAATAAACCTTTGCTTTGTTTTTATAATATTCTATACAGTTTTGCAAAGTATAGATTATACATCTTATTATTAAATACCTTATCTCAAATATTCCTTTTAATTAATGAATTAAAGGGAATATTTCAGAATTAAAAGGAGTATTTCAGAATTTATAAGTGAATGAACACTTTTAGGAGCCACTGTAAAGATAAAAATTTATTGATATATAATCATCTGGAATGGTTTTCTTTTTCTTAATGAAAATATATTAAACAGTACTTATCCAAGGTTTTATTGGTCATTCTGTTTTTACCATTTTGTAGGTAAACTTTGAGCAAAAACTTTTCAACGTAGCACCTTTAAAAAAAATTCATTCAATAAAAACAGCATATTTTACAAACTAAACATATTATTTTCTCCACATGTTTAAATTTTTTAAAAATTAATGTTGTACCAAAACATTAAAAAGAAAAAACAAAACCTTGGCAAATTGTTAAAATAAATTTAGTCTACTTATTTTTTCAGGATTATATGTTAAAATAATAACATTTTAAATAAAATACTCATAATATTGACACTTTTCTTGTACTCAACTTACACTTTATGAGAAGAAAAAAATACACTGACCTGGTAATTTCAAGATTTTTACCTGGTTAGGGCTGACCCTGAACTTTAAAGCATGCATATTTTTTTTAAATCTGGAACCATTTTCTTTAAAACTTTAAATGTATTTCCAAACTCACAATTTTCTCTTCAAAGAATTATTCAAACAATATTTTGTTTGACAAGAAAATTTTCATACTATTAGTATTATTTTTCTGCCTGTTTTAGTTCATAACTTGTAATAGCATCTTTTCAGGTGTTACTAACATTTTTTTTTTATTGAGGCTATAAAGTAGAAATAATTATTGACGAAAAGTAAATTCCTCAAAGCCCAGGCTAATATTTGGTTTGGTTTCTTTGCTGAAAAAGGAATAAAAGGCAGATGCTGTATTTTGTCTTTCCTTATACTCCTTTGAAACTCCTTGGAAATAAAAAAAAGTCTCCACAAAGTACTTGGAACTACTTAGATTTCCAAATTAGTCCTTAGAAACTCCTTAGATTATTGCATTGAATGGATGAACTTACTAAGTTCGCGGTTGAATTTGCTGTCCAAGCAAGGAAACAAAATTATATGACTTAGCTGTCAAAATCCAATAGTTTAAGAAAAACTTTAAAAGAAATAAAAATACTGAATTGCAAGAGTTAGAAGAAAAAAAATAACAGCAAGTAATTTTAATTTTACATGATACAAGCAAACTTAATTAATGATTTATTGTGATTTTTTTTTTGTAGAAAATACCTTAGATTTTCTTATGTATTCAAATTTAAATCTTTAACATCTCTACTATGTATATTAACAAGATTTATTGAAATATTTGAAACTAGAAAATGTATTTACGTGTGAAAGTGATAACTTTATTTATTTTTCTTGATGAAGTTTGACAAAGTCAAAATTTATTTCAAAAAGGCTGGAGAAAAATATCTTATGCAAAATATAAATTTTTGCAAGTTCTTTATACTAACTGCTTTTTAACTTTGTGTAAAACATAACTAGACATTTTTTTTTTAAAGTTTTTAAATTTTTGATAAGTTCTTAAAATTTTGGATTCCTTGGATTTCTTCTTCTGATCTCTATATGAACCCTGAAGTTACAAGTTATAATTAAAAATGCTAATATAAAACATGTCAGCGAACATTTATAAGGGCATTATGATGTTTTTTAATGTTATTTTCAAAGGTTTCTTTTTAAAAGGCATTTTTTAAGAATTTTTAGGCTATCAATATCCTAACCCCACTTGTTGCTATATATTTTTTCTAATAAGTTGAATGTATTTTAATTTCTTGTAATTCTGTTTAGGCTCATGATTCTCCTGCTCAATGTATGGTTTTGGAATCGCAATGATCTTTGGATGGTAACTGGTGATCATGTAGGATAAGTAAAATATTGGCAAAGCAATATGAACAATGTAAAAATATTCCAAGCACATAAAGAACCCTTACGAGGAATCAGGTTCTGCAATTTTTAAATATTTATTTTAATATAACTTTTTGAATTCATTACTGTATATTGCAAGGACAATTTTTACATATTTGCTACTGATTAAAATTCTAGAACACTTTTTATTCCAACTAACTAGATAATTTACTAAATACACAAGTGGGCGACCTTTGTGCTAAAATACAAACTAAGTTAGACAATGTTAAAGAGCGCAAAAATATTATTAAAGGCAGACAGCTGTTTCGGATGCTCAAAGGGCAACATTCATCAGTGCATCAGCAATACTGATGCACTGATGAAGGTTGCCCTTTGAGCATCCGAAACAGCTGTCTGCCTTTAATAATATTTTTGTGCTCTTTAACGTTGTCTAACTTAGTTTGTAGATAATTTACTGTTACTGAACAAAAATGTCGAGTTCAAAACCTTTTTTTTAATTGGACGATTCAGTTATAGATTACAAACATCGAACAATTCATTACAGGGTTAGGGTTTTGGACAGGACAAGTGGGTTTTACTGTCTTAAACTGGATAAAACTGTCTTAAAGTGTCCAAAACCTTAAACTTAGGTAAAAGGTAAAAATTCTATATGTGTAACCATTGTACACATAATAATTACCTGTATCAATAAATATTTGATATTTTTTATATAATTTACTTTAACTTATTAAAGGAAAATAATATAATATAACAGGAAAAGGTTTATAATTTTTGAAGCTCCACGATTCATTGGACAACAAAAGTGAATACCTAATCCTTTAAATATAAATATGCTTTTAATACTGATAAATAATGTTTTTGCATAAGGATAAATAATGCAATATTAAAAATTATAATTTTATAATTATAATTTTTTTTTAAAAAATGCTAAATTTGTTTAAAAATTAACCTTTTATTTTTCAAAATATTTTTTTAAAAAAATATTATAATTTCTGTATCACAGGATGATAAAAAAGACATTTTTTTTAAAAAAATAATAAATTGTTTTTAAACATAAATATATTAGCTTACATTGGAAATACAAAATAACTGAAAAATGTATTAACACTTTTGAAGGGCATAACATCAGTTTCAGTTACTGACACTGGTGATGTATCACCACTATGCTAAAAGAATTGAACATGAATGAAATAAAAGTATTCTTGAATAGTACTATAGATATATAAACCTGTTTATGACTAACCAAGTGCTTAGTCCCTAATAGCTTAACCTGTATGGGAAGATCAAAGTTCAGTTATGTACTATTGAATGAGACGACCGATTAATCTTCTTTTGTTTAATGTTTAAATTGAAGAGTCAAACAATATTAATAAGACATTACACTTTTAAAAACAAATATTCTCTAGTAGATTTAATTATCGATATGTTATTAGTTCTATGTTTATTTTACCTTTTAAATATTGTTCCGATAAAATTGTGACATAATTTGAGTAAAAGGGTTTTGGACAAAGGGGTTTTAGACAGGACGGTTTTAACCGTAGATTAATCCATTCTGTCCTAAACCTTGCCAACCCTGATTCATTAGCATCCTTTTTTTATACATAGGTAGTTTTGTATTTTCAAGAATCGTAAGAATAAGCAAAGCACCAATATCCCTTAGTCATTGTATTTGAACACTTTCATTTATTATTTATTATCTGAAGAAGTAACCAACACTGTATATTACTTATAGCATTTGAAAAGTTAATTCTGAGTACAATGTTATTTATTAATCTTGTTTCTTTTCTATTTTTGAAATTAAAAAAGCTTAAATATGTACACTTTTTATTATAAATTATATATGTTTGTGTGACTCGAGAAATGAATTTTAAAATATATGTGAATTCACTCCTATATTTTAAAATTTTTATTCTCTTTACCTGAAATTATTCCTGAATAATTTTTTTTGTAGCACTGATTCCAGCTAATTGGTTATTATTGGTAATTTTTCAGACATTAAAATTAACTAATATATCTTTCTATATTTGTACCATCTGTGAATATTTAGTGAAAAGTTTTTAATATTAAATTTTTGCATTAGGTAATTGTGGGATTAATAGTTATCTGTATTAATTATTTATCGATGAATTTTCTGCTAACAGTTTCAAAATTAAGACTTTTGCGTGGTTCAGTTTTATATATTTTTTAATTGGTATGCAATATTTAAAGTATATATTCTATCTGCATTTTTTTCAAGTTTAAAGAACCATTTGCTTACAATGTTTATAAATAATACACTAATTATTTATTTTATGTGTTTTAGTTTTTGTCCTGTTGATACCAAATTCATCACTTGCTCTGATGATGGCGCTATAAGGATTTGGGATTTTTTAATATGTGTTAAAGAAAAAATTCTGAGAAGTATTATGTCAATTTCATTTTTTTTCTGTTTACTGTATGTTTTTTTTTATTTAAAAGCCTTAGAATGTTTCATCCTTCAAGAATAGAGGTTCACTTTTTCTCTCCAAAACAATTTATAAATGTTTATTTTAATATGAAATTAATAAAAATGGCTTTTATCTGGGTAAGGATTGTCTAAAGTAGTTTCGAATTTAAACTTCATTCATCCAAAATTACAATTAATTACATGCCAACACAAATAGGAAAAACCTAATTTTTTACTATGAACTAAATGAAGGAATACATATTTTAAAAATACTCCAATTTTAAGGTACTTTATAATAGAATACTCCAATTTTAGGGTATGTTATAAAAGTTGTGCAGAATTTTCATTCTCTTTTCTTTCATATTTTTCAGTGGAAACGAATATTTTCATAGTTCGAATTTGTTTTTGCCAAGAAAATTAAATTAAAGTTAACAAAGTGTGGAACTGTTGTGGTTAGAACACCTGTTGAAGTTCACCTGTAAAGATAAATTTTTCACACCATAAAACGTCAGAAACTACTAATTTTTATTTTGTGAAACAAAAATATTTTCCAATTATTTTAATTATCTAGGTAAAACCAGTTTCCTCATCATATGATAATAAATATACCGTTTTGTCTCAAAAATCGTTTTTCAAACTTTTTAAAAACATGAGGAAACATTTATCAAATTCATGATTTAAAATCAACAATTATTTGAATGAAAAATATATTTTTAGTTACTGATCTTTATGTTGTTATTAATGCTGTAAAATTTATAGCTTAGAATAAACAAAAATATATAAATACTTTGCTATTTCTAAATATGAAAATAACAAGAAATCTTGACACAAAAATCTACTTAAATTCAAAATTCTATTGACAAGCGACCAGATTTGATGTATTATCAACAAATTGTGAATTTTCGAATAGGCATGAGAAAAATTGCCCTCCTGTTCTGTAGCTTCCAACACTTTCTCTCTAATTCAAAGAAAAGGTTATGTAATAAATAAGATTGATTGATTTTTGTAGTTACTACAACTATCTTATTACAAATGTAATTAATTTGCATTGCAACTATTTTTTTTTAATGTAGTGATTACAAACCACTTTCGTAATAAAATCCTTTTTTATTTCCTTTTAGTGGATGGATTTTGTTGGAAGATCCAATTTACACTTGTATTCGAAATTTTAAAGAATATTCGGATAGGAAGAAACAAATTAGTTAAAATAGTGTAGAATAATAACTAGCTTATTGAAACATGGGAATTTTTAAAAAAAATATTTAATTCTTGGTTAGAGGTAATTTGACATTTTTTTAAACAATCTAAAACAATATTATCACTCTAAATTAGAAAACAATCCAAACCATTCTGACAAATTTCTATTTCAATATTCAACTTTGATGCCTTATTCTGCCTTTCTTAAAATTAATTTTTTATTTCAATTTCTTTTGCCTTATTCTAGAAAATTACCAAATATTTGGATTCAAATTTTTTGATTTTCTATATAAGTACTTTTATATCAAGGGTTGTAGAGCGAAATATATTCTACTGAGGGTATTATGTAAGACTTGTATTAATCATATTCGAAAAGTTAGCAACATTTGAACTGCTAAATGAGGGATGCTCAACCTGAGATCCGTGGGTCACATGTGGCTCCTGAAGTCTCGTGACCCACGCAGCACCTAAGCAAAAGAAAACTAATATAATTTTTTGAAGGAAAATATTATGTCTTTTAATTATGCCTTTGAGGTTTTGATGATCTAATTTAATGTAGTTTTTTGATGGCTTATTTTTTTCTTTTTGGTAAATGCTTTAAATTTCCCAAGTCTTAAAAGTTTTAATATTTTTATTTATGACATAATTACGATGCTTCAATTTATTTTTCTATCGTTTTTTTTTCTTTGCACACTTTTTGGCTCTGAAAATCCTGATATTTTCGATATATATTAATAAGACGTTCGAAAACTTAATTTTTTTTTTTCCTTTATCATTCTTTCATCAATTATTGCTCCGCTTTTACTCTATCAGTTTCATCACAAATCTAAGTAATTTTTTTGGATTGTTGTCAGTTGGTTGTTCTAGTTTAGAACTTGAAAGTATTGACATGTTAGGTTATTTTAAAATCTACTTTTGTTTTTCAATTTTCATCATGGTTGATTTATTAAAACAAATTATTTTTACATAGCTGCCAACTCTACTGAATTTTCCAGTAGACTACTAGTTTTTGTCATTTTCTCCGGGTCTACTGGTTTAATTAAAATTCTCCTGGTTTTTCATCAATTTTGAAAATTCCCTAAAAGTAAGTTTCCTAAAAAAATTCGTATTGAAATAGAATTTTTGCACAGATTATTGCTTGCTTGAATATTTAAATATGCGTTACTAATACATAAGCGAGTCTCATTTATAAAAAACAGTCTGAAAAATGTTTTTGTTCTAAAATTTTGAGTCTTTGTAGAATTTCCTTTTTAAATTAATTAATAAAATCTTTTAGCTGTCTTTGATGAAATAAATGCTTATTACTTTTCAAAATTATGAGTAAATATAATACATAACATTTCAAGTTAATTTAATCTTAATCATAACTGGAAAACGTTGCAGTTTTTTCAGTTGTGATGAATATAAAATGCAAAAAATATGACGTGCAAAATATTTAGTACATTTTGCAACAATTATCCTGAAATTTGTGGTATTTTGTAAAATCTACTGGATTTTTACTTATCTATGTTGGCAGCTATGTTGTTAGATAAATTAATTATCATGAATTAATTATTAAGAACAAAATGTTTTATTTTTTATTTTTATGTTTTATTTTTTAAAAACTTATTGGGATGGCCTTAGCCTGTCATAGGCTGTAGTGCCCAAGAAGAAGAAGAAAGGATTATTTTACAAATTCAAGTGATCGTCCATTTCGTTATGTTAGCAAGTGTTCTTCATAAAGCTAAAATGATTGTTTATTTAGGAACCAAAATGTTCTGCGTGTTTGTGGGAAATATTGACATTTAAGAAGAAGTAAACAATGATGAACGAGAATGGATTGTGGGGGTTGGTGAGCGGAGCGAGCAGGGGTTGTAGCCTTCTAGTAAGATGAGAGTAAACAAACAAAAATAAAAAAATGCAATTAAATTTGTATGCATTTTTATGGGAATTCCAGTTATAATGGCAATTTTTATGTCTTTGATATAATGATATCTTGTAATTTATGATGTTTTTGTCCAATCTGACAGCCTCACATCATATCAAGGTCCTACTGTATGTATAAAATATTTTTCTTGATAACTTATGGAGATAATTTATAATAAATCTGAGTACATCATTGTACAAATTACATCATTGCTTTGTTACAAGTGTCTTGATTATTCAAGTTCTAAATTTCTTTGTTTTGTCTATCATTAGAGAGAATAGTTATGACTGTGCATATTAATGGACAAATAAAAAGTTTAAGATTTCACATTCAAAATAGGGAACCCACTTCTAGTGTAAAGAAATTTGGATGTATTGTTTCCTGAAGATCAATATTTTTCAAAGTCTATTGGAATCTACTGGAAAACAATAATACTATATTATTTGTTTTCTTATCATGATGCTTTAATATATGTTAATTTTAGGTGTTGCTAGCCTAGCCCTGTTCATCATGGTGTGTAACGTTTTTAAAAAGTGCTTATTTTTGTCTTTTGGAAAAGGACTTTTTTTTCTTTACCCTGTCAATTTTTCCCACCTATTATGCAAAACTTAGTTTTCTCACTCACGCTTTTCACATTGTTCTATGCAACGTTTTCGCAATTCATTCAACCACAATCCCACCATTGGTCCATAGTATCCATGTTTGAAGAAATACTTGTGAGTTCGTATGACCGTCTACTCAGCTGAGTTCGGTGAGATTATTGCTCTATCATGTGCTCCATTTTGCAAGATATTCTCAGACTTCATTTTCCACTCCCTGATATTGAACCAAAAATTCTCTTTATTAAAGAAGAGTTTTTTGTCAAAAACTATTTATTTTATCATGATTTTTCATTTTGTTAATGTAAATAGTGCTTGAAAATATTTTTTGAGAGCTTTAAAAGTTCTTCAGGGGTGTTTGTGCTCCGGGGAAACCCCGGAATTCCGGGGATTTTGAACTTCGATACCCGGAGATTCCGGGGATCGTCGTTCAAAAGGAAGTAGGAATAATAATTAATAATTTATTTTGATCTGGGTAATTTTGTTTGCTTTGAAAGCTACAGGGCTTCAAGTGCTGCGCATTTTGCGTCAAACCGGTGTATTTGCGCAGTACTGCGCAGAAACGGCATTTTATGTTAAATTTGCGCCGAATCTGCGCCAAAGATTTTTCGGGGACCAACTAAACATTGCCAAATTTCAATAGAATAAGAAATTTTTTTTTCTCTTGTTGATTTCATCGTTATTGAAGTGCCATCGTCTTCGTCAATGGCAAGCTAATGGCCTTCTTGCGCTATTCTATTTATAGATTAGTTCCATGATCTTTGAATTATCTAGGGGAAAATCCACTAAGTACATATTTTCATGTTGATCCTCAGAACAGTCAAGAATCACAAAGCTTCAAACTTTCCATTTCCCTTTTATTCATTTCATTTAATAAAGATAAGAATTAATTGAGTTTCATAACGTAAATTTTTTATCTGAGGTACCATCCACTAATTGCATATTGTTTTTAAACAATTATTTTACTTTATTACTATTTTTTACTAATATTTTTTTTTTTACTTATTACATTTTATTGTTGTATTATTACCGTCAAAACTTTCAGTGCTCTTATTTTATTTTAGGAAATAACTTAATAATATTTAGAGACAAGATTTTAAATAAGTATGAAGAGAGAGGGTTTCAATATTTTAAATGCAGCAAAAAATCTTATGTTTTTAAGATTTTTCATTCAAAAATACTTTAATTTATCTTTTAATGATTTGATTTAAAGCAATTAATGTAAAAAAATTTAATTGTCACAGATTTGTTAAATATTATGAGTGTAGTGACAATATAAAAATTTACTTCTGACAAATTTTTTTTAGCTTCAATACTCATTGTATTTACCCTAAAAGAAAGACAAGCCCACAAACATCAGATAATAAAAAAAAGCAGCAAAAATTAGATAATTTTTTTTAAGAATTAATTCAGGTAATTTAAAATATTTACATACAATGTAGTAGTTTATATTTTTGAAAATTGATGGTTATTAATTTTGCAAAAAAAGTAATTCATTGAACTTTTATAATTAGGTCATTCAATACTTCATAATTGTAATTTTTCATTTCCCCCCCCTCTCGAAACTCCAAAATGTCGGTAGTAAGTTCGTAAAATTTTCAGGGGATTTTTTGGGGTCCCACAAACACCCCTGAGTTCTTAAAAGGTGCTTATTTTTTGTTTTAAGATTTGACTACTAACCTTGTTTATGAAATCTTTACCTTTACAGTTTGAGTACAACTCTCAACCTGAGTTTTTGCGGTACAACAGTAAAGTTCGCACCATTGAAGGAACCATTCCTCAATTTCACAAGACTGATATTGTAAAGCATGTTAGCTTAAGACGCAATCCATCACTTGTAAGACAATGAACCAGGGAAGAAGAATTATTAAAATAATTATTTTAATTGCTCTCAGTGTTCAACCGTAATTTTTGTTTGTTGTATAATTATATGCATAACAAGTTTTCATTGTATAGTTTTTTAATATTGTATAATTATGTCGCCTGGCTAACCGTGGGAGGTTTTCATGGTTTTCCTCTACATGTAAATTAAATGCAGGTTAGTTCCACCAAAAAGTTCTCCTTAAAGCAAATTTCTCCCAATACTTGATCCAGGAGTTCCCTTGTCTTCTGGATTGGGTTCAAAATTACAAGAGCTGAACACGAGTAGTCGTTAACCCAAAATTGAAACGGTTTGTAAATTCACTGTTATTTTATTTCTTCAATGTTGGTAGGTATGCATTGAAAAACTACTTATTTAGAAAATATTTAGCATGATGAACATAATTAATTTTTTCCTTGTTTCATTAGTCTTTAAATTAAGTGTTACAGACAGTTCAATTTACTGGTTTGGAATGACATCTAGTGTAGGTCTGAATTTGTTTTGGTGTCTGCACAAGCTAAAAATGAATATAATAGAAATTTAATTTTCCACTCAATTTTAGTAATAAAATCTCCTGACTTTTCCAGAATTTTCATTAAAATTTCAATTAAATTCTGTATTACACTTTTGTTATAAAAGGCAATATTTTGTCAGAAATAAAATATACTTTTGTTCAATTAGCAATGAAACTTATTTCTTGATAGAAGATTTGCAAAATATTAAGTTTTGTAAAAAATAAGAGTATTTTTAACTAATTTGAAACAGGAAACTGTTTAACAAAAAATATTTTTCACAAATTAGTATTCCAATATTAATATTTCTAAAAAAATTTAATCATAGCAAAATTTTTACACAGAATAATAAAAATATATGTTAGACATTGAGCCTCATTGGTTATTTATTGTTATAATCAATTTTAAAATTGATTATTTTTCAGGTTTGTCTGAAGCTTTTTTCAAGTTTTGGCCTTAAACGAATCTTAAAAATAATAATAACTAGCCGACGAGTTTCAAAGTGAATAACTTTCACAAAAAAATAAATAGTTAGTAAAATCTTAGTTGCTACATGGTTAAACCTTTTTTTTGGATTATAACTGAAATTATATCATTAATTTGTAAAAACTACTTTTTGTTTAAAAATTTGTTTTAAATTTCTTCTTCAATCTAACAATATTTTCAGTTCTAATACTATGTTTTTAAGCTTTCTGCATAAGTTAAATTTAGCTTTTAAACCGATGACTTACATCTTTAATAATAGGTTTATTGATGAACTATGTTACTTTGAGTTTTAATTTTTTCAGATTTTGTGCTTAAAATCGTGCTTTGATCTGCAATTTATATACTTGTGTATTTTAAAATCTACATGGTAAACCATCAACTGAAATGTCATTTTTTACAAGAATAATATGTGATGTATGTTTGATCAAAAAGTAATTTATTATATAAAAAATTATATATCTGATGAGATCTTGCCTCATATTGTGATTTTAACAATGTGAACAGTCCCCAATTCATTCAGATTAGCAGGGCTTTTGTGTAATTTCTTTGATTACAATTGTTACAGAATATGCTGTTTCTTACACATGTTCCTCCATATTAAAAGCTGTAGTACGATCAGCTGCCACAAGAGTTTGAGATCGACGTTGGTTGAGGTTTTGTCCTTATGGTGATCAGTGGAGATCAAAAATGAATATTTATTGTACTCTTTGTTGAACCACATTTTGTAATATTTATTTCATGCATTTTAAACGTAAGTGCTCGTAAATATCATTTACTCGAGACTTTATATCAAGTTATATCACGTGTTTGAAATTGTTGATAATATTTTTACTATTTGTTTGATAATTTCAGATTTTTTCCTCCTTTCCAAACAGTATTTCCTGTTAAATAATATCAATGCATTTATTCAAGTCTCATTTTTTCAATATTTTTGTTTTTATCAAGGAATAGTTATGGGGAAAAAATGTTTTTTTGCATAGTAACACAGAGTGCATAGCATTTTTAAGAAAGGCTTAAAGGTGCTTGTTTTTGATTTACATTTTTTAAAAGCATTTAAAGGTGCTTTTTGTATTCGAAGTTAGTAAAAAGTGCTTAATTTTCTAATTTTTAAAAAGAAATTTTTTCTTTGCCATATCGAATGTCACTCTAAATTTCAGAAAATGCATGATTTTCCCAATTTTCTCTGTAATATTTATCAGAAACTAGTTATTTTATCATGATTATTTAAAGTTTTTGACAATATTTCTAAATTTTATTGATTTTATGTTTATAAATTAAGAACTTTAAACGATAGAAGAAAATGTTTTTTTATTGCATAGATCCTGATTACGATTTTTTTTTGGAGAGTAATTGGAAATATTTTTTGGGTACTTAAAAAGTACTTAAAAGGTGCTTATTTTTTGTTGAAAAATCTGGTCACCCTGTAACATAAAAAACTTCAAAAACACGTTTTTCAAATCACGGATTAAAATTTAATAAAAAATGCAATTTAAAAGAAGTATACGTTAAATAAAAAAAAATTCTTTTATTAGTTTCAAAATTAGGTTAGCTATTAACTCCCAAAAGAAGTAATTTCATACTATGAGCCCATTAAAAAATTTAAAATTTAGTTTAAAATTGTAAATTAAATATTTTTAAAATTAGATTTTAATATTTTTGATTGAAGTATCGCTAATTTTAAATGCAACTAAATGTCATTTAAAAAATGTTAATTTGAATACAACTCCAGCATTTTAAAAATTCTGCAGTTATTGAATTAATCAATCAAGTTTTTTGTCTTTATAATATTTAAAAGTCCTAAAAATTCTGAAATAAGAAAGCGGGTGGAATTTATAAGATACTTCAATCATTTAGTAGAATTATTTGTGAATAGTTTCACACTTCAACAAATCACAAATTTTTACAATTTGAAATTGTCTATTAATTCTTAATAGATTAGACAAAAGAGCGGAATTTCTTGGATCTATAGAAAAGTGATTTATTAAAACTTTTTAAAAGTTTTGTTGGAAAAATTACAATGTTGATAGGCAATTCTGAAACTAAATTGGCATGAATTTGTTACTTTTCAATCAGTCATATTGAGATATATTCCTGAATAAAAATATTATGAACATTATTATATTTGAAAGTATTGGTGCATTTTTGTAAGAAATTTTTTTTTAAAAGTATGTATAATTAAATAAAAATTGTAATACAATATATATATATATTTCCAAAAATGTACAATTTAACATAACATTAAAATTTCTTTATACGTATTAATTTAATTATTTTCAAATATTACCTGTTAGTTTGAAAAAAATGATGTATTGAAATATGATACTGAACTTTTTAATTTTTTTAAGGGAAGGCTGTAAGACATTCTGAATTCGTAAAATACTTTTTATATCGAAGTTTTAGTATGTTAAACTCCATTAAAAAAGTATGTTCACCATTCATTCAAGTTCTTTGTTTCATCTGTAAATTTTTCAATTTGATCTGTAGTGTTGACATTTAATGTTAAAAACATATATTTTTTTTAAATATTTTTGAATACTTTGTTTTAAGTATACTTGTATTTTTTGTATGTGCGGACATGTAAATATTTTTTTAATAAAATTGTTTTTTGAAAATAGTTAAGTTTATTTTTTTATTTGTTATACCATGAAATTACAGTGTATTGACATATGAAAAAGAAAAAATTTTGAAATTAATAAAAATGAAATTGGTAATACTTAATGCTCTGAGCATGAGCTTTTAAGCTGTCAGTTTTTCCCCCAACAAAAAACTGTTCCCCCCCCCCATGTTATTCTATGGGAGAGTAGTGCAAAGCAGGAAGATAAGAGTGCAGGTGGCTCCAGGGCCCAACTTAATTTAATTGGGGCCCGGGGCAAAAGCTTCTTTAGGGGCCCCTTTTGCTTTACTACTTCAGTAATGAAGAACCGAACTTCATGGAGGTATTTAGTTTTTCACCTCATTATAGGTAACAAACTACTATACTACTTTTATTTTACAAAACAAAGTAGCACTTGACACTTCAAACTGCGAATAAAAGTAGTAACAACAGTAGTTTCACAACTTGTAGTGCTCTAATTCCGACCACTAAGTTCAATGTTCCAAGGATTTAAACTATGATTTGTATGCAACCTATTAAGAAAGTTCATATATTAATTGCACTTAGCTCGCATTGCATTCAGGAGCAGTGTTTGAACCTGTTTCGCCACTAAAAATTTAACGAGTGCAAGTAATTATAATTTACGATAAAAATTGTAATCGTGTCTTTAAATCACGAATATGATTTTATTTTATGTCCGGTGTTGAAAAGCCGACCCATGTTTGGATTTGCGTCTATCAATGTTCTATTCCTTGTTTTTTAATTTCGAACCCAGCCCAGAAGACAAAGAAACTTCTAGATCGAAAATTGGGATAAACTAGAAGAAATTTTTGATAGAATTTTATATGAAGAGAAAAACCATGAGAATCTCGAACGGAGCCTTAATGGCAAAGGAATTCTAACCTTTGATTTAATTTTAATTGTAAATTATAATAATATTCGTTTTACTTACAATTATTTATTCTGATCGTCTCTTATACTAACCAGAATATCAGGTTGGCCTATACTTATGCAAATCCGGAACCCCCTCTAGAGACGAAAAAAAAATGTGCATTTTTGGGTTATTTATTAAAACTTTATAAAAATCAGAATTTTTTTTTACTCCATCTACTATATGGAATAAGCAATTAATATTCCAAAATATTAAGTAAAGGGACCGGGATAGCCTGGTTGGTAGGGAACTGGACCCATGTCCAAGAGGTCGTGGGTTCGATTCCCCGTCTGCCGAAGACTCCCCGTGTTGTTAATGGTGACTGGTGCACGTTAAATCTGTCGGGTCGCAAAGTCCTCCATGTTCCCAAAGCAAATCAATGCCCTGGGGGTACTAATCCAGGGGTTTCCTTGTCTTTTGGATTCGTTCAAGAATACAAGGCTACTGAGTAGAACATTAGTAGTCGTAAACCCAAATTGGGTTTACGACTACTAATGTTCTACTCAGTAGCCACAGTGCAGACGTGACATATCCTCTGTGTTAGACTGATCAATGGTTAGAGTTCCCTTGCTGTCAGGCTAACCGTGGGAGGTACTCGTGGTCTTCCTCTCTATGTAACGCAAATGCGTGTTAGTTCCATCAAAAAGTCCTCCATGAAGGCAAATTTCTCCCAATACTTGATCCAGGAGTTCCCTTGTCTTCTGGATTGGGTTCAAAACGACAAGGATACGGAGTTGAACATCAGTAGTCGTAAACCCATAAAATTGGGTCGGCTGTTCAAAGACGGTTACAAAAATAAATATTAAGTTAATTCTTTTCAAAGAAAGAAAAAGTTATAATAGCTTCTTTTTATGAATACTGTAAGTTTTCTTTTTTGTCATTTGTACTTTATAAACAAAGTAATCGATTCTGTCTATTCTTTCTTTGAGGCGTGAGGTATTAAAAAAAGCAGACCGGTAAAAGGAAGAGCATGATAAAATTTTTAAAAAAGGGAGGGGGAAACAATTCTTTGCCTCAAAGACACGTGATATAAATTAAACGACGAATTGAATATTCTAAATTCGAAAATATCGTGATTCATTTTAAAATCTTTTAATGCGAACGAAATGTAAACGCATTTTCTTCTCGCGAAGATAATTTTTTTTTAAAACTATCAGACTTAGTTTATCATTGAAAACATAAACCACAAAATGATTTTGTAAACCCCGTTTTCATTTAAAGATTAAAAATTAGCAAAATATAAAATGCTTTACATTTTGTTAATTGCTAACACTAATTTCAAAGCAATTTTAAAAACAATTCTTACACTTATCAATGAAGCTCGTTAAATCTAAGATAATTTGAGAAGAAAAATACTTTTTAATAATTATTTGTTATTTTCTATTATTTATGGCAAAATTTAAATTACAAAATAAATTTTTTTAAGTGACAAAATACAAAATTAGAATGAAATCTGCAGAGTAGTTCACAGTAAATCAAATTTAAAGTATACGACTTTTTTAAATTGGATAACTCAGAAACCATTTAACCGATTTCGTTCAAATTTTGTCAAATTTTTTTGTTTTGTTAAAAAAGTTACATGCTTTGAAAAGACGTAAAAACTTACACACCATACAGTTAAAAAAATTGACTATTATTGAGCAAAATAATAAATAATGAAAAAAAAATTAAGCTTTTTGGAAAATCATATCTTATAATTGTGTGAAAAAATGTTTTGGTGAACTTGATAAGTCCACGAAATACGGAAAAAGTAAAATTAACATTAAGGGACCCAAACGTAAGACAAAATTATAGGGAGCTTAATTTCCACAAATATGGCTACTTTTGTGGTCAAAAATCTTTCAGCTTTACAATCACTTTTGTGGTTTCAGCTATTATTCCCACTTTCCCAAAGAAAAATAATTATTTTTATTCATATAACACTTTAATTACGTTGAAATATCGAAAATTAAATTTAAAAAAATAAAATACGGTAAATAGAAAAAAAAATTTAAAATTTATCCGTGAGCAGGACCGAACCCCTGACCACCGAATCTACAACTTCTTTATCCAGGGCGCTAACAACCACTATACGACTCACACGTTGCTACCACGAATATATATCTTTAAGAACTTCCTTCTGGTTAATTAACGAAATCTATTTTGGCTCATTATGTGCCCCCTAATTAGCGTATAAAAATTCTCTTTGGTACGATTGTTTGGTATATAAAACTCTAATTTCTGGCAGAGTTTGAAAATTATAAGCTAATATTGAAGGGAGTTACGGAGTGAGTCGTGTGCGTAGCTCCGGAGTCGAAATTTATCCGTTTTTCAGCCATTATTCCCTCTTTCCCAAAGAAAAATAATTATTTTAATACATATAACCCTTTAATCACGGTGAAATATCGAAAAATAAATTTTAAAAAAATAAATACAGTAAACAGAAAAAAAAATTAAAAATTAACCCGTGACCAGGACCGCACCCCAGACCACCGAATCTACAACTTCATTGCATATGGCGCTAACAACCACAACACGACTCACACGCTGCTACCACG
Organism: Parasteatoda tepidariorum; assembly: GCF_982258835.1. Taxonomy (NCBI): domain Eukaryota; kingdom Metazoa; phylum Arthropoda; class Arachnida; order Araneae; family Theridiidae; genus Parasteatoda; species Parasteatoda tepidariorum. Next base: position 120,795,791 of record NC_141755.1, on the reverse strand, counting down.
AATATATAGCCTAAAGAACTTCCTTCCGGTTAATTAACGAAATCTAATTTGGCTCATTATGTGCCCCCTAATTAGTGTATAAAAATTCTCTTTGGTACGATTGTTTGGTATATAAAACTCTAAATTCTGGCAGAGTTTGAAAATTATAAGTTAATATTAAAGGGAGTTAGGGAGTGAGTCGGGTGCGTAGCTCCGCTGTCGAAATTTATCCGTCTTTCAGCCATTATTCCCTCTCTCCCAAAGAAAAATAATTATTTTTATAGATATAACACTTTAATCACGTTGAAATATCGAAAAATAAATTTTAAAAAATTAAATACAGTAAATAGAAAAAAAAATTAAAAATTTACCCGTGACCAGGACCGAACCCCTGACCACCGAGGCAACTAACTTCTTTAGCCATGGCGCTAACAACCACACCACGACTCACACGTTGCTTTCACGAATATATAGCTTAAAGAACTTCCTTCCGGTTAATTAACGAAATCTATTTTGGCTCATTATGTGCCCCCTAATTAGCGTATAAAAATTCTCTTTGGTACGATTGTTTGGTATATAAAACTCTAATTTCTGGCAGAGTTTGAAAATTATAAGTTAATATTAAAGGGCGTTGCGGAGTGAGTCGTGTGCGTATCCCCGGAGTCGAAATTTATTCGCTTTTCAGCTATTTATCCCTCTTTCCCAAAGAAAAAAAAATATTTTTATACATATAACACTTTAATCACGTTGAAATATCGAAAAATAAATTTTAAAAAAATAAATACAGTAAACAGAAAAAAAAATTAAAAATTAACCCGTGACCAGGACCGAACCCCTGGCCACCGAATCTACAACATCCTTACCCATGGTGCTAACAACCACAACACGACTCACACGTTGCTACCACGAATATTTAGCCTAAAGAACTTCCTTCCGGTTAATTAACGAAATCTATTTTGGCCCTTTATGCGCCCCCTAATTAGTGTATAAAAATTCTCTTTGGTACGATTGTTTGGTATATAAAACTCTAATTTCGGGCAGAGTTTGAAAATTATAAGTTAATATTAAAGGGAGTTACGGAGTGAGTCGAGTGCGTAGCTCCGGAGTCGAAATTTATCCGTCTTTCAGCCATTATTCCCTCTTTCCCAAAGAAAAATAATTTTTTTCATACATATAACACTTTAATCACGGTGAAATATCGAAAAAAGAACATTAAAAAATAAAATACAGTAAATAGAAAAAAAAATTAAGAATTAAGCCGCGACCAGCACCGAACCCCTGACCACCGAGGCAACTAACTTCTTTAGCCATGGCGCTAACAACCACACCACGACTCACACGTTGCTTTCACGAATATATAGCTTAAAGAACTTCCTTCCGGTTAATTAACAAAATCTATTTTGGATCATTATGTGCCCCCTAATTAGCGTATAAAAATTCTCTTTGGTACGATTGTTTGGTATATAAAACTCTAATATCTGGCCGAGTTTGAAATTTATAAGTTTATATTAAAGGGAGTTAAGGAGTGAGTCGTGTGCGTAGCACCGGAGTCGAAATTTATCCGTTTTTCAGCCATTATTCCCTCTTTCCCAAAGAAAAATAATTATTTTTATACATATAACCCTTTAATCGCGGTGAAATATCGAAAAATAAATTTAAAAAAATTAAATACAGTAAATAGGAAAAAAAATTAAAAATTAATCCGTGACCAGAACCGAACCCCTGACCACCGAGGCAGCTAACTTCTTTAGCCATGCCGCTAACAACCACACCACGACTCACACGATGCTTTCACGAATATATAGCTTAAAGAACTTCCCTCCGGTTAATTAACAAAATCTATTTTGGCCCTTTATGCGCCCCCTAATTTGTGTATAAAAATACCCTCCGTCATTAGTATTTGAGTGATATGGTGGTCAAGACACCGGACAAGTAACTGACGTCTGTAGCGAGGGGTTCGCAGGTTCGAATCCCAGCCTCAGGGTCTTTTCTAAAAAAAATTCTTTTTTTTTCTTCCGCTTATTTTGCATTATATTATATTTTCAATGTGTTTTTCTATATTTTGGAGGATCCTACATATAGGAAATAATTTTTCTTAATTTGGGAAAATAGCGAATAATGGGGAAAAACTGGAAAAGTCCAGGAAAATTGGTTTATTTCCACTTTTTAAAATTATTTTTACAATATATTAGACAGTTTATCATGTGTAAGGTTTTCTATGAGTAGAATAGTGCATCTTTCTTTGTTAAAAAACGCATAAAGGAATAATAATAAAAAAATAAAAAATAAAATAAAATGGCGGGATGGGGTTCGAATTTCGAAGACGTCTAACTCCCTTTAATATTAAGTTATAATTTTCAAACTCGGACCCTAAGTAGGTGTCTATGGTCCAAACACAATGGCTGGATTAAATATTTATAGGTGAATTAGGGGGTGCAGGGGGGCACTCAAAGATCTATTGCATAACTGACCATGAGAGGACTTTTGAAGCGAAATTGTGGCGGGCGTTTCGTATTTGAGTGGTATGGTGGTCAAGACACCGGACAAGTAACTGACGTCTGTGGCGAGGGCTTCGCAGGTTCGATTCCCAGCCTCAGGAACTTTTCTAAAAAAATTTCTTTTTTTTTCTTCCGCTTAATTTGCATTATATTATTTTTTCAATGTGTTTTTCTATATTTTAAAGGATCCAACATACAGGAAATAATTTTTCCTAATTTGTGAAAATAGCGAATAATGGGGAAAAAGTGGAAAATTCCAGGAAAATTGGTTTATTTTCACTGTTTTAAATTATTTTTACAATACATTCGACAGTTTATCATGTGAAAGGTTTTCTATGAGTAGAATAGTGCATCTTTCTTTGTTAAAGAACGCATAAAGGAATAATAATAAAAAAATAAAAAATAAAATAAAATGGCGGATTGGGGTTCGAATTTCGAAGCCGTCTAACTCCCTTTAATATTAAGTTATAATTTTCAAACTCGGATCCTTAGTAGGTGTCTATGGTCCAAACATAATGGCTGGATTAAATTTTTATAGGTGAATTAGGGGGTGCAGGGGGGCTCTCAAAGATCTATTGCATAACTGACCACGAGAGGACTTTTGAAGCGAAATTGTGGCGGGCTTTTCGTATTTGAGTGGTATGGTGGTCAAGACACCGGACAAGTAACTGACGTCTGTGGAGAGGGGTTCGCAGGTTCGAATCCCAGCCTCAGCAACTTTTCTAAAAAAATGTCCTTTTTTTTTCTTCCGCTTAATTTGCATTATATTATTTTTTCAATGTGTTTTTCTATATTTTAGAGAATCCTACATATAGGAAATGATTTTAATTAATTTGTAAAAATAGCGAATAATGGGGAAAAGCTGGAAAAATCCAGGAAAATTGGTTTATTTCCACTGTTTTAAATTATTTTTACAATATATTCGACAGTTTATCATGTGTAAGGTTCTCTATGAGTAGAATAGTGCATCTTTCTTTGTTAAAGAAAGCATAAAGGAATAATAATAAAAAAATAAAAAATAAAATAAAATGGCGGGTTGGGGTTCGAATTTCGAAGCCGTCTAACTCCCTTTAATATTAAGTTATAATTTTCAAACTCGGACCCTTACTAGGTGTCTATGGTCCAAACATAATGGCTGGATTAAATTTTTATAGGTGAATTAGGGGGTGCAGGGGGGCACTCAAAGATCTATTGCATAACTGACCATGAGAGAACTTTTGAAGCGAAATTGTGGCGGGCGTTTCGTATTTGAGTGGTATGGTGGTCAAGACACCGGACTAGTAACTGACGTCTGTGGCGAGGGGTTCGCAGGTTCGAATCCCAGCCTCAGGAACTTTTCTAAAAAAATTCTTTTTTTTTTCTTCCGCTTAATTTGCATTATATTATTTTTTCAATGTGTTTTTCTATATTTTAGAGGATCCTACATATAGGAAATAATTTCTCTTAATTTGTGAAAATAGCGAATAATGGGGAAAAACTGGAAAAATCCAGGAAAATTGGTTTATTTCCACTGTTTTAAATTATTTTTACAATATATTCGACAGTTTATCATGTGTAAGGTTTTCTATGAGTAGAATAGTGCATCTTTCTTTGTTAAAGAACGCATAAAGGAATAATAATAAAAAAATAAAAAATAAAATAAAATGGCGGATTGGGGTTCGAATTTCGAAGCCGTCTAACTCCCTTTAATATTAAGTTATAATTTTCAAACTCGGACCCTTAGTAGGTGTCTATGGTCCAAACATAATGGCTGGATTAAATTTTTATAGGTGAATTAGGGGGTGCAGGGGGGCTCTCAAAGATCTGTTGCATAACTGACCATGAGAGGACTTCTGAAGCGAAATTGTGGCGGACTTTTCGTATTTGAGTGGTATGGTGGTCAAGACACCGGACAAGTAACTAACGTCTGTGGCGAGGGGTTCGCAGGTTCGAATCCCAGCCTGGGGTACATTTCTAAAAAAATTTCTTTTTTTTTTCTTCCGCTTAATTTGCATTATATTATTTTTTCAATGTGTTTTTCTATTTTTTAGAGAATCCTACATATAGGAAATGATTTTAATTAATTTGTAAAAATAGCGAATAATGTGGAAAAACTGGAAAAATCCAGGAAAATTGGTTTATTTCCACTGTTTTAAATTATTTTTACAATATATTCGACAGTTTATCATGTGTAAGGTTCTCTATGAGTAGAATAGTGCATCTTTCTTTGTTAAAGAAAGCATAAAGGAATAATAATAAAAAAATAAAAAATAAAATAAAATGGCGGGTTGGGGTTCGAATTTCGAAGCCGTCTAACTCCCTTTAATATTAAGTTATAATTTTCAAACTCGGACCCTTAGTAGGTGTCTATGGTCCAAACATAATGGCTGGATTAAATTTTTATAGGTGAATTAGGGGGTGCAGGGGGGCACTCAAAGATCTATTTCATAACTGACCATGAGAGGACTTTTGAAGCGCAATTGTGGCGGGCTTTTCGTATTTGAGTGGTATGTTGGTCAAGACACCGGACTAGTGACTGACGTCTGTGGCGAGGGGTTCGCAGGTTCGAATCCCAGCCTGGGGTACTTTTCTAAAAAAATTTCTTTTTTTCTTTCTTCCGCTTAATTTGCATTATATTATTTTTTCAATCTGTTTTTCTATATTTTAGAGGATCCTACATATAGGAAATAATTTCTCTTAATTTGTGAAAATAGCGAATAATGGGGAAAAACTAAAAAAATCCAGGAAAATTGGTTTATTTCCACTGTTTTAAATTATTTTTACAATATATTCGACAGTTTATCATGTGTAAGGTTTTCTATGAGTAGAATAGTGCATCTTTCTTTGTTAAAGAACGCATAAAGGAATAATAATAAAAAAATAAAAAATGAAATAAAATGGCGGATTGGGGTACGAATTTCGAAGCCGTCTAACTCCCTTTAATATTAAGTTATAATTTTCAAACTCGGAGCTTTAGTAGGTGTCTATGGTCCAAGCATAATGGCAGGATTAAATTTTTATAGGTGAATTAGGGGGTGCAGGGGGGCTCTCAAAGATCTGTTGCATAACTGACAATGAGAGGACTTTTGAAGCGCAATTGTGGCGGGCTTTTCGTATTTGAGTGCTATGGTTGTCAAGACACCGGACTAGTAACTGACGTCTGTGGCGAGGGGTTCGCAGGTTCGAATCCCAGCCTCAGCAACTTTTCTAAAAAAATTTCTTTTTTTTTTCTTCCGCTTAATTAGCATTATATTATTTTTTCAATGTTTTTTTCTATATTTTAGAGAATCCAACATATAGGAAATGATTTTAATTAATTTGTAAAAATAGCGAATAATGGGGAAAAACTGGAAAAATCCAGGAAAATTGGTTTATTACCACTGTTTTAAATAATTTTTACAATATATTCGACAGTTTATCATGTGTAAGGTTCTCTATGAGTAGAATAGTGCATCTTTCTTTGTTAAAGAACGCATAAAGGAATAATAATAAAAAAATAAAAAATAAAATAAAATGGCGGATTGGGGTTCGAATTTCGAAGCCGTCTAACTCCCTTTAATATTAAGTTATAATTTTCAAACTCGGACAATTAGTAGGTGTCTATGGTCCAAACATAATGGCTGGATTAAATTTTTATAGGTGAATTAGGGGGTGCAGGGGGGCTCTCAAAGATCTGTTGCATAACTGACCATGAGAGGACTTTTGAAGCGAAATTGTGGCGGGCTTTTCGTATTTGAGTGGTATGTTGGTCAAGGCACCGGACTAGTGACTGACGTCTGTGGCGAGGGGTTCGCAGGTTCGAATCCCAGCCTCAGCAACTTTTCTAAAAAAATTTCTTTTTTTTTTCTTCCGTTTAATTTGCATTATATTATTTTTTCAATGTGTTTTTCTATATTTTAGAGAATCCAACATATAGGAAATGATTTTAATTAATTTGTAAAAATAGCGAATAATGGGGAAAAACTGGAGAAATCCAGGAAAATTGGTTTATTACCACTGTTTTAAATAATTTTTACAATATATTCGACAGTTTATCATGTGTAAGGTTCTCTATGAGTAGAATAGTGCATCTTTCTTTGTTAAAGAAAGCATAAAGGAATAATAATAAAAAAATAAAAAATAAAATAAAATGGCGGGTTGGGGTTCGAATTTCGAAGCCGTCTAACTCCCTTTAATATTAAGTTATAATTTTAAAACTCGGACCCTGAGTAGGTGTCTATGGTCCTAACATAATGGTTGGATTATATTTTTATAGGTGAATTAGGGGGTGCAGGAGGGCACTCAAAGATCTATTGCTTAACTGACCATGAGAGGACTTTTGAAGCGAAATTGTGGCGGGCTTTTCGTATTTGAGTGGTATGGTGGTCAAGACCCCGGACAAGTAACTGACGTCTGTGGCGAGGGGTTCGCAGGTTCGAATCCCAGCCTCAGCAACTTTTCTAAAAAATTCCTTTTTTTTTCTTTCGCTTATTTCGCATTATATTATATTTTCAATGTGTTTTTCTATATTTGGGAGGATCCTACATATAGGAAATAATTTTTCTTAATTTGCGAAAATAGCGAATAATGGGGAAAAACTGAAAAAATCCGTTAAAATTGGTTTATTTCCACTGTTCAAAATTATTTTTACAATATATTCGACAGTTTATCATGTGAAAGGTTTTCTATGAGTAGAATAGTGTATCTTTCCTTGTTAAAGAACGCATAAAGGAATAATAATAAAAAAAAAAAAAAAAAAAAAAATGGCGGGATGGGGTTCGAAATTCGAAGCCGTCTAACCCCCCTTAATATTAAGTTATAATTTTCAAACTCGAACCCTAAGTAGGTGTCTATGGTCCTAACATAATGGTTGGATTATATTTTTATAGGTGAATTAGGGGGTGCAGAGGCTCACTCAAAGATCTATTGCATAACTGACCATGAGAGGACTTTTGAAGCGAAATTGTGGCGGGCTTTTCGTATTTGAGTGGTATGATGGTCAAGACACCGGACAAGTAACAGACGTCTGTGGCGAGGGGTTCGCAGGTTCGAATCCCAGCCTCAGGAACTTTTCTGAAAAATTTCTTTTTTTTCTTCTTCCGCTTATTTTGCATTATATTATATTTTCAATGTGTTTTTCTATATTTTGGAGGATCCTACATATAGGAAATAATATTTCTTAATATGGGAAAATAGCGAATCATGGGGAAAAACTGGAAAAATCCTGGAAAATTGGTTTATTTCCACTGTTTTAAATTATTTTTACAATATATTCGACAGTTTATCATGTGTAAGGTTTTCTATGAGTAGAATAGTGCATCTTTCTTTGTTAAAGAACGCATAAAGGAATAATAATAAAAAAATAAAAATTAAATAAAATGGCGGGTTGGGGTTCGAATTTCGAAGCCGTCTAACTCCCTTTAATATTAAGTTATAATTTTCAAACTCGGACCCTTAGTAGGTGTCTATGGTCCAAACATAATGGCTGGATTAAATTTTTATAGGTGAATTAGGGGGTGCAGGGGGGCACTCAAAGATCTATTTCATAACTGACCATGAGAGGACTTTTGAAGCGAAATTGCGGCGATCTTTTCGTATTTGAGTGGTATGGTGGTCAAGACACCGGACTAGTGATTGACGTCTGTGGCGAGGGGTTCGCAGGTTCGAATCCCAGCCTCAGGAACTTTTCTAAAAAAATTTCTTTTTTTTTTCTTCCGCTTAATTTGCATTATATTATATTTTCAATGTGTTTTTCTATAATTTGGAGGATCCTACATATAGGAAATAATTTTTCTTAATTTGTGAAAATAGCGAATAATGGGGAAAAACTGGAAAAATCCAGAAAAATTGGTTTATTTCCACTGTTCAAAATTATTTTTACAATATATTCGACAGTTTATCATGTGTAAGGTTTTCTATGAGTAGAATAGTGCATCTTTCTTTGTTAAAGATCGCATAAAGGAATAATAATGAAAAAATAAAAAGTAAAATAAAATGGCGGGTTGGGGTTCGAATTTCAAAGCCGTCTAACCCCCTTTAATATTAAGTTATAATTTTAAAACTCGAACCCTAAGTAGGTGTCTATGGTCCTAACATAATGGCTTTATTATATTTTTATAGGTGAATTACGGGGTGCAGGGGGGCACTCAAAGATCTATTGCATAACTGACCATGAGAGGACTTTTGAAGCGAAATTGCGGCGGGCTTTTCGTATTTGAGTGGTATGGTGGTCAAGACACCGGACAGTAACTGACGTCTGTGGCGAGGGGTTCGCAGGTTCGAATCCCAGTCTCAGAAAATTTTCTAAAAAATTTTTTTTTTTTTTTTCTTCCGCTTATTTTGCATTATATTATATTTTCAATGTGTTTTTCTATATTTTGGAGGATCCTACATATAGGAATTAATATTTCTTAATATGGGAAAATACCGAATCATCGTGAAAAACTGGAAAAATCCTCGAAAATTGGTTTATTTCCACTGTTTTAAATTATTTTTACAATATATTCGACAGTTTATCATGTGTAAGGTTTTCTATGAGTAGAATAGTGCATCTTTCTTTGTTAAAGAACGCATTAAGGAATAATAATAAAAAAATAAAAAATAAAATAAAATGGCGGGATAGGGTTCGAATTTCGAAGCCGTCTAACTCCCTTTAATATTAAGTTATAATTTTAAAACTCGGACCCTTAGTAGGTGTCTATGGTCCAAACATAATGGCTGTATTAAATTTTTATAGGTGAATTAGGGGGTGCAGGGGGGCACTCAAAGATCTATTGCATAACTGACCATGAGAGGACTTTTGAAGCGAAATTGTGGCGGGCTTTTCGTATTTGAGTGGTATGTTGGTCAAGGCACCGGACTAGTGACTGACGTCTGTGGCGAGGGGTTCGCAGGTTCGAATCCCAGCCTCAGCAACTTTTCTAAAAAAATTTCTTTTTTTTTTCTTCCGCTTAATTTGCATTATATTATTTTTTCAATGTGTTTTTCTATATTTTAGAGAATCCAACATATAGGAAATGATTTTAATTAATTTGTAAAAATAGCGAATAATGGGGAAAAACTGGAGAAATCCAGGAAAATTGGTTTATTACCACTGTTTTAAATAATTTTTACAATATATTCGACAGTTTATCATGTGTAAGGTTCTCTATGAGTAGAATAGTGCATCTTTCTTTGTTAAAGAAAGCATAAAGGAATAATAATAAAAAAATAAAAAATAAAATAAAATGGCGGGTTGGGGTTCGAATTTCGAAGCCGTCTAACTCCCTTTAATATTAAGTTATAATTTTAAAACTCGGACCCTGAGTAGGTGTCTATGGTCCTAACATAATGGTTGGATTATATTTTTATAGGTGAATTAGGGGGTGCAGGAGGGCTCTCAAAGATCTATTGCATAACTGACCATGAGAGGACTTTTGAAGCGAAATTGTGGCGGGCTTTTCGTATTTGAGTGGTATGGTGGTCAAGACCCCGGACAAGTAACTGACGTCTGTGGCGAGGGGTTCGCAGGTTCGAATCCCAGCCTCAGCAACTTTTCTAAAAAATTCCTTTTTTTTTCTTTCGCTTATTTCGCATTATATTATATTTTCAATGTGTTTTTCTATATTTGGGAGGATCCTACATATAGGAAATAATTTTTCTTAATTTGCGAAAATAGCGAATAATGGGGAAAAACTGAAAAAATCCGTTAAAATTGGTTTATTTCCACTGTTCAAAATTATTTTTACAATATATTCGACAGTTTATCATGTGAAAGGTTTTCTATGAGTAGAATAGTGTATCTTTCCTTGTTAAAGAACGCATAAAGGAATAATAATAAAAAAAAAAAAAAAAAAAAAAATGGCGGGATGGGGTTCGAAATTCGAAGCCGTCTAACCCCCCTTAATATTAAGTTATAATTTTCAAACTCGAACCCTAAGTAGGTGTCTATGGTCCTAACATAATGGCTTTATTATATTTTTATAGGTGAATTAGGGGGTGCAGGGGGGCACTCAAAGATCTATTTCATAACTGACCATGAGAGGACTTTTGAAGCGAAATTGTGGCGATCTTTTCGTATTTGAGTGGTATGGTGGTCAAGACACCGGACTAGTGATTGACGTCTGTGGCGAGGGGTTCGCAGGTTCGAATCCCAGCCTCAGGAACTTTTCTAAAAAAATTTCTTTTTTTTTCTTCCGCTTAATTTGCATTATATTATTTTTTCAATGTGTTTTTCTATAATTTGGAGGATCCTACATATAGGAAATAATTTTTCTTAATTTGCGAAAATAGCGAATAATGGGGAAAAACTGAAAAAATCCAGGAAAATTGGTTTATTTCCACTGTTCAAAATTATTTTTACAATATATTCGATAGTTTATCTTGTGTAAGGTTTTCTATGAGTAGAATAGTGCATCTTTCTTTGTTAAAGAACGCATAAAGGAATAATAATAAAAAAATAAAAATTAAATAAAATGGCGGGTTGGGGTTCGAATTTCGAAGACGTCTAACTCCCTTTAATATTAAGTTATAATTTTCAAACTCGGACCCTTAGTAGGTGTCTATGGTCCAAACATAATGGCTGGATTAAATTTTTATAGGTGAATTAGGGGGTGCAGGGGGGCACTCAAAGATCTATTTCATAACTGACCATGAGAGGACTTTTGAAGCGAAATTGCGGCGATCTTTTCGTATTTGAGTGGTATGGTGGTCAAGACACCGGACTAGTGATTGACGTCTGTGGCGAGGGGTTCGCAGGTTCGAATCCCAGCCTCAGGAACTTTTCTAAAAAAATTTCTTTTTTTTTTCTTCCGCTTAATTTGCATTATATTATATTTTCAATGTGTTTTTCTATAATTTGGAGGATCCTACATATAGGAAATAATTTTTCTTAATTTGTGAAAATAGCGAATAATGGGGAAAAACTGGAAAAATCCAGAAAAATTGGTTTATTTCCACTGTTCAAAATTATTTTTACAATATATTCGACAGTTTATCATGTGTAAGGTTTTCTATGAGTAGAATAGTGCATCTTTCTTTGTTAAAGATCGCATAAAGGAATAATAATGAAAAAATAAAAAGTAAAATAAAATGGCGGGTTGGGGTTCGAATTTCAAAGCCGTCTAACCCCCTTTAATATTAAGTTATAATTTTAAAACTCGAACCCTAAGTAGGTGTCTATGGTCTTAACATAATGGCTTTATTATATTTTTATAGGTGAATTACGGGGTGCAGGGGGGCACTCAAAGATCTATTGCATAACTGACCATGAGAGGACTTTTGAAGCGAAATTGCGGCGGGCTTTTCGTATTTGAGTGGTATGGTGGTCAAGACACCGGACAGTAACTGACGTCTGTGGCGAGGGGTTCGCAGGTTCGAATCCCAGTCTCAGAAAATTTTCTAAAAAATTTCTTTTTTTTTCTTCCCCTTATTTTGCATTATATTATATTTTCAATGTGTTTTTCTATATTTTGGAGGATCCTACATATAGGAATTAATATTTCTTAATATGGGAAAATACCGAATCATCGGGAAAAACTGGAAAAATCCTCGAAAATTGGTTTATTTCCACTGTTTTAAATTATTTTTACAATATATTCGACAGTTTATCATGTGTAAGGTTTTCTATGAGTAGAATAGTGCATCTTTCTTTGTTAAAGAACGCATAAAGGAATAATAATAAAAAAATAAAAATTAAATAAAATGGCGGGTTGGGGTTCGAATTTCGAAGCCGTCTAACTCCCTTTAATATTAAGTTATAATTTTCAAACTCGGACCCTTAGTAGGTGTCTATGGTCCAAACATAATGGCCGGATTAAATTTTTATAGGTGAATTAGGGGGTGCAGGGGGGCACTCAAAGATCTATTTCATAACTGACCATGAGAGGACTTTTGAAGCGAAATTGCGGCGATCTTTTCGTATTTGAGTGGTATGGTGGTCAAGACACCGGACTAGTGATTGACGTCTGTGGCGAGGGGTTCGCAGGTTCGAATCCCAGCCTCAGGAACTTTTCTAAAAAAATTTCTTTTTTTTTTCTTCCGCTTAATTTGCATTATATTATATTTTCAATGTGTTTTTCTATAATTTGGAGGATCCTACATATAGGAAATAATTTTTCTTAATTTGTGAAAATAGCGAATAATGGGGAAAAACTGGAAAAATCCAGAAAAATTGGTTTATTTCCACTGTTCAAAATTATTTTTACAATATATTCGACAGTTTATCATGTGTAAGGTTTTCTATGAGTAGAATAGTGCATCTTTCTTTGTTAAAGATCGCATAAAGGAATAATAATGAAAAAATAAAAAGTAAAATAAAATGGCGGGTTGGGGTTCGAATTTCAAAGCCGTCTAACCCCCTTTAATATTAAGTTATAATTTTAAAACTCGAACCCTAAGTAGGTGTCTATGGTCCTAACATAATGGCTTTATTATATTTTTATAGGTGAATTACGGGGTGCAGGGGGGCACTCAAAGATCTATTGCATAACTGACCATGAGAGGACTTTTGAAGCGAAATTGCGGCGGGCTTTTCGTATTTGAGTGGTATGGTGGTCAAGACACCGGACAGTAACTGACGTCTGTGGCGAGGGGTTCGCAGGTTCGAATCCCAGTCTCAGAAAATTTTCTAAAAAATTTCTTTTTTTTTTCTTCCGCTTATTTTGCATTATATTATATTTTCAATTTGTTTTTCTATATTTTGGAGGATCCTACATATAGGAATTAATATTTCTTAATATGGGAAAATACCGAATCATCGGGAAAAACTGGAAAAATCCTCGAAAATTGGTTTATTTCCACTGTTTTAAATTATTTTTACAATATATTCGACAGTTTATCATGTGTAAGGTTTTCTATGAGTAGAATAGTGCATCTTTCTTTGTTAAAGAACGCATTAAGGAATAATAATAAAAAAATAAAAAATAAAATAAAATGGCGGGATAGGGTTCGAATTTCGAAGCCGTCTAACTCCCTTTAATATTAAGTTATAATTTTAAAACTCGGACCCTTAGTAAGTGTCTATGGTCCAAACATAATGGCTGTATTAAATTTTTATAGGTGAATTAGGGGGTGCAGGGGGGCACTCAAAGATCTATTGCATAACTGACCATGAGAGGACTTTTGAAGCGAAATTGTGGCGGGCTTTTCGTATTTGAGTGGTATGTTGGTCAAGGCACCGGACTAGTGACTGACGTCTGTGGCGAGGGGTTCGCAGGTTCGAATCCCAGCCTCAGCAACTTTTCTAAAAAAATTTCTTTTTTTTTTCTTCCGCTTAATTTGCATTATATTATTTTTTCAATGTGTTTTTCTATATTTTAGAGAATCCAACATATAGGAAATGATTTTAATTAATTTGTAAAAATAGCGAATAATGGGGAAAAACTGGAGAAATCCAGGAAAATTGGTTTATTACCACTGTTTTAAATAATTTTTACAATATATTCGACAGTTTATCATGTGTAAGGTTTTCTATGAGTAGAATAGTGCATCTTTCTTTGTTAAAGAAAGCATAAAGGAATAATAATAAAAAAATAAAAAATAAAATAAAATGGCGGGTTGGTGTTCGAATTTCGAAGCCGTCTAACTCCCTTTAATATTAAGTTATAATTTTAAAACTCGGACCCTGAGTAGGTGTCTATGGTCCTAACATAATGGTTGGATTATATTTTTATAGGTGAATTAGGGGGTGCAGGAGGGCACTCAAAGATCTATTGCATAACTGACCATGAGAGGACTTTTGAAGCGAAATTGTGGCGGGCTTTTCGTATTTGAGTGGTATGGTGGTCAAGACCCCGGACTAGTGATTGACGTCTGTGGCGAGGGGTTCGCAGGTTCGAATCCCAGCCTCAGCAACTTTTCTAAAAAATTCCTTTTTTTTTCTTTCGCTTATTTCGCATTATATTATATTTTCAATGTGTTTTTCTATATTTGGGAGGATCCTACATATAGGAAATAATTTTTCTTAATTTGCGAAAATAGCGAATAATGGGGAAAAACTGAAAAAATCCGTTAAAATTGGTTTATTTCCACTGTTCAAAATTATTTTTACAATATATTCGACAGTTTATCATGTGAAAGGTTTTCTATGAGTAGAATAGTGTATCTTTCCTTGTTAAAGAACGCATAAAGGAATAATAATAAAAAAAAAAAAAAAAAAAAAAAATGGCGGGATGGGGTTCGAAATTCGAAGCCGTCTAACCCCCCTTAATATTAAGTTATAATTTTCAAACTCGAACCCTAAGTAGGTGTCTATGGTCCTAACATAATGGCTTTATTATATTTTTATAGGTGAATTAGGGGGTGCAGGGGGGCACTCAAAGATCTATTTCATAACTGACCATGAGAGGACTTTTGAAGCGAAATTGTGGCGATCTTTTCGTATTTGAGTGGTATGGTGGTCAAGACACCGGACTAGTGATTGACGTCTGTGGCGAGGGGTTCGCAGGTTCGAATCCCAGCCTCAGGAACTTTTCTAAAAAAATTTCTTTTTTTTTCTTCTGCTTAATTTGCATTATATTATTTTTTCAATGTGTTTTTCTATAATTTGGAGGATCCTACATATAGGAAATAATTTTTCTTAATTTGCGAAAATAGCGAATAATGGGGAAAAACTGAAAAAATCCAGGAAAATTGGTTTATTTCCACTGTTCAAAATTATTTTTACAATATATTCGACAGTTTATCATGTGTAAGGTTTTCTATGAGAAGAATAGTGCATCTTTCTTTGTTAAAGAACGCATAAAGGAATAATAATAAAAAAAATAAAAAATAAAATAAAATGGCGGAATGGGGTTCGAATTTCGAAGCCGTCTAACCCCCTTTAATATTAAGTTATAATTTCAAAACTCGAACTCTAAGTAGGTGTCTATGGTCCTAACATAATGGTTGGATTATATTTTTATAGGTGAATTAGGGGGTGCAGAGGCTCACTCAAAGATCTATTGCATAACTGACCATGAGAGGACTTTTGAAGCGAAATTGTGGCGGGCTTTTCGTATTTGAGTGGTATGATGGTCAAGACACCGGACAAGTAACAGACGTCTGTGGCGAGGGGTTCGCAGGTTCGAATCCCAGCCTCAGGAACTTTTCTGAAAAATTTCTTTTTTTTCTTCTTCCGCTTATTTTGCATTATATTATATTTTCAATGTGTTTTTCTATATTTTGGAGTATCCTACATATAGGAAATAATATTTCTTAATATGGGAAAATAGCGAATCATGGGGAAAAACTGGAAAAATCCTGGAAAATTGGTTTATTTCCACTGTTTTAAATTATTTTTACAATATATTCGACAGTTTATCATGTGTAAGGTTTTCTATGAGTAGAATAGTGCATCTTTCTTTGTTAAAGAACGCATAAAGGAATAATAATAAAAAAATAAAAATTAAATAAAATGGCGGGTTGGGGTTCGAATTTCGAAGCCGTCTAACTCCCTTTAATATTAAGTTATAATTTTCAAACTCGGACCCTTAGTAGGTGTCTATGGTCCAAACATAATGGCTGGATTAAATTTTTATAGGTGAATTAGGGGGTGCAGGGGGGCACTCAAAGATCTATTTCATAACTGACCATGAGAGGACTTTTGAAGCGAAATTGCAGCGATCTTTTCGTATTTCAGTGGTATGGTGGTCAAGACACCGGACTAGTGATTG
Organism: Parasteatoda tepidariorum; assembly: GCF_982258835.1. NCBI lineage: Eukaryota > Metazoa > Arthropoda > Arachnida > Araneae > Theridiidae > Parasteatoda > Parasteatoda tepidariorum. The sequence goes on along the minus strand of NC_141755.1, from coordinate 120,779,725 downwards.
ACGTCTGTGGCGAGGGGTTCGCAGGTTCGAATCCCAGCCTCAGGAACTTTTCTAAAAAAATTTCTTTTTTTTTTCTTCCGCTTAATTTGCATTATATTATATTTTCAATGTGTTTTTCTATAATTTGGAGGATCCTACATATAGGAAATAATTTTTCTTAATTTGTGAAAATAGCGAATAATGGGGAAAAACTGGAAAAATCCAGAAAAATTGGTTTATTTCCACTGTTCAAAATTATTTTTACAATATATTCGACAGTTTATCATGTGTAAGGTTTTCTATGAGTAGAATAGTGCATCTTTCTTTGTTAAAGATCGCATAAAGGAATAATAATGAAAAAATAAAAAGTAAAATAAAATGGCGGGTTGGGGTTCGAATTTCAAAGCCGTCTAACCCCCTTTAATATTAAGTTATAATTTTAAAACTCGAACCCTAAGTAGGTGTCTATGGTCCTAACATAATGGCTTTATTCTATTTTTATAGGTGAATTACGGGGTGCAGGGGGGCACTCAAAGATCTATTGCATAACTGACCATGAGAGGACTTTTGAAGCGAAATTGCGGCGGGCTTTTCGTATTTGAGTGGTATGGTGGTCAAGACACCGGACAGTAACTGACGTCTGTGGCGAGGGATTCGCAGGTTCGAATCCCAGTCTCAGAAAATTTTCTAAAAAATTTCTTTTTTTTTTTCTTCCGCTTATTTTGCATTATATTATATTTTCAATGTGTTTTTCTATATTTTGGAGGATCCTACATATAGGAATTAATATTTCTTAATATGGGAAAATACCGAATCATCGGGAAAAACTGGAAAAATCCTCGAAAATTGGTTTATTTCCACTGTTTTAAATTATTTTTACAATATATTCGACAGTTTATCATGTGTAAGGTTTTCTATGAGTAGAATAGTGCATCTTTCTTTGTTAAAGAACGCATTAAGGAATAATAATAAAAAAATAAAAAATAAAATAAAATGGCGGGATAGGGTTCGAATTTCGAAGCCGTCTAACTCCCTTTAATATTAAGTTATAATTTTAAAACTCGGACCCTTAGTAGGTGTCTATGGTCCAAACATAATGGCTGTATTAAATTTTTATAGGTGAATTAGGGGGTGCAGGGGGGCACTCAAAGATCTATTGCATAACTGACCATGAGAGGACTTTTGAAGCGAAATTGTGGCGGGCTTTTCGTATTTGAGTGGTATGTTGGTCAAGGCACCGGACTAGTGACTGACGTCTGTGGCGAGGGGTTCGCAGGTTCGAATCCCAGCCTCAGCAACTTTTCTAAAAAAATTTCTTTTTTTTTTCTTCCGCTTAATTTGCATTATATTATTTTTTCAATGTGTTTTTCTATATTTTAGAGAATCCAACATATAGGAAATGATTTTAATTAATTTGTAAAAATAGCGAATAATGGGGAAAAACTGGAGAAATCCAGGAAAATTGGTTTATTACCACTGTTTTAAATAATTTTTACAATATATTCGACAGTTTATCATGTGTAAGGTTCTCTATGAGTAGAATAGTGCATCTTTCTTTGTTAAAGAAAGCATAAAGGAATAATAATAAAAAAATAAAAAATAAAATAAAATGGCGGCTTGGGGTTCGAATTTCGAAGCCGTCTAACTCCCTTTAATATTAAGTTATAATTTTAAAACTCGGACCCTGAGTAGGTGTCTATGGTCCTAACATAATGGTTGGATTATATTTTTATAGGTGAATTAGGGGGTGCAGGAGGGCACTCAAAGATCTATTGCATAACTGACCATGAGAGGACTTTTGAAGCGAAATTGTGGCGGGCTTTTCGTATTTGAGTGGTATGGTGGTCAAGACCCCGGACAAGTAACTGACGTCTGTGGCGAGGGGTTCGCAGGTTCGAATCCCAGCCTCAGCAACTTTTCTAAAAAATTCCTTTTTTTTTCTTTCGCTTATTTCGCATTATATTATATTTTCAATGTGTTTTTCTATATTTGGGAGGATCCTACATATAGGAAATAATTTTTCTTAATTTGCGAAAATAGCGAATAATGGGGAAAAACTGAAAAAATCCGTTAAAATTGGTTTATTTCCACTGTTCAAAATTATTTTTACAATATATTCGACAGTTTATCATGTGTAAGGTTTTCAATGAGTAGAATAGTGCATCTTTCTTTGTTAAAGAACGCATAATGGAATAATAATAAAATAATAAAAAATAAAATAAAATGGGGGGTTGGGGTTCGAATTTCGAAGCCGTCTAACTCCCTTTAATATTAAGTTATAATTTTCAAACTCGGACCCTATGTAGGTGTCTATGGTCCAAGCATAATGGCTGGATTATATTTTTATAGGTGAATTAGGGGGTGCAGGGGGGCACTCAAAGATGTATTGCATAACTGACCATGAGAGAACTTTTGCAGCGAAATTGTGGCGGGCTTTTCGTGTTTGAGTGGTATGGTGGTCAAGACACCGGACTAGTAACTTGCGTCTGCGGCGAGGGGTTCGTAGGTTCGACTCCCAGCCTCAGGAACTTTTCTAAAAAAATTTCTTTTTTTTTCTTCCGCTTAATTTGCATTATATTATTTTTTCAATGTGTTTTTCTATACTTTAGAGGACCCTACATATAGGAAATAATTTTTCTTAATTTGTGAAAATAGCGAATAATGGGGAAAAACTGGAAAAATCCAGGAAAATTGGTTTATTTCCACTGTTTAAAATTATTTTTACAATATATTCGACAGTTTATCATGTGTAAGGTTTTCTATGAGTAGAATAGTGCATCTTTCTTTGTTAAAGATCGCATAAAGGAATAATAATGAAAAAATAAAAAGTATAATAAAATGGCGGGTTGGGGTTCGAATTTCGAAGCCGTCTAGCCCCCTTTAATATTAGGTTATAATTTTAAAACTCGGTCCCTAAGTAGGTGTCTATGGTCCAAACATAATGGCAAGATTATATTTTTATAAGTGAATTAGGGGGTTCTGGGGGGCACTCAAAGATCTATTGCATAACTGACCATGAGAGGACTTTTGAAGCGAAATTGTGGCGGGCTTTTCGTATTTGAGTGGTATGGTGGTCAAGACACCGGACTAGCAACTGACGTCTGTGGCGAGAGGTTCGCAGGTTCGAATCCCAGCCTCAGCAAATTTTCTAAAAAATTTATTTTCTTTTCTTCCCCTTATTTTGCATTATATTATTTTTTCAATGTGCTTTTCTATATTATAGAGGATCCTACATATAGGAAATAATTTTTCTTAATTTGGGAAAATAGCGAATAATGTTGAAAAACTCGAAATATCCAGGAAAATTGGTTTATTTCCACTATTTTAAATTATTTTTACAATATATTCGACAGTTTATCATGTGTAAGGTTTTCTATGAGTAGAATAGTGCTTCTTACTTTGTTAAAGAACGCATAAAGGAATAATAATGAATAAATAAAAAATAAAATAAAATGGCGGGATGGGTTCGAATTTCGAAGACGTCTAACTCCCTTTAATATTAAGTTATAATTTTCAAACTCGGACCCTAAGTAGGTGTCTATGCTCCAAGCATAATGGCTGGATTAAATTTTTATAGGTGAATTAGGGGGTGCAGGGGGGCACTCAAACATCTATTGCATAAATGACCATGAGAGGACTTTTGAAGCGAATTTGTGGCGGGCTTGTCGTATTTGAGTGGTATGGTGGTCAAGACACCGGATTAGTAACTGACGTCTGTGGCGAGGGGTTAGCAGTTTCGAATCCCAGCCTCAGCAACTTTTCTACAAATTTTTTTTTTTCCTTCCACTTATTTTGCATTATATTTTTTTTTCAATGTGTTTTTCTATATCTTACAAAATCCTACATATAGGAAATAATTTTTCTTATTTTGAGAAAATAGCGAATATTGGGGAAAAACTGGAAAAATCCAGGAAAATTGGTTTATTTCCACTGTTCAAAATTATCTTTACAATATATTCGACAGTTTATCATGTGTAAGGTTTTCAATGAGTAGAATAGTGCATCTTTCTTTGTTAAAGAACGCATAATGGAATAATAATAAAATAATAAAAAATAAAATAAAATGGGGGGTTGGGGTTCGAATTTCGAAGCCGTCTAACTCCCTTTAATATTAAGTTATAATTTTCAAACTCGGACCCTATGTAGGTGTCTATGGTCCAAGCATAATGGCTGGATTATATTTTTATAGGTGAATTAGGGGGTGCAGGGGGGCACTCAAAGATCTATTGCATTACTGACCATGAGAGGACTTTTGAAGCGAAATTGTGGTGGGCTTTTCGTATTTGAGTGGTATGGTGGTCAAGACACCGGACAAGTAACTGACGTCTGTGGCGAGGGGTTCGCAGGTTCGAATCCCAGCCTCAGCAACTTTTCTGAAAAATTTCTTTTTATTTCTTCCGCTTATTTTGCATTATATTATTTTTTCAATGTGTTTTTCTATATTTTAGAGGATCCTACATATAGGAAATAATTTTTATTAATTTGTGAAAATAGCGAATAATGGGGAAAAACTGGAAAAATCCAGGAAAATTGGTTTATTTTCACTGTTTTAAATTATTTTTACAATATATTCGACAGTTTATCGTGTGTAAGGTTTTCTGTGAGTAGAATAGTGCATCTTTCTTTGTTAAAGAACGCATAAAGGAATAATAATAAAAAAATAAAAAATAAAATAAAATGGCGGGTTGGGGTTCGAATTTCGAAGCCGTCTAATTCCCTTTAATATTAAGTTATAATTTTCAAACTCGGACCCTAAGTAGGTGTCTATGGTCCAAAAATAATGGCTGGATTAAATTTTTATAGGTGAATTAGGGGGTGCAGGGGGGCACTCAAAGATCTATTGCATAACTGACCATGAGAGAACTTTTGCAGCGAAATTGTGGCGGGCTTTTCGTATTTGAGTGGTATGGTGGTCAAGACACCGGACTAGTAACTTGCGTCTGCGGCGAGGGGTTCGTAGGTTCGACTCCCAGCCTCAGGAACATTTTTTTTAAAAAATTTTTTTTTTTTTTTCTTCCGCTTAATTTGCATTATATTATTTTTTCAATGTGTTTTTCTATACTTTAGAGGACCCTACATATAGGAAATAATTTTTCTTAATTTGTGAAAATAGCGAATAATGGGGAAAAACTGGAAAAATCCAGGAAAATTGGTTTATTTCCACTGTTTAAAATTATTTTTACAATATATTCGACAGTTTATCATGTGTAAGGTTTTCTATGAGTAGAATAGTGCATCTTTCTTTGTTAAAGATCGCATAAAGGAATAATAATGAAAAAATAAAAAGTATAATAAAATGGCGGGTTGGGGTTCGAATTTCGAAGCCGTCTAGCCCCCTTTAATATTAGGTTATAATTTTAAAACTTGGTCCCTAAGTAGGTGTCTATGGTCCAAACATAATGGCTAGATTATATTTTTATAAGTGAATTAGGGGGTTCTGGGGGGCACTCAAAGATCTATTGCATAACTGACCATGAGAGGACTTTTGAAGCGAAATTGTGGCGGGCTTTTCGTATTTGAGTGGTATGGTGGTCAAGACACCGGACTAGCCACTGACGTCTGTGGCGAGAGGTTCGCAGGTTCGAATCCCAGCCTCAGCAAATTTTCTAAAAAATTTATTTTCTTTTCTTCCCCTTATTTTGCATTATATTATTTTTTCAATGTGCTTTTCTATATTATAGAGGATCCTACATATAGGAAATAATTTTTCTTAATTTGGGAAAATAGCGAATAATGTTGAAAAACTCGAAATATCCAGGAAAATTGGTTTATTTCCACTATTTTAAATTATTTTTACAATATATTCGACAGTTTATCATGTGTAAGGTTTTCTATGAGTAGAATAGTGCTTCTTACTTTGTTAAAGAACGCATAAAGGAATAATAATGAATAAATAAAAAATAAAATAAAATGGCGGGTTGGGTTCGAATTTCGAAGACGTCTAACTCCCTTTAATATTAAGTTATAATTTTCAAACTCGGACCCTAAGTAGGTGTCTATGCTCCAAGCATAATGGCTGGATTAAATTTTTATAGGTGAATTAGGGGGTGCAGGGGGGCACTCAAAGATCTATTGCATAACTGACCATGAGAGGACTTTTGAAGCGAAATTGTGGCGGGCTTATCGTATTTGAGTGGTATGATGGTCAAGACACCGGACTAGTAACTGACGTCTGTGGCGAGGGGTTCGCAGGTTCGAATCCCAGCCTCAGCAACTTTTCTAAAAAAAATTCCTTTTTTTTTCTTCCGCTTATTTTGCATTATATTATTTTTTTAATGTGTTTTTCTATATTTTAGAGGATCCTACATATAGGAAATAATTTTTCTTAATTTGGGAAAATAGCGAATAATGGGGAAAAACTGGAAAAATCCAGGAAAATTGGTTTATTTCCATTGTTTAAAATTATTTTTACAATATATTCGACAGTTTATCATGTGTAAGGTTTTCTATGAGTAGAATAGTGCATCTTTCTTTGTTAAAGAACGTATAAAGAAATATTAATAAAAAAATAAAATGGCGGGTAGGGGTTCGAATTTCGATGCCGTCTAACTCCCTTTAATATTAAGTTATAATTTTAAAACTCGGACCCTAAATAGGTGTCTATGGTCCAAACATAATGGCTGGATTAAATTTTTATAGGTGAATTAGGGGGTGCCGGAGGGCACTCAAAGATCTATTGCATAACTGACCATGAGAGGACTTTTGAAGCGAAATTGTGGCGGTCTTACCGTATTTGAGTTGTATGGTGGTCAAGACACCGGACTAGTCACTAACGTCTGTGGCGAGGGGTTCGCAGGTTCGAATCCCAGTTCAGCAACTTTTCTAAAAAATTTCTTTATTTTTTCCTTCCGCTTATTTTGCATTATATTATATTTTCAATGTGTTTTTCTATATTTTGGAGGATCCTACATATAGGAATTAATATTTCTTAATATGGGAAAATTGCGAATCATGGGGAAAAACTGGAAAAATCCAGGAAAATTGGTTTATTTCCACTGTTTTAAATTATTTTTACAATATATTCGACAGTTTATCATGTGTCAGGTTTTCTATGAGTAGAATAGTGCATCTTTCTTTGTTAAAGAACGCATTAAGGAATAATAATAAAAAAATAAAAAATAAAATAAAATGGCGGGTTGGGATTCGAATTTCGAAGCCGTCTAACTCCCTTTAATATTAAGTTATAATTTTCAAACTCGGACCCTAAGTAGGTGTCTATGGTCCAAACATAATGGCTGGATTAAATTTTTATAGGTGAATTTGGGGGTGCAGGGGGGCACTCAAAGATGTATTGCATAACTGACCATGAGAGGACTTTTGAAGCGAAATTGTGGCGGGCTTTTCGTATTTGAGTGGTATGTTGGTCAAGACACCGGATTAGTAACTGACGTCTGAGACGAGGGGTTCGCAGGTTCGAATTCCAGCCTCAGCAATTTTCTAAAAAATTTCTTTTTTTTTTCTTCCGCTTATTTTGCATTATTTTATTTTTTCAATGTGTTTTTCTATATTTTAGAGGATCCTACATATAGGAAATAATTTTTCTTAATTTGGGAAAATAGCATATAATGGGAAAAAACTGGAAAAATCCAGGAAAATTGGTTTATTTCCACTGTTTAAAATTATCTTTACAATATATTCGACAGTTTATCATGTGTAAGGTTTTCTATGAGTAGAATAGTGCATCTTTCTTTGTTAATGAACGCATAAAGGAATAATAATAAAAAAATAAAATGGCGGGTTGGGGTTCGAATTTTGAAGCCGTTTAATTCCCTTTAATATTAAGTCATAATTTTCAAACTCAGACCCTAAGTAGGTGTCTATGGTCCAAGCATATCTGCTGCAGAAAATTTTTATAGGTTAATTAGGGAGTGCTGGGTCCCCTCAAAGGTCTATTGCATAGCTGACCGTCAGAGGGCTTTTGAAGCGAAATGGTGACTGGCTTCTAGCGTACGAGTGGTCTGATGGTCAAGACACCGGAGAAGTACCTGACTGCTGGGGCGACGGCGCGCAGATTCGAATCAAAGCTTTGTAAGCTTTTCAAAAAAAAAAAAAAATTCTATTATTTTGCATGTTATTATTTTTTCAATATGTTTTTCCATATTTTAGTGGATCCTACATATAAGAAATAATTTTTTTTAAATTGGTAAAATGGCGAATAATGGGTAAAAACAGGAAAAATGCAGGAAAATTGGCTTATTTCCATTGTTTTAAATTATTTTTACAATATATTCGACAGTTTCTCAGGCGTAAGGTGCTCTATAAGTAGAATCGTGCATCTTTCTTTGTTAAAGAACGCATAATGGAATAATAATAAAAAATAAAATAAAATGGCGGACTGGTGTTTGAATTTCGAAGCCGTTTAACTCTCTTTAATATTAAGTTATAATTTTCAAACTCGGACCCTAAGTAGGGGTTTATGGTCCAAACATATCTGCTGCTGGAAATTTTTATAGATGAATTAAGGGATGCAGTGGGGGCCCTCAAATTTCCATTGAATAGCTGAAAGTAAGAGGACTTTTGAAGAGAAATTGTGGCAGGCTTCTCGTGTTCTAGTAGGCTGGTGGTCAAGCCACCAGAGTAGTAACTGACGGCTGGGGCGACGGGGCGCGGGTTCGAATCACAGCTTTAACAACTTTTCAAAACAATTTCTTTCTTTTTTACGATTATTTTACATTATATTATTTTTTCAATGTGTTTTTCCATATTTTAGTGGGTCCTACATATAGGAAATAATTTTTTTAAATTGGTAAAATGACGAATAATGGGAAAAAACTGAAAAAATGCTGGAAAATTAGTTAATTTCCATTGTTTTAAATTATTTTTACAATGTATTCGACAGTTTCTCATGCTCAAGGTGTTCTTTGAGTAAAAGTGTGCATCTTTCTTTGTTAAAGAGCGCATAATGGAATACTAATAAAAAAATTCAAAATAAAATAAAATGGCGTTCTGGGGTTCGAATTTCGAAGCCGTCTAACTCTTTTTAATATTAAGTGTTAATTTTCAAACTCGGACCCTAAGTAGGGGTTAATGGTCCAAACATATCTGCTGCAGGAAAATTTTATAGGTTAATTAGGGAGTGCTGGGTCCCCTCAAAGGTCTATTGAATAGCTGACCGTCAGAGGGCTTTTGAAGCGAAATCGTGACTTACTTCTAGTATTCGAGTGGTCTGGTGGTCAAGACACCGGAGTAGTAACTGACGGCTGGGTCGAAGGGGCGCAGGTTCGAATCCCAGCTTTATTAACTTTTAAAAAAAATTTCTTTTTTTTTTCTTCCGATTATCTTGCATTATATTATTTTTTCATTGTGTTTTTCCATATTTCAGTGGGTTCTATATATAGGAAATAATTTTTTTAAATTGGTAATATGACGAATAATGGATAAAAACTCGAAAAATGCAGGAAAATTAGCTCCTTTCCATTGTTTTAAATTATTTTTTCAATATATTCGACAGTTTCTCATGCGTAAGTTGTTCTTTGTGTAAAAGTGTGCATCTTTCTTCGTTAAAGAACGTATAATAGAATAATAATAAAAAAATAAAATAAAATGGCGGGCTGGGGTTCGAATTTCGAAGCCGTCTAACTCTCTTTAATATTAAGTTATAATTTTCAAACTCGGACCCTAAGTAGGGGTCAATGGACCAAACATGTTCTTTGGAGCAAATTTTTATAGGTTAATTAGGGAGTGCAGGGGACCCCTCAAAGTTCAATTGCGTAGCTGACAGTAAGTGGACTTTTGAAGAGAAATTGTTTCAGGCTTCTCGTGTTCTAGTGGTCTGGTGGTCAAGACACCGGAGTAGTAACTAACGGCTGCGGCGAGTGGGCGCAGGTTCGAATCCCAGCTTTAACAACTTTTCAAAAAAATTTCTACCTCATATACCAGCATTGAATAGGAAACAGAAAGGAGGATAGCGGATTTTCGATTTTAATGAAAATTCTGTATCCTTTTTAATTTAAATCCAATACAGAAAATTTGAAACCTTTCGGAGGTGCAATTTCTCATCAAGGACGAGCCATTTCAGCAAAACCTTGTACATTATTTCAAGGCGAAGAAAACCACGAAACTCTCTCATTCAGACCAAATATTTAGAAAATGTATAACCGGACTGGTTCAGAATTGAAATTATGAAACTAAAGAGTAAAAAAACAACAAGTAGTGAAGAAAATTCAATTTATACTCAAAGCTTATTTATTACATTCATAGGTGCTTCAGTTTAATTATAAGCGTGAATGAACTCAATATATATTTAAATATCCTCAAATGAGCTTCTTTTTAAGTTATGAAACCTTTACACGGATTTTAACAGCTTTATAGGAGTGTATTTTCTCGTAAAACTGGAAAGATTTTAAGAACTTGATGTGTTTCTTGTTTATGAAATTCAAGGAATCATTTAATGTATTTATTAATTGTTTCAAAAGGTTCCTTGTCTTTGAAATTAGCACATTGTAAAAAATTGCTAAAATTTTTACAGAAACTTTCCATGCATTTTTTTTTTTACATTACCGGTAACGATAAGTTAGCCTGGTTGGCAGGCCGCTGAATCCACATTCGTGAGGACGGGAGCTCGAATCCAGCCAGCCGAAGACTCCCCGTGTAGCAAATACAGAGTCCGTTATCCATGATCCTAATCTTTTCCACTAGAGCGTTTTGTTTCATATACTTCTATAGAAAAAGAAAGGTGTGCGATCTGGGAGAGGTCGTCAATTTTATCAATGCAAATATTATAAAATATTTATCTATTAGTATTGATAGATAAATATTTTATATAATATATATTGTTGTTGTAGTCGGATATTAAAGCAGAGGGGGTGCGATTATTCTTGTTTTTCAGTGGTGCTATCTATGGCCAAGAATTTGGCATCTGCTATACTCGTTAATAAGGCGGACTCATTCATGCATTCATCCACAGATCGTAATTTTGACCTGAACCGGAGAACGATAAATCTCCAATTCAGCACCACCAGTATTGATTTTTATGGGAACATCGAGGACTTTGTGACCCATCAGATTTAGCGTGCATCAGTCACCTTTTTCTATACAAAAGTCTACGGCCTGCTGAATTCAAACTCCCCATTTCATAAGCGTAAGTCCAGCGCCCTACATACCAAGCTATTCCGGTCTTATTTTATATCTATCTACCATTACTATGGAAAGCTCCCCGGTCGGAGCTCGGAGATAATTTTAAAGTTGGCAGTTAGGTGCGGCGGGAGTTTCTCCTGATTTTTTATATTTAAATTTAGAGTTGGCTGGCTTGGAACGGCTAAAATCGGTGAAAATTATCGTCCTAACACTGTTTTGAGTCGTGATGGCTCAGTGGTTAACGCTGTCGTTGAGAAGAGCTGGAGTTCGATTTCCAGAGGCGGTATGAAGCCTTCTCAGCCTCAGATCGATGGGGTATCAGTTGGTGCGTAAAGTAAAGGTGGCCTGTGCACAGTGCTAACCACATTGCTACAATCATGCCATTGGTCACGAAATGGCGCAGTCTTATCCTCCATAGTCCACTACGGGCTGTTGCGGGAACTCTTTACTTTACCACTGTTTTATTTTTTATACAACGCTACCACCAGCGATCTTAGGAATTTTAATGAACTATGTATTTCAAAGATAATAAAAAACAATGCGTAAAATTAAAAAGGTAAACACTGAAAAACTATTAATATTTGAACTATCCGTAGTTTAAAGCAGTGCAAATGATGAAATCATTTGCACAATCATTTCCTCACAAGGGTATGAAAAAAAATCCAATTGGGGTGTGGTTAAAATTTCAAAAGTAATTAAATAGTAAAATATTTTTCTGAAATTATTTGAAAAGGCTTTAAGCAAAGCAAGAATCATCTTGCAATGTAGAACGCTAGGTGAAAATTTCAATATAAAAATTTGTTTACGTCACAAGACAAAAAACGTTTAAATTAATGTTAAATTTACTGAATAACTAAAACTACTTTTTAATTCTTTGAAAATATGTTCTGATTCGATGCGGTGTGGTTATTCCTTATAATTTGAATCAAAAATGCGTCGTAAAAAAGACGTGTTTCTCTAGAACACCGGTTCCAAAAATCTGTTCTGCGGATGACCAAGAGTTGAGACAATTCAATTAAATTGTGCCGTGATGGATCAGATTATATATCCTTTCAATGATGTGAACCGGGTGCGAATCCCATCAGTGGCTGGTCGATACGAATTCCGGATGCGGCTTTCTAGCATACATTATCCTCAGTGGTAAACGGATCATGGGTTAGAGTCCCCTTGCAGTCAGGCTAACTGAGGGAGATTTTCCTCTTCATGTAACGCAAATTCGGGTTTGTTCCATCAAAAAGTTCTCCATGAAGGCAAATTTTTCCCAATGCTTGATCCAGGAGTTCTCTTGTCTTTTGGATTGGGTTCAAAATTACAAGGCTACTGAGTTAAACATTAGAAATCGTTAACCCTAACAAATGGGTCAGTCATAAAAGAAAATTCAAATAAAATAGCAACAATTTTTGAAACATACAATTACATTTATACCTAATCATTATTTATTTAATATTTCGATTATTTCTGCTAAATTATTCAAGCAAAATATCACTGAAAAAGTTACCAGTTTTTAAAAAGTAACTCGCCTTTTGGAATTCTTTTAGTTTTGTTTCTCACCTTTATTTTTTCCATTTCACGTTTGCAACTTCGCTTTTTATAATTAAAATAGCCATTGTTTCGTATCATTTACACCTGGCAAATCTTGAAAATGAGTGCCTGTTTTTGAGCGCATGAAACATGTTGATTCTTATTTCCAATCAGTACAGCGAATTAAGTTTTTAATTAAGTAATATCCTACCACTTCTGTCTCCTGTTTTTTAATACTAAAAAATCAAACTTAATTGTTAAAAAAAGTGTTTCTATAATAGCCACTTTCAAGGTTTGTATTATTTGTTTTTTTATATATTCTGAAATCCAGCTTAGTTTATTCATTTTCAGTTCATACTAGACTTATTCTAAATACAAATTCAGAACACATCCAGAAGAATTCAACCAACTGACACAACACCTAATTTTAAAACTATTGTTGTTAAAAAGATAGCATAAACTAATTTTTCACTTCAAAATTAATTTATTAAATTGGTGTTTCGCCACATCAATCATTTAGAGTTCCGCAGCCTGAAAAAATTGGGAAATGTTGCTCATGGAAAAATATGTTTTCTTATGATCTTATATCCTTTATGGCATCTGCAGCGTTTAATAAATTATTTATAATTCGCTTGAAATAATAAGATAGCACCATGGGCTAATCTTTAGATCCAAAAAGTTGTTGGTTATTCTATTTTTCTTTTTAAATTTTGGAGTTTTTATTGGGTTTTATATACTCTTTAAAAAACCGCAGTTTCCGTGAGGAAAAGCCGATTAAAAATGTATTTTCTTATAATATTAACTCTTAGCAATTTTCTTAAGTTACGAAATTAGTCGAGAAAACGCTTTGTCTCTGAATAAACATAACACTTTTTTTGAAGCATGCGGATTCCTGACACTCAAATCTAGTTAGTAGCTGCAATCAAGGAAATATGGTCTGAATATATTAGTCAGTCGAGTGACTGGAATCTCTCTGAGCGAGATGTATCGAACAATTCCTCGGAGGTCAGCAAATTTTAAAAATGCGAATTTTTCTAAAATTTGATATTTCAGAAAATATTTTACCCATTTCGCTCAAATTTTTAAGTAATAAAAATTACTAACATTTGATAAAAACTACTTTTTGATAGAAGTTTTTCCTGAACGTGAAAGTTTACACTATGTTCGAAACGTCGATACAGAGCATTTGGTTGGTTGGTTCTAATGCCACTTGCCACACGGGCAAGCCTGCTTGGTGAAACCGAGCAAATTTAAGGCAGAGTGTACGTTCTTGTTTTTCAGTGGCGCCATCTATGGCCACTTCTGGCACACTATACGTCGCACCCGTTTATAGGGCGGAGCTATTCATACATCCATTCATTCATCTACAGATCGTAATTTTGACCTGAATCAGAGATTGATCGATCTCCAATCCAGTACCCCCACAGGTTGTGATTTGTTATGGGAACATGGAGGACTTTTGCGACTCGACAGATTTAACGTGCATCAGTCACTTTACTACACGGGAAGGCTTCGGCCGGCGGGGTTCGAACGGAGTTCTCGGAAATGGATCCAGCGCCCTACCGACCAGGCTATCCCGGCCCGAGCATTTCTATTTTTCCACTATGACAAAATTTCTCCTAGCTGCCTTGTGGATCCTAGTCCATGATGTTTTCTCCAAATAACACCTGTATTTTTTGGCCCCCTCTAGATGTTGATTGCTACTTATTTTTTCCATCTATATTCCCTTGCTCTCTCTATTTTCTTTATATATATATATATATATATATATATATATATATATATATATATATATATATATATATATATATATATATATATATATATATATATATATATATATATATATATATATATATATATATATATATATATATATATATATATATATATATATATATATATATATATATATATATATATATATATATATATATATATATATATATATATATATATATATATATATAAAAAATTTTTAAAGGAAATACATATGTTTCTTTAATTGAATGCGTTGATAATTAAAATTTGAAAACTATTGTTTGTCTTAACAATGAATTCTTTGTGCTTTCAGTTAAAACATGAATTTTCGTCAGAGGTCCGCTTTCAAGAAAATATTCAACCTATTTCATTGTTCTGAAGGGATCTGGCTGCCAGATCTTCGCTTTACCCAAATTATGACAAGAAAGTTCAAAAATTTTAATTCCTAATTTTTCATCTGAACGATTGGTTTCGTATAAATTTTCTATTTCAATATTCGCTGGTTTTTAATCATTATTTTAATTTATTTCATTGTTAATGCTCATTGCTCCATTGAAAGTAGAAATCGCCCTGTATGGCAATCGCCCTCAGTCTGTGTACCACTGCCTTAATGTATGCCCAGTTATGCGCTGACCATCATTATTAGAAGGAGAATAAAAGCTATTTAGTTTATACTTGTCTGCTATAGCCTCCCACTTCCTGCCAACCGAGGGCGGAGGGCGGGACGGAGGGAACCGTCGCACTCTCTGAATTTTAAGCGAGGGGGCGAAGAACATGTTTTGCCCCTCCTCAAATGTGAACATTCGGCGCTAAAATAAAGTCACGTAAAATTGGTAATTTTAGAAAATAAAAACTTTTTTTTTCAATTTTGAAGTTATTTAAAGAGAAAACTTAATTTCTTAGCTTAATTTTCTTTTGAAACTTAATTAAAGGGCCAATAATGAGTTTTGATTAGAAAAATTAGAAATAGAGTAAAAAAAACTTTTTTTTTTCAACTTTGAAGCGATTTTTTTAAGCAGAAAACTTTTTTTTACCCTGAAATTAAAGTGAAAAAGCGAATAACGTGCTTTGCCTCTTCTAAAATTATATTAGACATTCATGAAAATAATGTCAAGTTAAACTGATAATTTTAAAAAAAAAATTCCACCTTGAAGTTATTTTCGAAATTTAAAACTTTACAATCAATTATACTCTCAATATACTTATAAAACTTTACTCTCAATTTTGATTGAGAGGGTGAACAATTTGCTTCGCTCCTTCTGGACTTTCGACACTTGTGAAAATAAAGTAAAATAAATTGGTTACTTTTCTTTTTTTTTTAAAAAAAAAAAGAACTATTTATTTAAATTTAGACGCTACTTTTTGAAAATAAAACTTTCTTTTGAAATTTTGTTTAAGGGCAAAGGATGTGTTTTGCTCTTTCTGAAATTTAGACATACATTATTGTCAAGTTTAATTAACAAACTTAATAGAGAACAAAAAATTTCCACTTAGAAGTGATAAAACTTTACTATCCTCTGAAATTAAAGTAAGCTGGCGAATAATATGTTTCGTCCTTTCTGAAATTTAGGCATTCGTAAAAATAATGTTAAATTGATAATTTTAGAAAGAAAAAATATTTTTTTTTTTAACTTTACTTTTGCAAGACAAATACTGACGTGAAATATCCTCAGTGATAGACAGATCATGGGTTGGAGTTCCCTTGTCGTCAGGCTGGCTAACCATGGGAGGTTCTCGTGGTCTTCCTCTCCATGTAACGCAAATACGGGTTAGTTCCATCAAAAAGTCCTCCACGAAGGTAAAATTTCTCCCAATGCTTGATCCTGCAGTTCCCTTGATTGGTTCAAAATTACAAGGCTATGGAGTTCAACATTAGTAGTCGTAAACCCAAAAATTGGGTCGGCTGTTCAATGACGGTTATTAAATTAAATTAAATAGATTTTGCAAATAGAATAGGCCGGAATAGACTGGTTGGTAGGGTACTGGGCCCATGTCCAAGAGTTCGTGGGTTCGACCCCCGCCTGCCAAAGTAAATGGTGACTGATGCACGTTAAATCTGTAGGGTCACAAAGTCTTCTGTGTTCCTATAACAAATCATACCTCCGGAGGTACTGATCCAAGAGTCTCCTAGTCTTCTGGATTGGTTCAAAAGTACAAGGATACAGAGTTGAACATTAGTAGTCATAAACCCAAAAAAATTGGGTCGGCTGTTCAACGACGGTTATAAAATATAAAATAGATATTAAAACTATGTTCTTTTAGGAATATAATGTATTCACTAAAAATTGGTGGTAGCTCTCTCAATGCTGTAAAAGCGCTTTATAATGTAACAGGGTTGGCAAGTTTTTGACACATGACGGTTTTTACCGGTTTATACCATGGTTTTTACCGTCATGTCAAAAACCCCTCTGTCAAAAACGTCAAAAACTGTCAAAAACCCTAGTAAAACTGTATTTTTATTTGAGTTTAACTTCTTATCATTTAAAATTAATTTATTTTTGGGCAATAAAATTAGAAAAAAAGTTGTTAAAAGATATTTAAGAACAGGTTCTTGCATTTTCCCAACATGATTATATCAAAACATACTATTTGAAGTAAAATATTAGGATACTAAACAAAATTTTCAACATTTCCAAGCATCATTTTGTTTGTCATATTACATTACTGAAGAATGTCAAGTCATTCTTGACTTAGAGTTTGTTAGTAGTTACAAGTTTTGAAAGTTTTGTTTAGCTTATTTCTAATATTTAAGAAATGCCAAATTTTAAATTCTTCTTTTTAGTTCTTGAATTTATTAATAGTTCCAAGCTTTTTTGTTTGTTTGTTTATTTCTAACAATTAAGAAATGCAAATTTTTGAATCCCTTGCAAATCAAGCTATAATGATAAAAGCAAGTATCACTATTTTCAATAAGTATATTACAATATTTCTGCATGAGTGTATATCCTTCTCTAAGAATGCATGTATATAGTTGCAAAATCAATAGCAATCATTTACAACATTCATTTATAAAGGCAATTATGTGAAAATAATATATTGTCCGCTATATGCCATAAGTTAAAGAAAACAGTAGGTTTTTGACAGTTTTTACCGGTAAAAACACGGATTTTACCACTGTCATGTCAAAAACCAGTTTTTGATGGCAAAAACCCAACCCTGTAATGTAATTAAAACATTTAAATTTAAATGGAATAAAATAATTATGTGAAATATAACGTATAAGTAATTAAAAACTGCTCTGAATTAAAATATATATTATTAACTATGAAAGTATCTATCAGAAATTAAAGTCTAAACTGAAAATTAATAATTAACTTCATAAGTACGATATTAAATGATTTTAGCTGTAAATTGAAATAAATTTTGCCTATTTTTCATTCAGTCTATCATAAATATAATTTTTGAAGTGTTCAGCAGATTATTGTTTTTATAATAATTTTCTTAATAAAAGGGTGAAAAATATGGCCGATTGAAAAAGAACTATCAAATTAAAACTATGTAGATATAGTTGAAATATTAACGTTGAAATATAAATTGAAAGAATTCTTTATAATGTAATATTGGATGGCGAGACTCTCCACACGCTATTGGCGAAAGCATGCGTTGCCTTCGGTAATGAGTTCTGCTCTATGCCACCTGTGTCCCGCAGTGGACTGATAGTAAAGACACGGTTCCCAGTAGAACACCGAAGTCAAGCAAAACTGGCTGCGGTCAGTAAGCGGGTGGATCACCACTTTGATTAGTCTGAGTAGGGACTGAGGGTGAGCGGTATCGGTCCTCGTAAAACTGTTCTGCGGTAAAGTATTCGACTTCGAGCGCAGGTCGTCTGTCTACAGGTTAGCCATCCCCTCAGCAGAGGATTAGAATTGAGATGGCATGTCTTCGTATCATCCTCAGGGATGTTTCCCAGACCATTGCCACATCGTGCAGATCTAGTGCGATGTTAATAAAGTACCCCCCTGTAGCTACTACGTCTCCACAAAGCTTTGAAAGCTTAAAGCTTGTTTTAAATCGCACAGATATATGCAGCAGCAAGCAACTTAGCAAAACAAAAAATTTGATCTCTTTCTGATTCAAGATTCTAGTTATTATTTAGTCTTTCTGAAATAAATATCGAACATTAACTTTTCTAATAAATATATTTCCGAATTAGGATGAGTTCTCCTACTTTTAATGATTCAACTGATGAAGAGCAGGTTGAGTTTAATTTTTTATGTATTTTGTAATCAGCAGTTGGGCATGGAACTGTTTTTCTCATATTTCTTTTAATTATGGTATCTGATTGATTTTTATTAATTCATTCGACTTTAATATGAAATCAAATTATAATATTAATTTGATTTCATATTAAAGTTGAAGAAATGTGAGTCGTTTGTAAAAATTGTAACGAACCTAACTATTATTTTTTTATAGTAAATGATATAGTTACAAGTCAAATGACACTCATATCTTTTGAGCGGTCTGTCAAAAAATTTTATAAAACTATAGATTTTTACTAAACTTTGCGTTAATTCATTAAAATTAAGAGCATAAAGTATTAAAATTAAATTTTTTTAAAAAAACTGGATTTTAAAACAAAAAATATTGTGATGGATCTATTTTCAAGACGAAATATTGGTGTAGAATTACTTAAGGATATTTTTACATTGATGCCTGTTTGGTGCTAGTAAGTTTTTGTCAGCAGTGAACAAAATTGTCCGCTTTTTCTTTTGTAAACAACTAGTTATATAATCATGCATCTAATGATTAGTTACTTTAATTTAGTACATAGGTTATTCCCTACAAATTGTCTATTTTCAGGTAGGAACAACAACTACGAAAATTAATAATTTTCTGTAATAAGCTACAGGATACGGTACTAAACGAAAAAAAAAATAGCAGTCTCGGTTATTATTAAAATAAAATGCTTTTATTATTTTAAGTATTTATTAAAGTGAGTTTATGATAGCATAGTAAGAGAATAATAATTCTAGTCACAAACATGTTAAAAATAATATTTTTAATGAACATGTTTAAGCACAGTACAGAACCCGTTATCCGGAAATTAGAAAACCAAAAAACTGGAACGAAATTCGATGAATTTTCCCGCCATTTAAAAAAAAAAAAAAAATTTTCCTCATAAGATTTTAGGATTTTTCTTTCTTTTTTGAAAGATCTTTACCTTACCATCATTTTGGAAATAATCATTAGTGTACTTCATCGTTTTTTCTTCTTTTTAAGATTATTTCCAAAAATTTTTTTTCAGTTGGGTTTAACAATTAAAAAAACGGCTTTTTGTAGCGATTCAGAAAACCGGAAAAATCAGTTATCCGGAATAGCGATGGTCCCGATCATTCCGGATAATCGGTTACCTACTGTACATCCTTAGTCCTTAATTGCTTTTTGAATTATATATTATCCATTACTGCCAAGTATTAACTGTAAAATATATATATTATTTAATTGTATGAGCTATAAGTAGTAAACATGCAAATAAATTATGGACTGCCAATTTTTAACAGGTTTTGAGTAATTCCATCTTTTTTAACCATTAAGAACCTACTTTTTATCATGTTATGGTAAAACTGGTTATTAAAATCTAACCTGAACCATATAATTCCAAATGTTATTTTAGTGTTTCAGCAATTGAAAAAGCGCTTGATTCCAAAACGATCAATTTTAGGAAACAACTCTAAGAGGGGAAACATATTACTGAATAAAAAGTTTAAGTCTCTTTTTCTGCCCATTATTGAGATTTATAATTTTATTCTTTAGTGTCAAGATCGTCATAGCTATTTTATAGGAGAATTCAGATGATGGATTTCTGACTGATTTAGAAGATGTGATTGGCTGTTGCAAATTCATGAAGCTGGTAAAGTTGCTGTTGATTGGGAGTTTTCTTTAAAGAACAATTGCTGCCAGCTCTAAATATATCTTAATGAGTAAATATCTACCTGATTTTTTCATTGCAGATCCACATATAAGAAAAACAAGTACCAGAAGTTCACATTTAATAAGGAAGATGCAGATACATAGACATTCAACACAACAGACAAAATTCCAAGAGCTCTACACTCTTTAAAATCATAAAGCCATCTTCAAGGTTAATGCCTAAACATATACATATAACTAAGAGTAAAAAATGAAACCACCGTCCACACATGGTTTTATTTTTCTGAAATAACAAATGATTATATGATAGTGTTTTCTTTAAAGAATTATTAAAATAGACTCAAATTAAATTCTAATTTAAAATGTATTCTTAAAAATTATTTTTCTTATTGAAGGGAAAAGATTCTGTTTATAATTATCGTTACGATTGCATCTTATTATTTTTACTTTCTATAAATTATTATTTTCCTCTTTTTATAATGTTTTATGGTATGTTAACATTAATTTTGGTCCCATCTGTTTTAAAAAATAATTTTTTTATGGATAATATAATTGTCTTTAAAGCAATACGAAGCTTTAAAAAAAAAAAGTCATGAACGTGGTATAAGTATTAAAAAATACTGTAGTGTAAAAATAAACGATTAATATTAATTTCGTTGCACTCACTAATTCTATTAAATAGTTTCTACGATTAACCACTGAACCAATAGAAGTTAGTAAAAAGTTTTTAAGAACTGTAATTGGAACCATTACATTAATGAATAAAAATTTACTCATCCATTATTTGAAACATTTTAAATTTTGATTCAAAAACTAATTTAGTTTGCATGGAATGCCGGATTTTTTTTTTCATTAACATTACACTTATTGTTTTGGGTATATACATTTTTCCTGCATTTATATTTTGTTTTGAAAAATGACTTAAGAGAATTCCATCCCCTTAAGAAAACTTTTCATTGCAAGTTCTCCTTCATCTCCATAACTAATTTAAAGTGAAGAAAAAGTGAGTTCAGACAAACCTAGAGTAAGTTATAAATTTTAAATCGCTGAATTTTTTTTTCCTACCTTTAAAAATGCGAAAAATTATTCGAAGTAACCATTGCGTAATCAGAAGTTATCTTCTCATAACTTATTTTCATTTTGATACTTTTAATACTTCATTACCAGTATTTGAAACTTTATGACTTACTCTAGGTTTGTCTGAACTCACTTTTTCTTTCTTTTAAATAAGTTGTTCTAAGGTGAAAGAGAATTTGCAACGAAAAGTTTCCCATATGGTATGATGCATAATTTTGCTCTTAAGCATAATTTTGCATTTAATAGTATCAAAATAATTCTTCTGTCAGCACTTACTTTGGACCAAAGCTTAATGTTGCCTTCTACGTTTCATCATGAAGTATACACACATAATATTTAAGTAGTATTTACCTGTGCAATTACTGGTAAGAAGATAATTAGACTAAAAATTTCTTTACAATGGCAATTAATGAACATAATATAGCTTTAATTATGGTAAATTAAGAAAATATTTTTGAAGAAATTATCCAGATGAAAAACAATGGGTCCAAACCAATTATTTTCTGCTAACCTTGTATTTCTACTTATCAAATTATTTCCTGATAACCTTTACAGTTTGAGCCTATGTCAGTGATCAATTTGGTTGTCATTCATTTTATTGATGCTGAATCTTTTTTTCAGATGCAAAATGTACTTTAAACCCTCCTTATGATGGTTCTACAAAGTGAGAGTGAACTACTTATTCACACATTTTGCGAAATGCTTACAAAAGCAGCTGCCTCAAAAATGGCTGCAGTTTGCCTGAAAGTGTAAGTTTTATTTTAATGCTAAGTTCTGAATATGTTTGGATATGTATATGAATCAGTTTATGTATCACTGTTTCTTAAAAAAAGTTTTTGTTGCAAATTCGGTGTGAAGGAGGATATAGACCCATACGTGTGCAGTTTGTTTTTATAGTTGGGCCATTCCTGGTTTTATGGCCTGCTTATTTGATCCAAGTTTTTGGATGAAAATTGCTTGAAATTGAGGAAAACTTGTTTTGTTTAGAGCTTGGATCGTGTAAACAAGGGGCGCACAACCTTTTTGAGTGAACGGCCACTTGCACAGCTGGTTGACTAACGAAGACTGCACATGTATTTGGACATGTTAACAGCAAATGTAGTAATATTTATTTAAACATTAGTGTTCTAATTTTTTTTATCAATAAACTTAGTAATATATTTGTAGAAAATTAAAGATGTTCAGGTATTAAAATACATTAAAAAATGAAAAAACTAATACTTTTTTTTTAAAAAATTGCCATTTTTATCATATCAAAAATAGATTTATCATAATAAATAAATAAACATTGGAGAAAAGAAGTGCTTTTTTTATCATACTTTGCAGTACAAAAATTCATTTTAAAAATACATTTTAATTAAAAAAAAAGACTAAAATTATCACATTTCAAGGTAAAATAAATTATTATAAGATTTTTAAAATTGCAAACAAATTTTTTTAAGTCCAAATAATGCATCATAACAAGAGGACATGGAATGTTACAGGAAGTCTTACGAATTTGACAAAAAGTTAAAATTAAATATCACTATTATAAGTTACTTTTCGGTTATTTAAAGTTGGAGTTGACATCACTGCTATAATTGAAAACCGTGCTACATCTTTGTAGTTATATTTGGAAGTTTTTATTTTACTAGACCGTGTTTAAAAAATTTAAAAAAAAAAAGTGCATTGTTTGTTTCTTTCCCAATTTCAGTTATTTCAGCAACAAAATTAACTGCTAAATTTTTTCCTAGAGTTTTTTACAGTTACAAAACTATCAATTGTACAATGGTTATAAAGTAAAAAGCCAATTGAGGGATTGTCACAAGTTGTTATGTTTAGTAATTCTATATAGTTATTAGGCAAACAACTATGATTTTAATAGTAAATTCACATTTTCGTGAGTAGCACATACACATTTTATATGGTGTTTTACCTACACATAAAATATGGATAGTTCGTAGTACAGCAAACTTAGATTTGCCAATTTTTATGTTTGGATGGGTCTGCTTAGATACTTGATAAAATTCCATCAAGGTGCACATATGGCTTTGTGGACTTTCTGTCCATTTTCTTTGACAATCATACACTCAGCTCTACCAAAAGTCTGGTAAGAAAATTTATTTGATGAGTAGAAATTTATTACAAGCCTTTTTTGTTTCATCAGAAACTCAGTTACTAAGCTATTTCTTTTGTTTTGGTAGTAAGGTTACAGAATATGCGGAGAACAGTATAATGTTTTATACATATAATGCTTGGTTGGCTTTTTTTAATACCTTTCTCCAATGCCTAAAGAATAAGATAAAGAAAATATTCTTCCTCAATTTCTAATGCTTGTATCAGTGCATTTTTATTGCTCCTTTATCTTCATTTTTTTTTCAATTTATCTATTTTTCTGTTAATTTTTTTTTCAAAATACTTCTGTTATCATAAATATTTGCCTCATATTCTTTATCTTTCTTCTTACAAATACAGTAGAGAACCATTTATCCGGTATCCAGATTACCGGGAAAAATTTTGATCGGTTTTCCCGCCATTTTAAACTAGAACGATTATGAAAAAAAAAAACGAAAATAGAACTCATCCTTGAAGTTGAGTAGAGGAAGATGTAAGGAAGGGGAGAATTTTTTTCCCCGTTTACCCAGAGAAACATCATTTCCTTCGCGACCTTGAAGGCAGGGAAGGGAGGAATGTTTTATTTTCTCCTTTAGGCCGTCAATCAAGCTCAAGGGTGTGGCATGCTGATTTCGTTTTCTGTTTGATTTACGAGGGGGGTGGGAAAATGCATTGCATGCATATCAGTGAACAGAAGATGAAAGAGAAAAATATATTTATCTATTTGACATCAATTAATAAAATAAAATCTTTTTCTTCTGAATAAATTCTCATTCTTTGGAAGTGCGGTATCATTTGCAAGTTTTTATTGATGTGGAATCACATCAGCTGTAATTAAATATCGTGTTTTTATCAACAAAAAAATAAAAGGAGAATTGTTTATTAATTTAAACATAGGATTATTTTATGACGCAGATTGCAGTTTTGTTTTTCCGATTTCACTATGTTTGATTTTTTTTCTTCTTCCTTTCACGATAAATTTCGCACTCAATAAATTAATTCTTTTTATTCATAAATTTTATCATTAGGTTTTTTTTTAAAATTCCGTTGAT
Source organism: Parasteatoda tepidariorum (assembly GCF_982258835.1). Lineage (NCBI taxonomy): Eukaryota > Metazoa > Arthropoda > Arachnida > Araneae > Theridiidae > Parasteatoda > Parasteatoda tepidariorum. Next base: position 120,755,294 of record NC_141755.1, on the reverse strand, counting down.
CTTGCTTTGTTCCGGTTTTAATATTTATGATAGTGCCTTTTTTAACTATCGTTTCGGTTCGATAATTTTCAAGTGTTTTCTTTTTATTTTATCGTTTCCCCCGTATAATTAGGTATGAAATATATTGCGTTATTTAACCATTGGTTTTGTTTATATTAGTTAATTTAGGAATTGTTATTATTTTTAAAAAATAAATACGAGAATTTTGTATTTTTTGAACTTGTTTTTCTTGTCTAAACTTGCACATTTTTTTATTCTTTTAAAGTTAGGAGTACCTTTCTTTTTTCGCTTACTTTATGCATTGCACTTTTTCCTTGTAATTCGGATTCGATAAAACATCGATTAACGACACTTTTTGGTCGATCCAGAAAACCGGGAAATTCAGACATCCGGGATAGCGATGGTCCCGAGCATCCCGGATAATTGGTTCTCTACTGTATCTTTATTTATCTGAGAGAATATAGAACATTCTAGTTCTAGATTCTCTCATTCTTTCAACTGCTGTTTTCCCCATACTGATTACTCACATAAAAATTTTTTAACTATTAACTAAGCACAATGTCAAATAAAAATTGCACAGCTTTGTATAAAAAGTGTGCTCTAATAGTGCAGGAACTGGTTTAAACTAATTGAATCAGGATGCATTAGCACTTGTTTATATTCTTAGAGTTCCTTAATAGTAAACTTATCAATTTTGCAATAGAGAGGGATCATTTAGTTTTGTCCTCTCTGTTATAGAAGAAACTTGAAAATTTTTTAATTTTTTTTTTCAAAAATGTAACATAACATGCTTGTACTTATGGACTTTATTGTAAACACCAAATATTAAGTAAAAAGGTTTTTTGTGTAATGAATAAAATAAACTTAAGAGAATAATTGTAACAGAGGGGACAAACGTATATTTGAGATAATTTTTGACTTAAGCAATAAGAAAAAATTTTTTAGCAGTAATCACTGCATAATTAGACTCAGGAACAATTTATTTTACAATATAAATCAAGCTGTATGTAAAATCATAATATTTTTAATGACCTATTCTTCTTTAAAGCAGACAGTTTTTTTTTTTTTTGGTAAAATAAGTCGAAATCATAAAGCCTATCTATTTATGATAAATTTTACTATACTCATGCATAACTCCAAAGGGGAATACTTATATTGAAAATGAAAGCAAAACTTACTTTTATTGCTTTAAAAATAGATTTCACTTTTTTTTCTTATTAAAAAATATAATGTTTTGCTTATAAAAATTGAACATCAAAAACTTTAATGGCACTATTTGTAGATTTACTTTTCTTTTTATTCACTGGCCCTGGTCTTCTCCAAGCAATCTCTTTTGATGATTGTTTTCCAGATTTTTGCCTTAAAAGTGTTACAAAACTTATGCATCTCATCTGAAATCTGTCTTAAAATAGAGTACTTGTGGAGTTTGCCAGAAATACTTTTTTAAAGCACCAATCTTCTTTCGTGCTGGTCAGGCAACCTGCTTATTTAAATCTCTAATATTTGGAAAATTTTACTGCATGTTGCTATAAATCTTGTTTTCTATCAGGTTGTCTATAGATCTTATAAATTTATAGATTATATCTATATATATATATCTGTTTTAAAGTTATAGATATATCTATTTAAACACAATAAATTACATGATTTCCATGGTTTCAGAAATTATTTTTCCTAGTGATTTTGAAAGTAATCAATTATTAAATAAAAACTGTTGTAAGTTTCTCCACCACTATGTATTCGTTACGTAATTTCAAAACATCTCAAAAATGTCAGATTGGCGAAAATGCCTTGCTCTCAAGTTCTGTGATATATTTCATAAACATTTTATTTTTTAAATAACAAATCCTGCTTTAGTTCACTATGATTGGAAAAACATTTTGCAAAGGCTTCAACTATTATAAGCTATGTATGATATAATATTAAATTCAATACTTAAACCACTTTGAACAACAACAAAAAAAAAGTCACCTGATAAATAAATTTTCTGTTCTGAAAATGGTTTCCTTAACTGCTTTTCAAGCAAATTTTTTTTAATAATCTTATACCTTCCTTACTTTTTATGATTTTAAGTTATATATGGGCAATTTAGTTACGTTGGGCTTGGTATATTTTTTTTGAATATTTATATCAGCTACATCTCTAAATGTAAGCGATATAATTGGTTGATTCTGTTTGATCATCCCTTGTTGCATTAAATTTAGGACTGCTTAATTTTTTTTTGTCCTTCTTACTCTTATCAATCCTAGTTGCGTTTAAAATCATTCTAAATAAACCTCTCCTTGGAAGATATTTACGTAATTGCTAAAAATAATTGTTTAAAATATGTATTTGAGATCGCACTTTAAATTAGTTGGAAAAATATTTCCTGTTGCGAGAGAGGAAAAGTACTTACTTTCATTCAATTTGTTTTATCACTGAAGTATTATGCAGCATTAAAAAAGCTTAATTTCTGACTTTGTTTCCAGGGCAAAAAAAAGAAACTAGTGTCCTACACGGTCCTTAAAAGTGCTTTTAAACTGCTTACCTTTATTTTGAAAAATAAAGACCCTTAAAAGTACTCAATTTTGGTGCAAGGTTTTAAAAAGTCCTTAATGTTTCAGCATCACTATACTCGATAGGAACAATTTTTCAGTTCAGTTTTTTTAAAACAAAGAATCGTTCTCTTATCACCTAGAATTAGACCTTGCACCGAGGGTAAAGCATTTTAGAAAGACTAAAACGGATGTGTATGAGGGGGCAACAAGCAAGGAGAACATATCCTTTCATTTATATATTGGTTCGTTGGTATATGCATTAATATATATAGATTTATAGATGGCTCTTTTTAATTCAGATCTTACTAATCACGAATAATATAAAAAAAGGAAGAAGAAACTTTTCCTCTTTTTTTCTCTCCCCCCCCCCCATTAGATTGAATTTCAGCACCTTATTTGCAATTTTAATGTTGTATGATTCTAACCTCAACTTTCCTCCTTAATGTGTGACAGACTCAGAAAATGAGAAATAGATGAATGATATTTCACTGGACAATGGACTATATTAATAATTTTTTTAGTCATAACATATTTAAAACGTTAATTGTGTTTAATTTTTCTTATCTTTATTTTTTAGTGCTGCTATCCTCTTAAGCTATCCTGGAAAACACAAGATTCCTCTTGAATATGTCATTGTTAAGGTAAAGTTATTTCATACAATAGCTTTAATTAATGTATTTGAGATAAAGAATCCTAAGAAACGGTTGCGGAAATATTTATTTGATAATGTAAAAATTTTAGTTAATTCATGCCTTGAGAATTTATGCATATATTCATACATGCTGACTTTTTCCTCCTTTATAATTTGGAAAGTAAAATTAAGTTTTAACATTTTTAAGTAATATTGCAGTGTTTAAAGATTTTTTTTTAATAGAAAATTTGCTTTGGTTTATACATTTTAAATATCTGTTAGAAGAAAAAATAACTTTTACTTCAGATTTTTTTCCCCTTTTAAAATAATTTTCTTTTTTCTTTTTTTTTTCTACTAGAGTTGAAGTATTTCTAAAAGTTTTATAATAAAATTTAAATAAATCATTTTTTTATGTCGCAATGCTAACTGTACATATTTTCAGGGTTCGTGATTTTTTTGATTTTTTTAAAAAAAAATAAAAAAAATCGGATTATTTTGGTTTAAATCACATTTTTTGGATTTTTATACAAATACACTATAAGAGCTTTAATTTATGATTAAAAAAACTTTATAAATGTTTAATCAAAATTAAATTAATATTAAAACTATATTATAACAATATTTTAGAAGCTCTTATTTACTAAAAATATTTTTCATTATGATGCATAGCGACCATTTTGTTACAAAGGCATGATTGAAATTAAAAGACAAGATAAAATAGATAATTTAAAGAATACTACTTTAACTAGTAACACAAAGTTTCAATTAGCACACCATAATTTTAATTTAAAATTGTGATCTCTTTTTTTTCTCATGATTAATAAAATGGCAAAATAAATGCAACTGATTGTGTTTATAAATGTTGTCATTTATGAAAAAATAAAATATTCAATCTATATATTTTTATGTTAAAATATTCATTTTTATTCCTATATCGAAATACATAAGTTAAGCTATAAAAAAACATTTAAAAAAAAAATCTATGTAGTCATTGGAATTTTTTTTTCACAAAAGAGAAACTGATAATTTCAAAGATACTGTAAACATATTATGAGAAAAAAAAATACCACTTAATAACCCTACTGCTTCAAATAGACTTTGAAAGGGAAGAATGATACTATATCAGGAAAAAATTTCTGAACTCAGCTTTCTTTACCTCATTCTATTTCTTTCACTCGTTCTATTTTTTGGCATTTTAAGGTAATTTCTTTTTAATATAACCTCAAGCTTTAGAAATTTCCATCAATAAACTATAATGTAGATTTGAATTCCATACTTTTTTAATCAAAAGGTCATTTCAAGCTGATCAAGCTCATTTAAATCAACGAACCCTGCATATTTTAGAGAAAATTTCTCAGATCTATCTTCCACCCTTTGTGGGTAGGAGAACTTTGGAGAATAAGATTCAACTTTATAGGCAGCAAGTAACATAAGTTATGGCAGTACAGTCTGATATCTGGCTTCCATACTATCTGACCTAGGGGGGGGGGGAAGTGGAATATAGGAACTAGAAGCTGTTTGTGAAACTCAATGTGGTTGGTGAAAGAGGAAAAAAATTAAGATTGCTAAAGCAGTTGTCCATACACTTTTACTCTTCCTAATCATAAGTTTACACATTTGTGTTATTTATCCATAAACATTGAATATTATTACACTAATAATTTAAGTTAAAATGGGTGATGGGTATTATTAACCCACTGACCATTCTGCCTGTAAAAAATCGTATTTCAACCTGCAGTTTTCCCCACAAATCAAAACCAGTTTTTCCATGTTAGGGGAAATGGGGAGAAACATTCTCTCAAATTTTCCCATTTACTGAACTGCCAGTGGGATTTTGTTTTATAAAGCCGACATTTCCCTCTTAATAGACTGGATAGTTGGGAGCCGAATGTATAATTGCTAAGATTACTGAACTTTGTTTTAAAAAGCTTGAAAGTTAACCTCACTGAGATTTTGGGTTTAGAAATTCTTAGATTTTCTTAGTTGGTGGATCTTGAGCAACAGGAACACCACTGACCTTGAGGTTGGGTGACAAGGAAAAAAAAACTTTGAAAAGTTAAAACTGAAGTTGTCACTGCTTAGGAAAGATGTTAAAAGAAGTGTGGGGTTAAGCAAATGTGCTAGATTTTCTGTGTTTTTAGAAATAAATAATTAAATTTTACTTTTTTTTTAAATAAATTATTGAATTTTACTTTTTTTAGAAATAAATTGTTGGATTTCGCTTCAACATTATTATAATGTGTCATATTTTTCTTCTTCTCTTAAATATTCATCAAAGGAGAACAAAATTTCTCTCTGATGTCATTTTAAAGAAAAAATACCTTATTTTTTTAAACTTCCTATGCTAATTTAAATCTTGATTGATAGTTAGTTCTTTAACGCTATGAAAATAATAACTTCTGATTTTTAATAAAATATGCATTTTAATAAAGAGGTTTCCTTTCTTAATGTTAAAATTTTATACCATTTCTATGCATTTTTGGTTGTTTTCTAAGTGAAAACCTGAGTTTTTAAAATTGTTTAACATATGATTTAACCAAAGAATTTTATTAGAATTATGGTATATATTTATTTAATAAGTGTCTATTTATTATTAAAAATATCCCCAAAATTATGATTTTGGAAATGAACTCAAGAAAACTATTTTTAGATATTAAGACTTTCAATTGCCATTTTAATAGTTTAGGCGACCATTTAATATCTATTTATAGTTATTAAGTTTGTAATATAACTTCCTAAAATATTTTACAGTGGGAGAATAATAAATCAATTTATATTTATTTATTTTTTAATCTTTGTTTTAATTTCAGGTTCTATATGGGGAAATTTTCAAATAACCTGTTTCAAACTATTGTTAGGTCTGCTTAGGTTCGCTTTTTCTTGAACTATGTAAACTGCAACCCAGTACAATGCCTCGAATTGTATCCTTTCAAGTTGCTTTTTTCAATTTTTAGTGTTTTATTTTTATTGGCAAGCATGCAATTATGTAGTGTTATTAGCTAAAATAATTAAAACACATCATCTTCCCTCTCTGTTATTCAGTTTATTATGTTTTACATTAACTGAAATTTAAATATTTATTGATAAGAATTTACAGAGCAACCGAAATTATTATCAACAATTAAATATATATTTGATTTACTTTCTGATGACGTTTGATTTACTTTCTGATGATATTTAATTTATTTTTGAATTTCATTTTAAGTTACATGAGGGTAGTTTTGTTGGAATTAAAGGGTAATTTTTTGAGAAGTTACCAAGTCGATATAAAATATTATTTCTTTTTTAACTCTCTGGACTGCAATATCAGGTTTATGATTCATAAATGAATTGCAGGAATTATACGTCACTTTTATGTGTTTAAGATTGACACATGAATTATTAACTTTCCAAATGAATTAAAATTAATTTCTGAATTTATTAAAATTGTTTGTGAAAGCACATGTCTGACTCCAAATTGTATATATTCAAAATTAATTTCTGTAATAATAGTAGCAATACCATTAAATTACAAATTGAATTTTGGCTATTTAATAATTAATCACATTTATCAGAAGTATTTATTTATTCAGTTTAATATTTATATTTTTTTATGAAACTGATTACTGTTTTTTTCCCTTTTTCTTTTTTTAAGCATAACTGTTCTTGGCTTTGTAATAGCTACTACTAATCAGTATTTTAATAATGTAGATAATAAAAAGGAAGCAGTATTTAATATTTGTTTGTAACTAAAAAAAATTATAGAAGTTTTTTTTTTAATATATCTGTATACCTTAATATTATTTTGATTTTGCACTATAGGTCTATTATTTTAAACCTTTGTTTGAATCATAAATTTTCTTAACTTTTACATAGCTAGCTCAAGCGGTGGAATTAATTTATGAAAGATTAGATACAATGAACATTGATTGTAACAATAGGTCAGTTTATTATTTTTTAAGAATGTTCAGAATTTTTTAAATAATTTTTAGCCAAATTTTCTTTATTCAAGTGTATTTTAATTAATTAAAACTAAAATTTTGGCTATGATAGCTTATCAATTTTTTAGCTAGTTAAATGTAAGCACCTAGTCTACAACATTAACAGTTCTTGGAGCTTTTAACAGCTATGATAAGAATGCTCACATAATTTAGTTTCCAGTTGGATAATGGGAAAATTTAGATTTTATTTTGCTAAATAATATAAGTTTTGTTTGGTTATAATAAATTAATGAATAAATAATATTTATTGCAATTAAATGTCTACTATTTCAGATTTTCTAGTTGGTTTGCTTATCATTTAAGCAATTTTCTGTTTTGTTGGAATTGGGATGACTGGAATGACTGTATTAGTATAGACCCTTTACATCCAAAACCTGTGTTTATTAGAGAAACCCTGCATTAAGCTTTAAGGTAAATGAATCAACTATTCAATTTAAATACATATTCAAGATAATGTTAACTGATTCTATTTGCGTCAAAATCATTCCTGCAAAATTGTTTTAAATTAATTGCTTAGTTATCTGTATGGAAACAAGATAATAATCTTTCAAATTATCTGAAAGTAGCAAAATTCAGAACAAAATGCAAAAAATATTTAAAAGTAATTTTTTTGTATTTTTTTATTTTAATTCAATAAACTATTTCTTATTCAATAAAATAAATGTTTGTAGCATTCAATATAATTTTATGTACTAAAATCCTTTACAATTAGTGGATTAGATATCAAATCATTAGTGAATTATGGACCAAATTATAACAAATTACGCAGACTTTGGTTCTAGATTAATAAAAAAATATTTTATGAAATTAAGAAAAAAAATTTAATTTATTCATATCTGATTAATTCTTGAAATATTGTACCAAACATCTGTTATTATTTTTTTCAAAAGAATAATTTGTGCAATGTTTAATTTTTTTTTAATATGATGCCACACATTCTTCATATTTAGTTAGCAATATTCAAGCAGTTTAAATCACTGTATTCATGTTAATTATATAGCAGCATGTATGCTTCTTTCTTTCTTCATGTATGCTTCTCCCCTAGACTTTCTTATTATCAAAGAGTGACTGACTTAGTGAAAGAAGGTTAATCTTGTTCCTTTGAGACCTGTGACTTCTTTTAAATATGGACAAGAAAAGGCTGGTGAGATTTTTAATTCACTTTTAGATCAAATGATGATTTTAATTTTCGATTATTTATTTAATGATGTTTTATGTGAGTTATAAAAAAAATATTCTATTTATATGGCATTTTTTCCCCAAAATTGTTGTTTAACTGTCAAACTATTGTTTTTGTGTTTAAATTGTTAATTTTATTTATGGTAAGCTGCAAGATATTAACATAAGTCTGTTCAACCAGTGAACATTTTAAAGGTTGCTTTGGAAGTGCATTTTGTTCCAGTGTACTTCATTGTGTCCACCCACCATTATTAAACTCAATACTTGTATTTGATCAATCAATAAAACATTTTGACCTTTATTATGCTGTGAATTGTAATATTTAATTACATCAGACAGAAGATATCAAATTATGAATTTCTGAATTTTATAGGCTGACTGTAAGTCATATTTGGCAACTTTTCCACATTGTGTGTATAATTTTATTTTTGCAAAGTGGTTACTTAATTTATGAGTTTTTTTATTTAATTTATAGATTTATTAATTTGTATATGCTAAATATTGTTATGCATGAAAAATATAAACAATTAATATAAATAAATTCCACATACATGTAAGTGTGTAATAGTTATTAAATTGTTAAACATCCGGTAAAGAAATATTTCTATCTGTTATTGTAATTCAAATGTCATTTCTTTACCATTTTGAAAAACTCTCAGAAAAGTAAAAGTTGCCAAGTGTGCCATAAGTTGGACAAGCTTGTATTAAAAAAGAATTAATCTTCGGTGGCTCATAATGTTTGTTTCTTTATAATTTTTCATAATATTTTAATATGCATAAATAAGGAATAACTAAAACACTATTTTTTGTATCTGATTAATTTTATTAGGGAAAAAAAGTAGGAAAACACATTTGTCAAGTTTCACCAATTCTAATACATATATATATTTGCATACAAAATTAATGAGCCAGAATCAGGGGGAAATTTATATCTTTTGGTGAATTTACATTTTTGTTTAAAAATTTTTTTAAGGCTGTCTGAAATGAAAAAATTGTAATTATAAAATATTTGTAATGGGAAATTTGACTGAGTAAATTTTCATGATGCACATTGTGTTACTATAGGCAACAGCTATACAAGGAAAAAAAAAACAACGATAATACTAGAAGAATTTTTTTTATATCAAACTGTGTGTACAGCTTAAGAAATTAGGTATTCACTTTTGAAATATTTTTTTTTCTAAAAGTATTAAATCCATAATTTTGTTTGAAAAATTAATGAATAAAAAGAATCTTAAATCAAGAAGAAATTCATAATAATTAGGTTATGTGTTATTTACATCACATATCTATAAAAGAGTAAACTGATATAACAATGATATAATTTAGATTGTTAAGTAAACTGAAATGATTTGTTATATTTTTATCTTTTATGAAATCATCCAAAGTCTATGGTATATCAGTTAATATTTTTTGTATTTTTGACTCGTTTTCGTGAACGTTTTTCCATTTTATTTGTTTAATTACTAAATAACTTAGGACAAGACTTTTTAAAAAAATTAGTCTTGGAAACTTTCAACTTTCTTTCCGGGTCACAGTACACTGACTGATAAAGATTGAGTATATGCAATGCTGTATTAAAATTAATATTGCATTATAATAAATATTTTCCAAACCAAAAACTATTTTAGAATAGAATAATCAAGTTAAAATTATGTGAGATTTGTAAATATGTTAATTAAAAAAAAGAAATTCAGCATGATTTTGTGGATTTCCAGAAGTGTTGCCAGGCACTGTTGCAGCTCAGCAGTTGAGAGGTGCACTGCTGAAGAGGCCTTGCCGCTTATCAAAGACTTGCCCTATCCTCTCCAAGAAGATAATGGTACATACTTCTTTTTTTTTTTTTATTGTTGTTATTAAAACTTTTATATGATCTTTAATTTCAAACTTCGGCAAATTTTTGTAAAAATGCTTACTGCAATCCCAGTAAATGTTTTGAAAAATATTAAATGAATTATTTCAATTTAAAAGAAGAAAATATGTGTTTTTTTTAACATATCCCCACTTTATACCGTGTACCCACTTTACCCCACCTGATCCTACATAATGCTATTTCATTTTGGCACGGTATGGCCTATTCCTGCTGGGTCATCAAACTCTTTATCTAAATTACTTATTGTTTTTCGTGTGCCTAATTTTTTAACTCTTTATATGCACCAATATTTGATTTTGATTCTTTATTGCCTGTTTATTATTATATTTTAAGTGTCATTATATCTATATATAGATATATTTTCCTGATTTTTGTAATATGTATTGAATTTGTTACATGCAGTGGAACCTACACACAACCCTTTGAAAATCGATGTATTTGTGCAGTCATTATTAAATTATGCTGATAAATCATTTTCTCATGCATTTGCTGCAATAGCAAAGTGAGTTATTTATTTCCTTGAATATTTTATTTAATATCTAATGGGTTTTTTTTTTAGTCAGTAATGTCAATATTGTTATAATACAATATGATTCTTAAAAAGTTAGTGCTCTAAATATCAGGTTGAAAATAAAATATTGATAATAAATACTTTTTATTTGTCATGAAATTATTGACATATGAATTATCATAGGGTTTGTTTTCTTGTTAGAAACAAGCTGTTGTTCAAATTGGTGGTTTATATAAGATAATTTATTTTCTCAGTTTTTTGTATTTAAGTAAATTACAATATGTTTTATGTGGATATCATGCTGTTATTAAAGTCTTATCCACATCAGAAGAAGCCCAAATTTGTATTTTGCGAAGCATGTTTGAACTCTGGCATGCTCATCAACAGGTTTGTTCATTTTATTTTTTATTGCATTTTCTTTTCCTTTCCTGTTAAATTTATTTTTGTTGTTGACACCTCAACACTAATTATTGATGACTGATGCATACAAAAGTTTGGACCCTCTTAAAAAGTAATCACATCAGCAGGAGTGGAATAGATTAAAGGTAGAAGACTTGTGATCCATTGTTGAAGTGTTTAAGCCACTGCTTCTCTGCAGAAAGCTGTCACTTTGTAATCAATTAAATTTATTAATAATAAGAGTCTACTTTTATTATAATTTATTATATTTTGTTAATTCATTATTTTTAATGAAATTTGATTATTGTTTGTCCAGGTTTTTGTTTTGTTTTGTGTTTTGCTGCTCCCTGTTTATAAAAATGTTTCATTACATGCTTCTAAAGATAATTTTTATTATTTTTTATTTTATTTCAGATGATGGTAGGGTTAGTTACACAGTATTTGAAAGGTAAAATAGTTGAATGTTCTTCTGTAGTTAATTGGCTCTTTTCCAAAGAGATGTCCTCAGAATTTCTTAAGCAAGTATTCTTTATTATTATTATGAGACATTTGACTTATTACTTGTTTATATGAATTTCTAATGTATGTTTATATATATACCTACTGGGTGTTCCGTAAATGTTGCGACAAACTTCTGTGGGAAGTAAGTTGGGCACATCATAAGGTTTAAGAATTACCTTGGAAACCATAATCGGTAATGTCATCATACACTGCTGGGGCGCTTTATTATGGACATGTTGTGCTTTTGAATTTTTTCTAAAATATTTTAATTTCATGTTACTATTAGTTATTGTCGAGAGTTCCATTAAAATAGGCTTATGAACTGCTGTTTTATCGTAATTTAATGATTAGGCAAGCTTGTCCAGTTTGCCAAATCATTAAATTACAATAAAACAGCTAATATTGTACTTATTACAATGTTGTACAATAATTAATAGAAGACAAAAAAATGAAGATAATTTAGATAAATAAAAGTACCTGATGTTCACGGGCACAGGAGGTAACAGTTCATAATAAGAATGCCCCCTTAGCAGCATACGATAACATTTCTGGTCATGGCTTCCTAAGTAATTCTTAATCCTTATGACATGCCCTATTCCCCTAGAAACTTGTCACAACATTTATGGAACACCCTGTATGTGTATATATATGCATACATGTACAATGGATCTCCGGTTTTACGTTGTTAGTTTCATATGTACGTTATTTTACATAGTATTTATTATGCATAATAACTTAGACATAACAAAATACATTAGTTTTTTTATCAGTAATTTGATAAAGTATAATACCGAGCATAGGGATTTGTTTTGATTAGAGATGAATAAAATAGTCCATCAGACTCCAAAAATTATTCGTAGAAACTGTCATAAGAGGCATCTATTTATAACACCCAAAACTACTAAACATATTCCAAAATATCAGAAATGTGTTTTAAATTACTACAAAATAAACATTTCTTAATGATTGTGCTAAATCTTTTTTTAGCTGGTATTTTTTATAAATTTGTGAGATTTGTTCAAAATAAAATTAAAAGAAATATTTGGTTGTAAAAGTTTAAAATAAAAAAACACAAAAGTTTGGATATTGATTATTCTAAGTAGTTTAAAGTTATTGTTCTTCATACTTCTAAAGTTTAAAACTGTTTCTTCAAACAAACAAATTTCGAAAGTGCAAAACTGTGCTGTTCTATATTGTTCCTAATATTCAATCATACACTGTAATTAATTAACAACATTATGGTTCTTTTATATTATCTCAAGTTTTGAAAAATTATTTTATTTTAACTGGTCTTTTTTAGTGGCATAAAACTCTGATTACATTAAAATTAATCTCAACGAAATGCATCTTCATTTGAATCACTTTTTTGTATAATCGTAGTAAAAAAAGTAACATTTACGTAGTTAAATAAGTATGTATGTATATGTCTTTTGATGAATTTTTATATCAACTTAGTCTATGTGTACATTTTGTTTTAAGCTCTTTATTTTTTTCATTATATATTTTTCTTATAAATATGGATGTATTTATATTAACTTGTTTTGGAGCTTAGTTTGTTTTCTGTGACATATGTTATATTTGTAAGATATGTTTATTTAATTTATTATGTATGAAATTTTAAGATTTTTTTTATAAGTGTTATTTTTTATATGAATTTTATGCACTTTTGTTTTTTCTTTTTTAAAATAAAAAAAATCGACTGATTCATTAAGAAAATAGTAATGTAAATTTTATATTGTTTGTTAATAAAATTATTTACTAATAAAATAATTTATTAAATAATAAGAAATGAGCTAAATGTATTGGATGCTAGATAAAAATGCCGCAAGTGTCAAACATTGATGACCTAAAAGCCAGAATTACAACCGCAATAGCCTCTGTGAATGCGGATATGCTTGCCGCTACCTGGCGTGAAATTGCCTATTGACTTGATATTCTCCGTGTGATGAAGGGGGCAGACGTGGAAGTTCATTGAACCATTTATGTTATTAATTTTAATCTATCTTAATTTTTTTATGTTATTAAACATCAAAATGGGTCTGGGACTTTATAAACACCCTGTATATCTAGAAATTTAATGAGTAATTTTTAGAATCAAAACCATTTTTAAGTCTTGGTTCAGTACAGTGCCTCTGTCACACAAATCCACCTAACAATAAATAGTATCGTTAAAAATTTTCATTGGAAATTTAAAGTTGATTTTATCAAAGGTAATTTACTTTTTTAATGGTGTATTTATGATTCATAAACTCTGTACTGGCAAATATTAATTTTGTAAATTAACATAGATAAAAAAAAATGCACTAAGGAGCAGAAAAGCTTAATTCTTTTTCCTGAATTAGTAAAGAAAGTAAAATTTAAAATCTAAAATTTAATATTTTTCTTAATTATTTTGCTCCCCTTATCAAACAAGGAGAAAGTCTATTTGTCTATAATTTCGTATACCGGTAATCTATTTAGTATAGTTATTTTCATCTAATTTTGTATGCTTTTATTTTTAAGAAAATGCCATCCCTAAGAAAATCTTGAAGTATGGTCTATCTTTAAAACTCTTATATCTAATATAAATCTCACAAGGAAACCTTGTGTACTTTTGCTTTGTTAGCTATACATATTCTATAATCTAAAATATATAAAATTTCCTCTTATCTCCAGATTGTTGAATTTTTAATGCAATAAGAAATGCCCATTTCAAAAAGCCTGGCTTTTAGATGAAGCATTTTCCTCATGGTTGGAAGCTATGCCTGATAAATTTTCAGCATATTGCAAACTTTGCAAATCATCATTTAATCTTAGCAACATGGGGAAGCAAGCTGTGCTTAGTCACACAAAAGGAAAGCAGCATAAAGAGGCTGTTAAAGCTTCATCCTCTCTCAAAGTAAAAGATTTTTTCACTATGAATCAGAAAAATTCTGAAAATGATGTATCATGTGTTACAATTGAAGAAACAAACGCTTTTGAAGCAAGTGGCCAATTAGAATTAAACAATTAAGTGCAAAAAAATTTTAAACTCAAAATGTTGCAAAATTTTTAATTCCTGACTCAGTAACTAAAGCTGAAATATTTTGGTGCCTCGTAACTGTAAAGGAACACTTATCCTTTAGAAGTGCATCAAGACAGCTGAAATTCTGTAAAGTGCTATTTTCAGATAGCAAACTTGTTGAATAAATGCAATTAGGAAAAACCAAAATTGCATACACTATAACGCATGGTCTAGGACCCTATCTTAAAAATGAACTTGTAAAAACCTTAAATACTTGCAGTCATCTTGTCATTTCATTTGATGAGAGCTTGAATAAAATTTCACAATCTAATCAGATGGACTTATCAGTCAAGTATTGGAATAGTAAAAGATTCACAAGATACCTAACTTCAGTGTTCCTGGGACATTCAACTGCAACCGATATTTTGAAATCATTCTTAGAAGGATTATCTGGAATTGACTCTTCCAAGTGTCAATGGATGAACCAAATGTCAATTTAAAATTCATAAAACGGGATGATTCTTCACCCATAGTTATTTTAGAAGTTGTGGACTCCATTCAGTTCATTGTGGCTTTAAAGCTGCAATAAAGGATTGGGGAATTACAGAATTCTTAAGAGCTATCTATAATTTGTTTAAAGATGTCCCTGCATGTAGAGCTGATTATATCAGTTACACAGGAAGCAAAATATTCCCTTCTACTGTTCGATGGGTAGAAAATGTAGATGTTCTGTCACTTGCAATTGAAATTTTGCCAAACATCACCAAGTACTTAGAATGCGCTATATCTAACAAAAGAAATCAAAGTTTTGAAACGTTAATGAAAGCTACAAAAGATCATTTAATGGAGTGTAAATTAATTTTTGTGAAGTGTTTAGCTCAAGAAGTAGAACCTTTTTTGACCACTGTTCAAAATAATGCACCATTAGCATCATTTCTACGAAATGACTTTGAAATACTATTATTAAATCTTGCTCATAAATTCATTAAGGAAGATGTTCTTAAAAAGGTATCAATAACAAAGGTTGATTTGGTAACTGACGAAAATCTCAAACCCTTAGAGAATATAAAGTTTAACTGTGAAGTAAAAGCTACTTTGAAAAAAAAATATAAAAAATGTTTTCAGATTTAATGCTTTAAAAAAATTATTACAGAAGTTGATAGAACGATCACCACTGAAATGACAAGATCCATTTCTATAGTAGATCCTTCTGTCTTCCTTAACAAAAGTTAAACGTCTATCATGGAAATTCTTATGGAAAATAATTGGATTTCAGGTAACACTGCTGATAAGGTTGATGCAGAATTTATGTGTTCAAATACATTTATTATTCAAAAAATAGATACTCAGGAAAGAAGTCATTGGGTAGAGATTCTGTCAATGATGCAATGGAATTAAAAAAATTTGTAGAATTAATTCAGATCCTTTCGCATGGAAATATAGAAAGGGGATTTTCAATAAATAAAGAATGTATTATTGAAGACCAATCTGAATTAAGTTTGGTTGCTTTGCGGCAAGTATATGATGTGTTGCAAGATGTTGAGAATGTTGCAGCATTTAAAATCAGTAAAGGCAGGATTCATGCTGCTCGAAATGAACATGCATTATATATTGATACTATATACTGAAAAGAGAAAGAGAATTAGAAAAAAAAGTTCAGAAAATAAAAGAAAGAAAAAGAAAACAGCGGGAATTGAAAGAACTGGAAGCTAAAAAGCGGAAGATAGAAGCAAAAACTGTTAAAGAATTATATATTGTAGATAAGGAAATAGAAAAACTAAAAAAAGAAATATAAAGTTTTAAAAACTTAAGTTAAATATTGTAAAGTGTTATACATAACTTTTGTATTTGTGAATTTAAAATAATTCAACTTTAACATTTCCAGTGTAATAATTTTCCAAATAATAGGAATAATTAAACTAAAAGCCAACTTGTGGACTTTTCCTAAAGTTTGGAATCTAATTAAATTCTATAGAAATTAAACCAGTAACCCAAGGTTCCAAATATTCTTTCTCCATAAAATTGTTTATACTTTAAAATAAGAATAGTTCTTAAGATTTAAAAGTGTATACAGATTTTGTGTAAATCAGATTGCTATAGATTGAAATCAATGATAAATTAATGATATATATAATAATAATTAAATAAATTTCTTTTAAATTATTGTTGTGTATTGTTAATTACTACTCATTTAATATAGATGTTCCATTCATGCATCGGGAACGAATATAAAAATTTGGGAGGATAAAGTTTTTTTTAAATTAAAAATCTTAAACTTTGATTGTATTAGGTTCAAAATATGAAATTTTTTAATAATTTAAAAAATTCTCTAATTTGTTTTTAAGTGTTTTATTTTCAGTTTGCTCGTAATGTATGTAGGCAAAAGTATCGAGAAAATTCAAGTAGTTTGCTTGCTGGTATTTCCAAACTAATTACTTATCTTGATTAATCCTAATGGTTTTTGTCAAGAATATAAGTAAAAAAATACATTTTGAATAAAAGACTTAATAATAATAAAAAATTTTCTTGCAGGTTAAATAACACGGTAACCTGCCTGGAAATTTTAAGATTTTTACCTGGAAAAATCAGGGAAATTTGAAACCAGATTTGAGTGGCCACCCTGTTTATCCCACAAAAGTCATCGTACACTTTAAAAGAAAAAACTCTTTCTATTAGTAAATATTCTAATTTTTCTTTAAATTAACATTTAGTAGAGTTTACTTTCACATCTACAATTATGTGAGTTTAAAAATTTTACAGAAACTTTTACAACACTCAATTGTGAATTTATGAATTTTTCCACAAATTTTATAATTTTAATCTCTGATATGAAGTCCTTCTTTTAAGCATTTTATCACATGTTTCACAGTGCAGTAGGACACAATGAACTAATTTAACATATTCATTACTGATTTACCTCTTATGATGACAAATAATCAAATTTGGTCTATTTTATTATGACTAGGAGTCATTTTTGTATGATAAAATGAAATGTTACGGAGTTAGCAAGCAAAAATTAAAATATAATTTTGCTATTATAAGTTTGATACTAAATTGCTAATAAATAAATAAAAAATAAATAAAAAAATTGAAGCAATTGATAATAATTTTGATTCTGAAATGCGAAAACATTTAACTGTACGATGGAGTAAAATTTTTGTTACTATTTCATTATTAATGTCTTAAAAATTAACTTTTGCTTTGTTTTTAAAATATTCCATGCAGTTTTGCTAAGAATAGATTATACGTCTTATTATCAAATACCCATTGTGAAATATTCATTTTAATTGATGAATATTTCAATAACAGTTATAAGTGAACGAACACTTTTGGGAGCCACTGTAATTATAAAAATTTATTGATATATAATCACCCGAAACGATTTTCCTTTGCTTAATGAAAATATATTAAACAATACTTAACCAAGGTTTTATTGGTCATTCTGTTTTTGCCATTTTGTAGATACACTTTGAGCAAATACTACTTAAAGTAACACATTAAAAAAAATTTTATTCAATAAAAAACAATATATTCTGCAAGCTATACATATTTTCTACACGTGTCTTAATTTTTAAAAAAAAATTAATGTTGTACCAAAACATTAAAAAATAAACAAACAAAATCTTGTCAAGAAAATTTTTTTTTTCTATATGATATGTTAAAAAAAAAAAATGACATTTCGAATAAGATATTGTACAATATAGACACTTTTCTTGTAGACATCCTACACTTTATAAGAAAAAAAAAAAAAACATTAACCTGGAAATTTTAAGATTTTTACCTGGAAAAATCAGGGAAATTGGAAATCTGATTTGAGTGGCCACCCTGTATAATTTCCTTACTTAATTATCAGTCCTGAATTTCATAAAATTTCTATAAAATTTGAAACAATCACAAGTGGGTCTAATATAATTACCTTACTAAACCTTGCATAATTTTCTCTAACTACCTAAATAAAATTATTAAACAAGGTTTTTCTTAGATTATCACTAATAATCAACCGATTTTAGAATTTATTTTCACAATTTAAAGAGTTGTGCTTTTAACTGTATACTTAACCATCAGTTGAAATCTTAACAAGGTATCTTGATTGCAATATTAATTTGAAGGAACTTGTTCTCTTCTAGCTTTTGCCTGGATTCTACTGGTGATTCATATTTGTCCCGGGGAATAGTCTCACAGCATTGTCTGCTTAAAGCTTTTCTGTGAGATATGTTTACCAGGACTTAAAGTTTCTACAGTGGCTTATGCAGATTTTCATTTACTGTGAAAAATATCTCAGTGCCGTAACAAGATGACATATCAGTCATTAATTTTGCAATATGTATTATATATAATTATATATTTTTTTAAATTCATAAAATAATTAAGCTCTTTATTTTCTGGCACGGTTGCCAGTTATTAATATAATTGAAGTCTTCAACCAGAATTTTAAGATAACATGACTGCAGACACCCACTGCAGAATTTAAAGATAACATGATTTCTATCTATAAAAATGATTCTATTTTACTGCTGATTAAGCAGACAATATTTATAAAGAAGACTGCTCCTTTTCTCAGGATGTTGCCGCTAGTAGTGGTCATATGATTGCACCTTCATAGAGTCAACCTGGCTACCAATACTCTCCCAGAGAGCAAAATAAGGTTTATTTTCACTCAGCAAAAACCTTTTAAAATAAAACTAAAAAGGTTTGTAATACGGTTTACGTGTAAACCTTCAAACCTTAAAACGAGATATATGACAATCTGCTCTATATTCTACGCACATTACCCTAATCCAAAACCTTGGAAAAAAAGCTTCTATATAAAAACCTTAATTTGAGGTTGACTCAGGGTTTTCAAGCGTGAAAAGAATCCTTGAATAAAGCTAGTCTCAAGATGAAAATAATCTTAAATCTAGGTCATTATGAGGTTTCTTTTCGCAAAATTTTGTATGCCGTGCTAAAAGCCACCTTGTCATAATGGACAATGCAATTTGATCGTATCTCTAGTGTGACGTTAGCTAAAAAGTGACAATACTTTTTAAAAGGCCGGGATAGCCTGGTCGGTAGGGCGCTGGGCCCATATCCAAGAGGTCGTGGGTTCGATCCTCGCCGGCCGAAGACTCCCCGTGTAGTAAATGGTGACTGATGCACGTTAAATCTGTCGAGTCTCAAAGTCCTCCATGTTCCCACAACAAATCAATACCTCTGGGGGTACTAATCCAGGAGTTTCCTTGTCTTCTGGATTGGTTCAAAATTACAAGGCTACGGAGTTGAACTTAAGTAGTCGTAAACCCATGAAATTGGGTCGGCTGTGCAACGACGGTTATAAAATAAAATACTTTTTAAAAAAGCTTTAAAAAATAACTTTTACTGTAGTAAAAGTACATAATAAGTTAGTAGAATAGTACGTTAGTAGAAGTCAATTGACTAAAATATTGATAAGTATTGAACAAAAGCTGGCTCTATATCCAAGGAAAAGCCAGAGTTTCAGGAAACGAAAGGCGTTAGTTAACTTTTTTTTTAATAAACTAATTTTTATAACTAATTCAGCTTTTTATTTTCAACTAGATGAATATCCGCTCATCGATCAGGATTGACAAAACAAAAACAGTAACTCTGTACTTAACAACGCAGCGAACTCATGGACAAAACCGAACAGTATATACTGACAAAATTAATAAGCACAGGGTATCCGCGCACCTGGAAAGTCATGAATTTTGGTATTGAACAAAATTTGTCATAAAATGTCATGATTTTTACTGTATTTTTTAAAAAAAATCATTGAAAGTCATGGATTTAGGTCTCCGAAAAATCTAATTTTTAAAATGGAATCTCCCTCCCCCCAATTTCATCCTGTTCCAAATATCTGAATTTCTAACAAAATCACCACTCAGTCATATTTTATTTGAATATAAAATGATTTTATCACGTTCTTTAAAAATTATGGAGTTCTTTCAAAAAATGAAAGAAAAAAATATCATTTCTAGAGCGAATTATCCTTTAAACTCTCTTCTGTGATTTAAGAATTTTTATTATTATATTTTTTTTAAATTTTATCAATTAAATTCTAGTTGAAGCAAACCAGTTATTGGCGAATTTTTTTTTCTTCCGAAATGAACAGAAAAATCAGGAGTATTTCTTTCCTCTCTGATGAACACGAAAAGTATCTTTAGAATATAATTCTGCAGAAAAAATTTTTTTTTGCTTTTGTATTTTTTTCAGCTATTTTATTGTTGCAACTCTTTCCTAACTCTGTTTTTTAAGTTTAAAATCTATAAATATGAAGATAAAGAGTATAATAATTTTGGTTATGCCTATTTCGAATAATGTTATTATAATGCTTTTTTAAATTATTGTTGCGTTTTTGTTGGAGAAAATAGCAACTTCGTTAAGTCATGGAAAATCATGAAATGTCATGAATCTAACATGTAGCAGATACCCTGTAAGCAAAAACATAGCAAACCCATTTTTTGTAGTTCAGCCCATGAAAAAATAGAGATTAACTGTATTTAACATTACTAGACCTCATATCGAAATTTACCGTTAACTTGGAATTTTTGTGAATAAGTAATTTTTTTAATTCATATAATAGGTATTATCCTTATTAATTAAGCATCATTGGCGACAATAATAGCATGGCGCTTGTTTATGATTAATCTGAACGAATAAGTACAGCATACCTGAACTCCATAAATGTTGCTTTTTGTAACAGATTATTTTTTAGTTTTTCAATATATGCATCTATTACATTACTTAAATGAATTGAGCGTCAGTGTTAACCATTTGACACAGAATTTTCATTAAACATATTTTTTTCATTATTTCTTTGTAGTAATTTATGTCAGAATAAGGGAGAAATATTATATTTAGAATTTTAATTACATATGATAATAAAATAAAATGTGAAACACCATGTCTTTTTCTGCGTAAATTTTTCATACGCGGTTCACTTCCAAACAATTTAACGCAGTGTATTTAAATCTTAGCGAAATAGTTATTTATAATTTAAACTTCTTTAATCTACAAAATCAATTATTAATACATTTAGTGAACATGAATAAAAAAAAATTCCAAATTAATAATTATGAATTTTATATTTGAGTAAAATTACATAATTCTGTAATCTAACAAATGGAACGGTGATGGCTCCCTTTCGTTTCGATAGACTGACGACATGCACGCGAAATCAAGAACTTCAACAGAAAATTTTAACGAGGACCGATACCGCACACCCTTGATCCCTTCACAGATTGATCCAAGTAGTCTCTCACCCGCACGCTGGCATCGGCCAGTGATGCTCGACTTCGGTGATCTGCTGGGAACCGTGTCGACGATCAGTCAATTGCGGAATTGTTGTTGATTTATGACATGGCTGAAAAAAAGTATGCGCAATAACTCTTTTTTTTTTTTTTTATTAAAAAGAGCTATCAAGTATCAATGATTTCTTTAAGATATTTGAGGAAACAATCGCTAACGCTTAACCAGTTAACCTCGCTTAAAGGAATACCATCGATTCCAGCCAAATCTATGCAATTAAGCGGGTTATTCGACTAAAAGGGGAGTGCAATGTTCATATCTTGAATTTCTGTGAAATTTTACTCTTTAATTGTATTTAATGCAAAGTATATGCGTTTTGATTAAATAAACTTAGTTTTATGATCAATAGACAATTATAATTAATACTATCTGTGTTAGTATCATAAAATATAAATGTAATTTAAAGTTACATAAAAATAAATCAATATTAGTGAAAAGTATAATATAAGTGACGCCCGGTGGCTGAGCGGTAGCGCTGTCGTGCCACAGGTCCCTGGTTCGATCCTCGGGCCGGGCAAGGTTGACTCAGCCTTTCATCCCTTCAGTGGGTCGATAAATGAGTACCAAGCATGCTTGGGAACTAAACACTGGGGGTTCCGCGTTCGGTTGACCACCTGACCGGAACAGGGGCGTACGCAAGGGGGGGATAGGGGTTTAACCCCCCCCCCTTGAACTCAGACAAAGTGAATTTACAAAATAATACAGACAAAAATAAAAATTTTAGTAGAAATTATGCGGGTTATTATTTTTTAAGACTATATATTTTTATTTGCCTTATGCCTACTTTTTTTTTCTCACGGTATTTCTCAGAATACTGATAAAACATTTACTATAATAGGGTTGTATTTTTGAAACCAAATTCACGTGATACTGTTACGGGCGAGCCCCGATCACTGGTTCCTTTCTGACCTGCCAGTCGCGATAGTTTTCGAGACTGGCTGGCATTCGCGAGGTCTGGAATCCTAGACGTTCTGTCGTCCTTGAGACAATTCGAGAATTTTGTAGATGCGGTTACAAAAAATTATATGAAAGGGGGTTACATTTATTTTCGATTTTAGTCAGACTAAGAGTTATCTCTGCCGCTTGTCCTTCGGAGCTTGTTTCTAAATCTGTTTTGTTTTGGAGACTCTGTGTTCGTTGAAGTTATTCATTCCAGCTCGAAGCTTTGAGATCGTAGCTTAGTGGATATTTCTGTGCCAATATATATGTATATATTTTTGCTGTTCTTTGATCTTTAGGATGTCTAAACGCAAGAATTTAACAATTTTTAATTACTTTGAGAAAAAATCACGACCTGAAATTAGTGAGGTGACAGCATCTAGTACCAATGTAAGTTTTTCTGTTGAACAGAAATGTGATACTTCCGTTGAAGAAAACGTTTCTAGCGTAACAGAATCTGATGAATGTGAAAGCGGCCCTCAAAGTGTTACTTCCCACCCATATGACATTGGACTTTTTTCAGAAGATAATACATGCGAGGATAAAAAACTGGATATACTTAAAAATGTTTGGGAACCCAATCCAGCATTTGTTTCTCCTGAAAAAGGAAAAAGAAAATTGAAATTTCAGTACTAATGGCTTTATCGCTGGAAATGGCTTGCATATTCAGAGGTTAAGGGTGGTGCTTTTTGCAAATTTTGTGTACTTTTCGCCCCAAGTGGTGCCGGTTCTGGAAAGCAACCTTTAGGCCAACTGTGCAATGTAAAATTTGACAACTGGAAAAATGCTGTAGAGCAATTTTCTGAACACGAGAAATGTCTTTATCACAAAAAATCGATCGAAACTGCTGGGACATTAAACGATATTTTATTTGGAAAGATGAAACCTGTGGATGAACAAGTTCACTGTGCAGCAAGCAGAAGAAAATTAGAAAATAGAAAAAACATTACTCCAATTATTGAAACCATCCTATTTTGTGGAAATCAAGGTCTCGCTCTAAGAGGACATAAGGATTCGGGAATAATTGCTGAACAACCAGGTGAAGAGAACGACGGAAATTTTCGGGCATTGCTTCGTTTCCGGAGTAAGAACGATTCGACTCTTAAGAACATTTTAGAGTCAAGCAGAAAAAATGCTCAGTATACCAGCCCTCGATTTCAGAACGAAGTTATTGAGGTTTGCAATATTTTAATACTGCAAAAACTAGTCAGCAAGATTAATGATGCAACTTGCTTTTCCATTCTTGCAGATGAAACAACTGATATTGCAGGTATAGAGCAATTATCGTTATGCGTTCGATATGTCGATAAAGAAAATTTTAACATCACCGAACAGTTTTTGCAATTCATTCCGGTGCATGACTTAACCGGAAAAGCAATAGCAACAACAATATTAGACCAATTACAGTCTATGAAAGTTGATATAAAAAAGTTACGTGGACAGGGGTACGATGGTGCTGCATCAATGAGTGGAAAAATTAATGGTGTACAAGCCCACGTAAGAAGTATTGTCCCATCAGCACTCTATGTACATTGCTCTGCTCATAGCCTCAATTTGGCTGTATCAAATGCATGCGAAATAACTGGCATTAGAAATTGCTTAGGGACAATTAAAACATTAGACGACTTTTTAAATACGCCAAAAAGACAGTATGTCCTATCTTCAGCAATAGAGGAGATGGAAACCAGCTCTAAGAGGGAGAAAATTAAACAGCTATGTGCAACCCGTTGGATGGAAAGATATGACTCAGTAACCGCTGTGGTGGAACTTTTCGAGCCTATCGCCGAAACACTACAAAAAATATCAGAATGGAAGGATAAGGAATCAGCTACCCAGGCTAATTCTTTACTGTGCACAGTATCTAATTGCCAGTTCGTAATATCTCTTTTGTGCATTTACAAAGTTTTCACCATAACAATCCATCTCTGTAGATACCTACAAAAAACAAGCATAGATTTGATAGAGGCAGTGAGTCTTGCAGAAGATGTCATTAAAGATCTAAAATTAATGCGTGAAAATGCCACTGAAACATTCTCTGAAATATTCAGCTCTTCTTCTCTTATGCTAACAAGCATTGGATCTTCCACTTCCATGCAAATCCCTAGAATAACAGGAAGACAGAAAAATCGCGATAATTTTCCCTCATCGACACCGGAAACATATTTCAGAGTTAGTGTTTTTATTCCATTTATAGAAAATTTTATAACACAATTAAACTTAAGATTTGTATCGCATCGTGATATTTTGAAAGGATTTCAGTGTCTTCTACCTGCCGATCCTTTCATTTGCCAACCTTCAAAGATAAAGGCTTTTGAAGCATTAGTGGAATTTTACGCTGGAGATTTGGATACCTGTAAAGAAAGCCTTAAGTCTGAACTAAAACTCTGGTATAAAAGATTAAAAAGGATTAGTGAAGACTGAGGTAGTGTTCCAAAAACTGCGGCGGATGCTCTTGGAATGTGCAATAAAGATATAACACCAAACATTTTCAAACTCCTAGAAATATTGGTCGTTCTACCTGTTTCAACGAGTGCAAACGAAAGATCCTTTTCGACTTTGCGCCGTTTGAAGACTTATTTACGCAACTCAACGGGAAATAATAGAATTAATGGATTGACGCTCTTAAGCATTCATAGAAAATTTACCCCAGCTGTCGAAGACATTTTAAACGAACTTGCAAAAAAACCCGTCGTTTGGATATTACAGTATAAATCAATAAATTTTTAGCGTGTTTGTATACTGGTTTAATTCCCTATTTGTTGGTAAGTCATTTTTTAGTTAAATTCATTGGTTTTCTATGGAATATTCACATTTATATGGTTATTATTTAGGTAGCTGTTACAGTATGAGTAGTTTTTTCTGGCTTGATTTATTCCTACTTTTTAATAAAAATAAAATATTTTACCTCTTATTATAAAAAAAATTATATTCTTAAACTTAAAAAATAAAAACAAAATTTAACTAAACAATGTTGTCGAAATAAAAAGTCAAAATTGTCTAGCTGTCTAAATTAGGGAAGTAATAGTGCTTTATTACATACTCGAATTTCTTTTAGTAATTTCTGAAAATTATGAACCCCCCCCCCCCTTGAAAAAATTCTGCGTACGCCACTGGACCGGAACATCTGCTTCTGAACCCCAGAGCCCAAGGTCAAGAAAACTGAGATGGGCACAGTAGGCTTTGGCCCTCTATGGGCTGTCGCGCCGCTGAGTTTTATAATATAAGTGCTAAAATATTATTTGATCCCTTCCAAGAAAATCTATAATTAAAGACTATTTTTATACCCGTTTAATTCGTCAATTTATCAAAGTCAGATTTTCCCTTTCAGTTTCTATTATAACTTTCATGACTTGCGTATTCCTTTCAAATACATTCAGATTGTTTTTTTCTAATCCTCGTCTTGAGAAATTCTAAATTAAAGCGCTATTTTGGATTTTTTTATAAGTATATTGTTTCTCAGATTCATTGCTTTTTTTTTTCTCCAATTAATCCAAATCCATTCTTTTCTCGCTCAGCTTACAACCAACTCAGAGTTATTCACTGGATTAAGCAATAATTATTCTTACTTAAGAGAAAGACACAATGTGTTATGTTTTTGAAACTTTTTCTTATCAAAGCTAATAGCGTGCCAGGAGGGGACCACAAGTCTTGACAACAAAACAAATCCCTCTGTGTCTTTTTTACATTCTAAATAATGAGTGAGTGAAGTAGGTCAAAGTGAGGTAAAAACCCCTTCGCCTACTTCAATGTATAACTCGCAGCAAGATTAGATTAATTTTTCAACTTTATCACTTAACACCTGTTTAGACCAACTAATTAATAGGAATACCCTATTGAAGTGAGTTCCTTTTGTATCCTTATCTTAACTGAAAAACAAAAACTTCATTTAGTCATCAAAAACTTCATTAAGCGGGTTATTCGATTATCCAATATGCAATTAAGTGGGGACAACGCAAGAAAATTCCATTCCGTTTTTCGAACGGTTTGTAATAGAATGTTTTAATGTCGAAAGTGAATATCGTGCGGCGAAGTATTATTATGCCAAATTTCATCCCTCTCTGTCAGACGGTTTAGTCCATAAGGGATAGACAAACAGACATTCATTTTTCACCTGTAGATAATGCTATAAAAATCACAAAACTCAATAGTTCTAAGTGAAGACACGCAAATGATTCAGAAATCAAAAATATTGCCTTACGTGGAATAGTCGGATATTTTTATTCATAAATTTCAGCAAATGCGGTAACATAGACTTACTTGTAAAGAGGAGTTTTGTTCACTAGATAATAAATTTTAAATGAATATTGATATGTTGGATATTAACTAATAAATAATGTTTTATTTTATTTCCTTCACTGCAACAGTTCTAGAAAGATTGTTAAAATATTGATCTATCTCTGCTCCACTAATGAAATGAAACTGAAAACTGGTTAAACTTTTTTGTTCTAAAAAATGGAATTTTGAAGTTAAAAATACAATATATTTTATCATTCTTTTGTCATAAAGTATGTTTTTTAAGTAAATATTTAAAAAATACACCAGGAAAACTAGTTAACGTATATTTTGTATAAAGTAAGAACTCCCCCATCCATTCGTCAGGAACCTTGGCTGTGACTAAGGTTACGAGGTATAACTATTTCAAGGGGTGTGGGGTCATTGCTTAGGATAGATTTTAGCTAAGTGTTAGAGAGAGAAAGGGAACCTTTTTCTTCAATCTACTGTGTTAGCCCTAGAGTGAAGAGAAGCTACCCTCCCTGAAAGGAGCTATTCTTGTATCCATAGCAACAGGCGGCCTCAGACCATGAGGTGGGGGGAGTTCTTACCATAGACAAACTATAAGTACTCAGTAAATTCTACATCCATTTATAATTACATTCATGTTTTTAAAATATAGGAAAGAAGCAAGTGAGTGCGAGCGAAAGGGACACATAGCCTCTAACATAATTGACAACTGATCTTTTTATGTTATTCTATCTAAGTCCTTTTTTTTAATCAATTATTCTAAACTAAATGCTCTCTCTCACACTTATTGAATTATTTTTTATTGTAAGCTGTAATTATTTTTTATTTAGTACTTAAACAAACACAAAGCTAGCCTACCATACATTAGTTATTTTTTTCCTTTTATCTTCTTCAACTTTTTTAGGAGAAGTCTTATAAAATATTTTCTATGAAATAAATGTTATTCTTATCTTGTAACTAATTCACATATTTTTTGCGTATCTAAATGTAAACCATTTTTTAATAAGAAAACTATAATACACTTGCTAAAAATAAAATTTTTATTTCGGATGCATTTTAGGAGCCAAAAGTATGGGATAAATATTATTTTTGATATGAATGGTCGTTGATTTATATATTCGTTTACGAATTTTAAGCTTTTTACTCACTTTTCCATGTATATTGTGTTAAATGTATTGAGGGGGGAAAAGTTGTACAGCAGACCGCTTTCGATTAATAAAAATTTTGGTTTGCAATAATTAATATTTTATTTTTTTAAATTTTTATTTCAATGCTGCAAATTTGTAAAAGAATGCTTCAATTAAAAAAAAAAATTAATTTTTTGAGACCACATATTTTATTAGGTTAAATCAGGTAACTTTGATAGTTGACCTAGCTTCAGAATGTCATATGAGGTATCAAGTGAAATGTCCATTTATTAGCTTTGCAATGATGTTTGAATTTTTTTTTCTGATTTAATTAGAAAAAAGTTACAGCCTTTTGTAAGTATGCAAGTCTGTGGTTTTTTTTTAATGAAAATTTTCTTTTTTCAAATGTCTATAACTTGGACGATTTTCAACTTAAAAATCTAAAAATTGTGTTTGTTCCACCAAATTTCCTTACAATCCGAGTAGGATCGGTCCAAAAGTGATTGATTTGACGTGGAATGACTCATTATAGAATATTTCCTCTGCTAACATTTCCTTCTACTTATTATATTAATATAATTTGAATTTTAAGGGATCTTTTTAATAAATATTTTATAAATCAAAAAATAAAGAATTCTACACTTTTATGTTTCAAATATATATTTATTATTTGACTGTTAAAAACAGTTTTCTAACAAAACAGTGGCAAATTAAAGAAAACTTATACTTGCCACTTGACATAACTATTAAAACTCAGCAGTTTTAATAGTTACGGGCAGTAACAGTTTTAACAGTAGTAGCAGTTTTAATACTCTATAAAACCTCATAAAAATGAGTATTCAACTATTCGAAAACACATTTTCTGTAACGTTAATTTTTATCATTTTAATGTTATTGTTTATCATTATGTTCTTAGATTTACAAAAATTTATTATTACTTTTCATTATTTCCAAATAAATAAATAATAATTGATAAGCATATAAAATTTTTAGAGATAGCGCACGTTACAGATTCTTTTATAAAATGCTATAAGTAGAAACACATTTAATGTCGAATAAACATAATATATAAACACGTAAACATCAAGCTTCACTGAAGAATTTTCTTCTATGTTACAATGCTCAATAATTAAATAACAAAGGTTAGGAAATATGCATAGGATGATTAGCTTTACTTGGCATAACTATTAATTAAAATCCGAATTTTCTTTTTCTAACAACAGAACGTAAGATAATTATATAAATAATGCAGCTAAGGTTTTTATAAGAGAATAATTTAAAAATATTTTTGAGCCCCTGTTCTCCTCTTAATATCAATCTCGCAGTGGAGTGATCCCAGCAGATCACCGAAGTCAAGAGTCAGTGTGCGGGTGGGTGACCGCTTGGATCAGACTGCGCAGGGACCGAGGGTCTGCGGTATGGGTCATCGTTAAACTGTTCAACCAAAAAGTGCTCGACTTCGCGTGTAGGTCGTCGGGCTACCGAAGTGGGGGTGCCATCCTCTCTGCAAAGGATCAAAATTGTGATGACATGTCTTCGGATCATCCACAGGGATGCTTCCCAGACCGTCGCCAATAGCCCATTGGGCAGCTCTAGGGCGACGTAAATGAACTACAACAACAAAAACAATATCAAAATGATATAATTTTATTTAAAAACAAATAATTACCATAGCAAAGAAAATAAATATTTATTGTAACATTTTCAGATATCTAAAAATTCGAAAACACTTTCGTATAATTTCATTTTTTAAGCAGAAGTTGTAGTAGTTCATTTACGTCGCATTTGAGCTGCACAATGAGGCTATTGGCGACAGTCTAGGAAACACCCCTGAGGATGATCCGAAGACATGCCATCACAATTTTGATCCATTGCAGAGGGGACGGCACCCTCGCTTCGGTAGCCCGACGACCTGTTCGCGAAATCGAGCACTTTATGCTAAAACAGTTTAACGAGGACCAATACCGCACACCCTCGGTCCCTATGCAGAATAATTCAAGTGGTCACCCTCCCGCAGTCAGTGATGCTTGATATCGGTGATCTGCTGGGAACCGTGACGATCAGTCCACTGCGGGGCTTTAAGCAGAACTCTCCTCTTTTCTAGTGGTTGTAAACAAAATAAATGTAAACACTATCTATCAATGAATCCAATTGTGACAACACACCAAATAGGAGATTATGCACAAACACAAACATTCATGCACCAAATTATTTGAATTATTAAATATTTTAATTCTCAATAAACGCGATAACTTTCCAAATTCTTGCAACCAAGACTGATATTCAACAGTTAATCACCATGTCAAAAGCTAATTGCCTAATGACATCATATTCTTGTTGCCGTTCTGTAGAAGAAACTATGGTTTAAAATTAAATACCAATTCCTATAACGATAGAGACCCGGGAAAAATAATAATTTTCAAAGGTGTTTAATAAATATTTTTTAGCATATGTATATGCTTTTAGAAACTTTGACAGACATCCAATGACTTGATATTAATATCAAAGTTCTCTAGAGAACCGAAAAATTATAAAAAATCATTAAATTGTCCGCTATACGACCCCCTCAAATGCAGTACATAAAAATAATTAGACTGCAGAGGGTCACAATGCCTATATCCAAAACAGACAATGGTTCCCATTAAGTGAATGCCAAAAAGAATGTTGTAAACCCGACTCATGTCATATGTTTGCATCATTATCGATTATAGCGACGCCTATGCTAAAAATCTAGCATGACATGTACAAAATAACAAATTTTTTAAAGATGTTTAATATGTTCTACTAATTATTTTATTTATAAGACTATCAGTAAAATTAAGATTGTAAGTAATTACCTTCGTTAGATTGGATATGATTGTTTGTAAATTTCCAGCTTTTGTGTACATTTTTTTAACAAAGCAACCATTACTCTTTCATTCATTAACTTGATTTTATTACGATTTTTAAATAGTAAATTAGTTCAAATTTTATTTTGAACTTCTTACGTTAGATACAATTTTTAATCCGTTTTTAACAAGATTTCTTAAACATTATTTTTTACTCTTTATTTCTGGCCCATATTTTCTAAAACTGGATTCATCATCATTCACAGCGACATTCAAAAAATGAATCGAAAATAAATGCTAACAGCAAAGTAAAACTGAGCATTTTTATCAAGAAAATTACGAAATCGACGTAAACAAATTTTTAAAAACTGCTATCCCATTGCCGGAGTAAATTAAAAAATCAATTCTCAACATCAACTGCAGAATCTTTAAAAATGATAATCTCACTTTTCTCAATAATGATTTGTCATACTTCGATAAAGTTTTTTATTTATTTATTTATTTTTCCCTTATTGGATTACTGATTTTCTGCTTTACTTGATTTCTTTAATTCTTAAAAAGATAAGGAAGGTGATGGTGGAGCATTATATATTAAATTAACTATTTTAGATTGTACGCGTTTTTAATTAATAATATTAAATTTAATTTGGCGTAAAATAAATGGAAGGTGAACAAAATCTCACTTGATTTCTGATTGATTTGAATTCAAAAAGTAATAAGCGATAAAAGAAACACTATTTTTTTGCATTAGAAATTTTCTTAGTTAAAATTTCTTTAAACAAAATCGTAATTTAGATTGTCTGAATTCTGAGATTTCTTTTAAAAAAGAACTAAATTTCAAGTTAAAATAGCAAAACGTAGACACATGAGCATATCTCTAGTCAAAATACATTGATTAGAGTGTGCATTTTTAAATCAAAGCTCTTTCAAAAGAAAACGTAATTTGACCTGCTAGATATAATTTATTTAAATGAAAGTTGGAATCAAAATCTTTAATGTTTTCTATTTACTGTTTACTTTTGAAGTGAAGAATTCTGAAAAAGAAAAATACAATACCTATATTGAATAAAATAAATTGTTTGAGGGCAACATTAATTTTAAAGTATTCAATAAAAAGAATTAATGGCGAGTATCACCATCCTGTAAATCAGTCTATCCTGGCAGAATGCGACATTGCGAAAAGTTTCGGCTGTTTGTTTGGTTAGACACAATAATTCCAAGGACTTTAATCACATTTATTTACTGCGTGTTCTTGATCATTATATTAAATATAATAATAACATGTATACGGCCGGGATAGCCTGGTTGGTAGGGCACTAGGCCTATTTCCAAGAGTTCGTGGGTTCGATCCCCACCAGCCAAAGATAAACAGTTAAATCTGTCGAGTCGCAAAGTCCTCCATGTTCCCTAAACAAATCAATATCACCAGAAGCTCCCTTGTCTTCTGGATTGTGATCAAAATTACAGGGCTAAGGAGTTGAACCTTACCAGAGTTAAAACCGAAATTGGCTGTACAACGACGTATAAAATTAAAATAATAAAATAACATGTGTACAGAAGAAAGCATTGCCTAAAATCGAAATCATGAATAGGTTACATTAAAAATGCTGATGAAATTTTTTTAAAACTAGTTTCCTACCATATTTGCTTTAATAGTGATTATAGCGAAACTTGTGTAAACTATATTTAGTGAAAAAGACAGAAAAACTATTTTTTGAAAAGAGCTTATAAATATTTTTTAACATTTTTTTTATGTTTCAGAAATTTTGACACCTAGCCTTTTCACTAGATATTAATATCAAAGTTCTCTCTGTCAGACATATAATAAAAAATTTGTAAATTGTCCACCAAGTGACCCCCTAAAATGCAGCATGTGATAATAATAAGTAAATAAAAGAAAACAATGCCTGAAACCGTAAAAGACAGTAGGGTCTTTTAAACATGGGCTATACAAAATTTCTTATGCCAGCTATTCAGAATAATTTAAAGCATCTCCAATTTGAGCGACAACAGCATTAAAAATGTAGAGACAGGGACAAATTAAAATTTTCTTAAAAATATTTTATACATTATTCTTAGCATATAAATAAGTTTTTCGAAATTTCGACACCTTTCCTTTGACATGGTACTAATATCAAAGTTGTCATTTGATCCCAAAAATTACAAAATATAATATAAGTTTCCACCAAATGATTCCCTCAAAACCAGCTTTTAATAATAATTAGAAAGAAATGCCGATAGTCGAAGTAGACAATAAAATATAGACTAGGCAGAATTTTTTAACCAGCCTGAAATCGGATTTTACATCATTGATTTTGGCGACACCTGTGCTAACTATTGTATATAGATGACAAGGACAAAATAAAATATTTTTTTAAGAAGTGTTATACTTGGTATAAGTATCACAGTTGCCATTTGAACCAAAAAATTATAAAAAAATTTTAAAATGTTCACCAGATTATATATAGAGTATGTGTATATATTTTTAGAAATTTTGACACCTATCCAATGACTTGAAATTAATACCAAAGTTCTCTTGATAACCAAAAAATTATAAAAAATAATTATAGTGCTCACTATTAGTGACACCTGTGCTAAAATAGATACCACTAATAGTGAGTGTACCACTAATAAAAAAATGAATGTATTTTTTACTATAAAAAAATTGCACAAAAGTTAAAAATCACAACTGGCTATTGATATCACTAATTATAAATTGTTAACTCTGCAAAAAATAGCCAATCGAAAAATAGGTTACCGTAAATTTTCACGGCTAGCTTTATTTTTAAATAAAATTTTTTGAAATTTTCGTTTGTTGCATGATATTTCGCATAAGAAAGCGTACCCCCGCAAAACTGTTCCCGTACCCCTGGGGGTACGCGTACCACACTTTGGGAATCACTGGCGTACTTCAAAGTAGGCCAAAACGAATTTTTCCCACCCTTCTTATATCTAATTTGTATCAGTATCGATTTTAGCGATACTTATGGTAATAATCTAGGGAAAGATGGACAAAATAATTTTTTAAAAAGATGTTTAATAATCATTTTTCTTCATATGTTTATGGAAAATAAAAACAAATTATTAAAAAAAAAGAAGTTAGATTTAGTGTTTGTATGTTTTTAAGGAAGTCAATGCTGATATTTTATCGTGTAGAATAATTTCTTTAAAGTATTATTAAATAATATATTCTTATAAATTCTTTCATTTTATAATTAATATATATTTCATGCTAAAGGATTCTCTACATTTAAGTCTAAACGAGCATGCTCACTGCATGTCACATATGCTATTGCACTTCCTTGAACTGTGCTCGGTACGATGTGATTCCTTGATACTCGGGGCAAGTAATTACAATGTCGCCCGCAAATTCGATCATGCTTTAGAAGTTCATTTTACATGTAGTTTCTTAATATTCACACGTATTTCTCGGGCAATCGATTGCAGTATAAATGACTTGCGAGCAATTCGTATGATTGAACTAGAAGATGCGAATGAGAATTTGAGTGGTTGAATATATTTACCCGCGTTATCTTGCTAACTAGGTTTTCGTTGAATATGTTTTAAGAATTTTTATAAGTGTAAAATTAATATATATTCGAAAGGGAAATTACATAACTAACTAGTAA
Organism: Parasteatoda tepidariorum; assembly: GCF_982258835.1. Classification (NCBI taxonomy): domain Eukaryota; kingdom Metazoa; phylum Arthropoda; class Arachnida; order Araneae; family Theridiidae; genus Parasteatoda; species Parasteatoda tepidariorum. Next base: position 120,720,633 of record NC_141755.1, on the reverse strand, counting down.
TCACAAGATCACTTTGATAACCAGATCACTTAGATGATTTTTTTAATATGATAAATTAGACGATTTATTGTATAAATTAGAATATTTCTTACATCAGGTATTACATTAGTGTATTATAATAATTAGACCTAATTATTAGACATACGCTAGTTTTTTACTAATTCCATGCGTTGCACAAGTTTAGAATGTGAGTGAACAAACCTCATTCATGGCCATATACAACATGGCCAGTATTTTTCATAAATATCAATCTATTATTTTGAATTTCGTCGCATATATATAAGTAACATGTTTCACTGCATTTCAAAATTATAGGTAATTTAGAGGGGAGTGGCAGCTAAAGTACATAATTGAAATCTCTCTCTTTCACAGTTCTTAGTGGTAAGAGTTTGGGTAACATAGTGACTAAGCATATGTATTCACTGTTTTAATTTTTGTCAGAAATTTTTACTTTTAAAGAAAAATAATTAAAAGAGGAATTTTACACTAAACTATATGCATGTTTTCTTGTCTTAAAATTGATTAAATTTAGTTTTACATAAAAAAATGCATATAAAGTTTTACCCTTCTAGAAAAGTGAATCAACAAATTTTATAAATATCAATATATAATAACTTGCATTGGGGCAACTAGGATATTGTTCTAAGGTGTTCCATTGGCCTCTCATTTAAGTTCCAAAGTTTTATGCATTAAACCTATGTAAGAAAATTATTAGTTCTAAGTTTTACAGTTACAATTGCGCCTATGCTTATAATACTTTTGTATCGGTAAACCTGTTTTAAGTACATACAAGAAAGAATATTATTGGAGGTAAATGTAGGATAAGAATGATTCGTTTACTATTATTGTAAGCGAGAATTTATGAGATTTGAGTTTAGTTAGGTTTGGCTAGTTTTGAACAAATTAGCTATTAAAATTGAAAGGTCATGAGGCTATACAACGCCCAATTTTGAAATTGTTTCGAAAGTGCTAAAAGAAAAAAAATGTATAGTCCGTGGGGTGCATTCATTTATCGTTCAAGTTTGTTCCGATACTTAAGGGGCAGTTTTTTCTTTTAACAAAACAATAAGGAATGTTTTAGTAACTTCTATTTTATTAATTTCTCAAAAAAATTATTTGGTCAAAATTTAATAACAATAGATTTTATTCCACAATCTATTTCAGAACGCTTCAGTACAATGAAATCCTTGAATTTTTTTTTCTTCTTCTGACATTGTCTTCTCACAGTTGCTTGCAACAATGTTTGCATTGAAACTAATTTTCTCGATTTCCCTTTAAACTTTTGAAAAAAATAATAATAAAAGGGCTCTTTAAAAAGCCATTTATATATTGAAAATATTTAATTATACCGCTGTGTTGATCAATATTTGATTTTTGTTTCAAAACGAGAATTGTGCAGGCAATCACATTTTAATACTTCACCGACGTACCTATAAGAATTCGTCCTTAATTATAAAATACAAAATATAACCTTTGCTTTAAAATAAGTGTGAATTGCCTTCCCTATTTTAATTTGTATAATATTAGCTCATACATATTTAAAGGGAATATTTCTGTATAAATCACACCAAATGAAATAAAAGTATTATTATTTTTTAAAATATTAACAATATTTTTTTTAAACAATTTTTCCTTTTTTTTATGAAGTAGATAAAATTTTAGTCATAAAAAGATTAATTATTAAAATTAAGTATTGTTTTTGTGCATCATACGGCTTTTCCACTACGCTATTTTGTTAACTTTGTTATACAGGAGAAGAAATGGGCATGGGACCACTTACACCGATTTGGGGGGGGGGAGGGCAGGAAGAACACACTGAATTCTCAAGGTATTGGGGAAGCATGAGAACTTTTAAAGCAATGACTTGGGTCATGTTTTGTCCTTGCATGTACATATTTATATTTTTGTATTTTTATCTTTTTAGATATTTGTACTTTTTGTCTTGCCATTGGTACTAGAAATTTTTTTTCACTTACAAAGGGGCAATGATAAGTATTGTTTCAAAAGTTGGTAGTTATTAATGGCTTATTTATCTTATATAATAGATATTATAAAATAAAGTTGAAAGAAAATACCATTAAATAAATATTAAAAGCACTAAAACTTTATCCCTTTGTTGCGAAATTATTTAAAAAGGTCTGAAACATAAAGATTTAAAAATCTTTCAACATTCTTAATTTCTTCTAGACTAACAGAAAAGAAAGTGCTAATAGTCATTATTCTAAAACAAGAATACTTACTGCAAATCAACATAAGTAAAATGAAGTTTTTTTTCCGAAGAATATTGTTATACACATTTGTATTGCTGGCATTTTATATTGCCGGCGCACATAGCATATTGTTGGCATTTCAATTTAAAAAATTACCTTTTTTGAATATTACCTTTTTTAAAATAAATTATTTAAAAAACAGTATGTTCAGAGGGTGTAAAATACACTGTTCTTGTATAACGTTTTAAGCCTTTAGTAGAAGAGGATTTAAGATAAAGTGTAACACCAAAAGAAAAAATCAAACGAACAAATCAGTTAAAATTTATTTGAATCTTATACAAATGGAATTTTATTATTTTTATGTCAAACTAAATTTCCAATATTCATTTGTATGAAATAGTTATTTTTCTAACTAAAAAATGAAAGTGATATCTGAAATAAAAAAGAAAATAAGTATATATCATATTAATATATAAGAGAAAAATATCTCCATATTTTTAAAGAAAATCAGATTATTTTCTGTAGGGTAGCAAGCAATTCTCAAAAGGTTTATGCAAGTTCTTATTTTTATAGAGAAGAGGAAAGACTTAAATTTTCTACAGAATTCAAATTTAAAATATTTTTACAAAAATTATTTAAAAAAAACTCGAAAATTATTAAAGATAAATTATTATGTCCCTTCATCAAAAAACTATAGTTGTCATAGTCTGAGATTGCTGAAAGCTTTTAGGCCCTGAAGGGGCCTTTTACCTTTTCAGATTGAATTAACAAATTATGTGATATGGTCATCATGATTAAGAAAGGAAAAAAAGAGATTTTAAGATCTTGAAGTAAGTATAATTGTATAAAAATATGGAAGTGCTTTTAATAAAATTGTAGAGTTAAACGCATAATAAACAAGAAAGAACGAAGGCTATCGTAATAAACAGACAGTTGCTTTTCTTCTGATTAGTTCATTCATTTCTAAGCGATGTCAAAGTATGCTTCTCTTCGGATATTCTCAGGCTAATTCTGAATTTGTGAAAATAAAACAGTTCCTCACTGCTTTGATAACTAACAATTAATGGACAGTTAAAATTTTGAGGAACTTTTTAAATTTATGTTTCTCATCCAAGATTGCCTCTCAAATGTCAGAATGAAAATTAGTTTAGAACTACTTTCGAGACTTTAGCCAATGGGCAATTAGTGTTTTTAAATATATGTCTGGAAACAATACTCAGCAACAGTTTAAGGTTGTAAAATTACCGCTACTAAAAAAAAGTATAAATGCTCTTAGTCCTTCAATTGTCTAACAAAATTTCCTTTATTATAAAATTGCTGAAAGATCAAGTTTAAGTTTTATGAACAGGTTAAGTTACAATATGCTTTACGTTTTAAATTTAATGCTTGAATTACAACAGGAAAAATAACAAATTATTGAGACTTCTATATTTACGCTATACATGCACAGCAGTACAAACAAATTCTTGAACAAAATTTTCTGTTGACAGAAATTTTTTGATATAGTAACTTAATTTTGAAAAGTAAAATAACCTATTAATAAAATAAGTCAAAATAATTGACACAGAACAATTGCTTTAGTATAGCTTTTTTTCCTTAAGTTAAAAAAAAAGTCATAGCTGTTTTAGAAAATATCACAGACCTGGCTTCTGATTGTCATAACTGAAAATTTATTTCATGATCAATATTAAATTTTTACAGGAACGTTTTGAGAACATACTGATACCAAAATTTAATTGCTGTGATAATTACTTTCTTAGTTAGTTTATTTTAAAGTTATAAATTTACTCTATGCGTGGCGTTTAGCAATAACTATTCGTAGGAAAATTGAGATTCCCCCCCCCCTTTTATTTTTACTTTTGCAGTCACATACTCTCGTGTCTGGAAATGATTGCACTTTAAACTTTGAAACACTTTTAAGACAATGAAATAGTTTATACTGACGGTTTTTAAAATTTTTCAATGTAATGTAAAATGTTATATACCAAGCTTCCAACATTAATGTACTAGAAAAAAATTTACAATATGAATCATCAGAAATTTTGGTTACATAATCAATTATATATATATATATTATACACCGAAGAGCCATTACATTATGACCACCCTCCATTTATAACATTGGGCTCGCCTAGATTTTCATGGTTTCTCGCCCAGGAACAATGTTTTCATGGGGCACATTAGGACCCATAATCCTCATAGAACAATCCACTAAGTCTGCGGCAGTCTGGTGATATGGAAACAAGAAGAGGGCATTTTAGGGAGGGTGGCTTCGATGAAGAGGTCTCCTTTTCTTTCTTCGAAACTAGTCCTAAAGAGGGACCCCTCATCCCCACTTGAAACTATCATACCTCGTTACCATAGTCACCGCCACAGCTTCAGACGAATTTCTGGCAGAGTATCTATTGTAGACAAACAGTAAGTTACTTGAACATAGATGCAGACCAGGTTCACCCATTCATGGCAACAGTTTTTCCTGCCGGGGATGGTTTTTACCAACAGGATAATGCCCCATGTCATAAGGGTCGAATCGTCATGGATTTGTTCGAAGAACATTCCAGTGACTTTTAAGTCATGTCTTGGCCCCCAAATTCACCTGGCCTTAATCCAATAAAAGAGCATTTGTGGTACTACTTGGAAAACCAATTTCGTGGTGCCACGCTACCCCCTTGCAATGTGAGGGAATTGCAGGACCAGTTGGTGAGCGCTTGGTACTAGATACCTCAGACTACCTATCAGCATCTTGTGGAATCAATGTCACTGCGGGTGCTAGGAGTTTTGAGGGCTAAAGGTGACCCTACACGTTATTAGCAGGGTGGTCATAGTGTAATGGCTCTTCGGTGTATATATACAACAATCAAAAACTAATTTAATGCTAATAAGAACACAAAAGTCAACAGTTACAACATTATCAAAATTCTTACACACATTGTAAAAAATTCCTTCATTAAATATCATATTTTCATAATAAATTGCAAATCGAAAAAAAGTATATTTCAACAAAGGAAATCTATAAAAAAAAAGGGAAATCCAGAAAAAGGAAAATCCATAAAAAAAGAAAAAAACTTTTCATCAACATTTCTCAAGTTTCACTTTAAAACACATTTAATATTGTATCAACATTTTTCTTGATTTATTTTGTCAAAATTTTGATTACAGAAAATCACCTCAAATCTAACTTTTCGCCAAAACAAGATTAACATTATTTTAATATGACTGTTGTACACAAATTTATATATGTAAGAAATGTACACATTTGTGAAAATACTTAAAGTACACTGATATAAAAAGTAATATATGTTATGCAATAGCTGAATGTATGTATCTATAATAAATAAAAAGCGTACATCAAATATGCAAGATAAGATCATTTTCCCTGTGACAAAACTCTCCACCGCTAATGTCTTTCTGCAAGATACTTTTAATAATTAACAAACATATATATCTTACTAATTTAAAATAACAAAAGCGCTGCGTTTACAAGAGGGAAAAAATAAGAAAAAAATATGCATAATTTTTTTTTTTATTGAACATATAATAATTTTTTTTATTTGAATATTATGGGTGATATTCTCGCATTTTGTTGGAGGGGGGGGGAGACGCAAAAATTACTCTCCCTTCTTTGTATTTTGTAAGTGATCGTCACAATAAAAAAAATAATTAAAAATCATGAAATCTATTGTAGTAATTGTTGGAAAAAAGATCAACGGCGAAGTCACGGGACGCGATCGATTAGTCCGATTTGCGTGATGCAAATCGGACTAATCAATTGCATGTTTCGTTTTGAGATTAGGTTGTTGTAAATAATATTGTATCAAAAATATTGGATTTAAAAACTGTGGAAAAATCCACAGCAATAACTGACAAAAATTCGATAGAATTATTGCTTTAAAAAGTTAATACTCAAATGCACAATTCGAATTTTCCATATTGTTTGAAATATATAGGGATATTTAAAAAAACACGTAAAAATCAATATCAGTAACTGCTCAAAATATAACCGAATTCTGCAAGAACTAGGCAACTCTCTGCGACAATGTCGTCGTGTCACAACGATTCTGCCACTGGGGGTTCTATCTCTTATAAAGCCAATAAAGTAAAAGGATTGCACCAAGATTCAAAAGCATATTTCTAAAAAAACTGGCAATTTTCGTGCTTGGAAATCTTATTGAAAGCTTAATATTAACATAGAAGAAACCTATACTCAATCTGCGTTTATCCCACATCCTGTCAACTGTGTTATAAAAGGCTAATTTCTTTTATGTGGTTAATTGTATTTTGCTATTAACAATACACTGACACAAATAAGAATTACTACCCAAAACTATATAACAGGGTGCAACAAAAAATAAGCACATTTTAAGCATTCAAAAAATATTTGTAATCACTTTTTAAAAAATATCATAATTAGGCAGGGTTGGAAAGTTTTTGACAATTGACGGTTTTTATCTTGTTTTAACTGTCATGTAAAAAAAAAATATTTTGGCATTGTTTTTGACAATTATCAAAAATCATGAAATTTTGAATCGTGTAAAACGAATGGCGTTTTCATACTCTACGAACTGATAATACGCCAAAATAGATAGGGATTGAATTAATTGTGAAAACACTGAATAGAGCAATGTGAACTGTGTCTTTTTGCATAATTTGTAGAGAAAATCAACATGGTAAAGTAAAAATCTCATTTTGAAAAAAGGGAAAATTATGCACTTTTTAAAAAACACCCAATGAAAAAAAGCACTTTTAAGAGCTTTTGAAAAACGAACATCGAAAATAAGCACTTTTAAGCACTTTTTAAAAAAGCTATGCACCCTGTATATATGTTATAAGTCTAAATAAATAAAAAAAAGATTTAGAACAAGTAATTTAAAAAGAAAAAAATTAGATTTAAATAAACTGATTTTTTAAAAGTAATTATTAATCTAAATCCCACTTTCCCACTGAGCTACCAACTGACCCATGCTTCACATGCCAGGCCCGCGAATATACAGCTTAAAACACCTCCTCCCGGTTAGTCAACAAAACATATTTTGGCCCATTTTCGGCCCACTAATGGGTCTATAAAAATGTCCTCGGGTGCAGTTGTTCGTCACATTAAACTCTAATGCCTGCCCTAGTTTGAAATTTATAGGTTAATATTATAGGGAGTTACGGGGTGTGATGTGTGCGTGCCTCCTGATACGACTTTTGTCCCTTTTTCAGTCATTATTCGCTCTTTAAGTTTCTTCTCTGATTTTCGTCAGTACTTTTTAAAATAGTAAATCATTTCATAACTTGTAAATCAATGTTATTGAAGTATGTTAAAAATGATAAATCAATTTTTAACATACACTTCAAGAAATTCTAGATGCACAAAAATTCCATGTAATATTTAGTTGAAACTTTCTTAATCGGCTTTAGTTCAGAACATTTGAAATAACTAATTTTTTAAAATTATAAATTATTTCACAACTTAATTTAATATCAAGAAAATCTAGATGCAAAGAAATTTCACGTACATTTAGTTCAAACATTTTTTAATTGGCGAATTTTGAATTGGCGACTTTAGTTCGGAAAATTTCAAGTAACTAATTAGGGAGAACAAGGATTATAACAACCCTGGAACACAAAACAAATTAGAATTCTCTCTCTTCTTGTAGAACATGATTTAATTTTTAAGGTTTCTGTAATTTGATAAGAGACGTTAAATATAAGTTTGTTCTTTGTGTTCGTTGTTTGTTTGTGTCAAAGTATAGTGGTATTTGTAACATAGTGGTATAGATATATGTTAGTGGTTTTCGAGACTGAAAGTAACAACTCAAGTCTGGCTTGTGATCTATCAAGTAAGTTTCCATTACAGTTGCTATATAATTCGTTATTACTATTCGCTTAGTTTTTGCATTTATTTCATAATTGTTTACGCTAATAGTTGTGATTGAAGTGATTTTTTATTTTTATTCATAGATTTGTTTCTTAAGAAATGCAGTTATTTTCATCAATTTCGGATTTTTATTTATGTATTTATATACACTGATTTGTGTGAGGTTAAATTTCAATAGAGATGTATTATACTTTAAAATGGTATGTGTAAGGAATGATTATCAATTATTAAATCTTATATTCTTACAAAGTTATTTTAGGAAGATGTTTATGAATAAATTTGTATAATTATAGATATTTGACACAACTCCTATCGGACACAGATTAAATCACAGTTTTTATATCAATCTTTCGATATCAATTCAGATAAAGATAGTATAAATTAAAGAATAAAGAATTGAATTGTTACTTAAGTAATTTTTACGGGTCTTACATGCTTGCTTAAGAAAATTATCTAGAAATTTTATATATATAAGAACACACAAATAACGTTCTCACGGAATATTAAAATCAAGCATCATGATTCTTATTTATGAAATTTCAAACCACGCATCGTGACTCATATTCACTTGATTTAAAAGTAACACACTGTGATTTGCATCTCAGGAATTGTTATTATCAGTATTTTAAAATTATGTATCCCGGTTTATATTCACGTGATTTTAAAATTAAACTTTGATTCTTCTCCGTGCTAGAGCCCCTGAATTCCTAGCCTTACTCCGTACTATTTTAAATTCAAATATTACGATTCGCAAACACTATAAATATCACGTTTCTTATTCCAATGATTTAAAAGTCGCACATTGCGATCACGAAATTTAGCTTTAAGAATTTAGTTTTAATAGTTGTAAAAAAGTAAGTAAATTTTTCCTCTGACATACTTATAATTTAAAACATACTTGTAATATTTATGTTCCTTACTCAACACAGATAATTAAAAAATGTTGTTTTAAAATTTTTAATTTTTTTTCTGAAGCTATTTTTATCATTATTTTTTAATTATTACTGAAGGATTGTTAAAAACTATCATATAGTGTTATGCATTTCATAAATATTGCTCTAAAATGTATATTAATTGCATGAAATAATATGGCTTGTAAGGCACATGAATTAAATTTATTTGTACTTTAATTATTTCCCAAATGAGATTAAAAATTAAATATTGATTTCTCATTTTTAAAAATTGCAATTAAAATTTGCAATATTCTAAAAGAAGAAATTGGCCATAATAATGAATTTACATGTCTCTTAAGTGAACTTTCTTTACCCCTAAAATGTAACTTATTTTTTCATGAAACCCCATTCACTCATGTTCATGTTTTTTTTTTTTTAAATTGTCATAAAAACATTAAATATAAGACTGAATGATATTCATTTATTTAAAAATATGTAAGGTTATTTTGGTTTAATTTCTAGGTTCATTTATTTTAGAAGTGTGATCTCAATCTTTGATTCTAAATTTAGGATTAATTTTGTTCTAGGATTAAATTCAAATATAAGATTGAACTTCGCTTTGAACGAAATTTGTTATAATTCAATGTATATAATTTTGATAGTAATATTTTTTTGGATCTTTTGTGTTTTGCCCGTGTGTGTACAGAACACTTCAAACAAACTTTTTTCCAATTTTTTTATCTCCCCAAATTTAACATTATATCAAATTTGAAAATTTTCAACGTGCAGTTTCATGTTATAGTTTTTATTTCGCATTTTAAGAAAAATAATAGAAATAAGACAATTTTAACATAAGCATTACTTATATTCCTCCTCTCTTATCAGCAAAAATATTAAAATCACTAACCCTCTCCCAATGTTAAGTGCTTATGTGATATTTTAATAGCCCTGTATCAACCCTATTTTTCCTCTGAACTGTTTTCTTTAAATTTATCTAAATATTTCATACAGTTAAAAACTAAAAATATTTTTCAAAACAAATTTTTTTTATTTTTATTTTTAGTATTTGTACTTATATTTCTTGAAATAGTTTTATCACATTTAAATCGTTTACTCACTTTTTTTTATACGAAATTGCTAATGAAATGTAAAGTACGCATTTAAATATGGAGAAAAAATGTTTTTTTTTAAAAAGTTGTTTTTAGAAGTTATACACCGAAGAGCCATTACATTATTACCACCCTGCTAATAACATGTAGGACCACCTTTAGCCCTCACTACTGCTAGCACCCGCCGTGGCATTGATTCCACAAGGTGCTGATAGGTAGTCTGAGGTATCTAGTACCAAGCGCTCACCAACTGATCCTGCAATTCCCTCACATTGCGAGGGGGTAGCGTGGCAGCACGAATTTGGTTTTCCAAGTAGGACCACAAATGCTCTATTGGATTAAGGTCAGGTGAATTTAGGGGCCTAGACATGACTTGAAAGTGACTGGAATGTTCCTCGACGATTCAACCCTTATGACATGGTGCATTATCCAGTTGGTAAGCACCATCCCCCGCAAGAAAAACTGTTGCTATGAATGGGTGAACCTGGTCTGCAACTATGTTCAAGTAGCTTACAAACGTCAGGGATTGTTCTATGAGGATTATGGGTTCTAATGTGCCCCATGAAAACATTGTTCCTGGGCGAGAAACCATGAAAACCTGGGAGAGCCCATTGTTATAGATGGGTGGACATAATATAATGGCTCTTCGGTGTATATTGAGTTGGTTTAGAATCCAAGCTTAGCTTGAAATTAAAGATGTGAAAACTTATATACACTTTAAATAAAATTGTTTTCTCATATACAATATTATCTTTATATTCATGAGAAATAAATGTCAGTTATTCTATTCAGATATTATGGGTTTGCATTACCTTTAAAAAATACTTTATATCTTTAACAAAAATGTGAGCTTAATAGACAACTGTTTAGCTTTAACCATTGGTTGCTACGCTTTTATTAAATCGCTTTTGTATGTATTTGGCTAGAATCATGAAAACTTTCGACCTATCTTTGATGATCTAGAGGACTAAAATTTAAACTGGGAGAGCTTTAAAACCGTCGTTGAACAGCCAACCCTACTTTTGGGTTTAAGACTATTTATCTTCAACTCCGTAGTCTTGTAATTGTGAACCCAATCCAGAAGACAAGGGAACTCCTGGATCAAGTATTGGGAGAAATTTTGCTTTCGTGGAGGGCTTTTTGATGGAATTATAACCCGCATTAGCGTTACATGGAGAGGAAAACCTCGAAAACTTCCATGGTAAGCCTGTCGGCAAGGAGACTCTAACCCATGATACGTCTACCACTGGGGATATTTTGCGTCAGCACTGTTGTCGGTGTAAATCAGACGCGGTATTCGCATCGACCATCCATCTCTGGGATTCGAACCCGGTTCACCTCATTTAAAGGAAAAAGCTCTCTATCCCTTGAGCCGCTCAGCTGTTTGCGGAAGTTTCTATCATTTTTTCTGATTGCTAGAAGTAGCTTTTATTGTAAATCGAAATTTCGAAAACTTTCCGATTAGCCAAAGCATTCAAATCTCGACTTGAGCTTTATGCAAAAAAAGACAATACATGTTTTAATAGCTCCCTGAAAGCGATAAGAAAAAATATCATTACAATTATATTCCAAACAAAATTTCCTACCAAACAAAATTGCGATTACTTTTCGTCTAGTTAGAGTGTTTAAATTTCAAATGATGTTTTGACCTTGGCTACAACAAATTACTATTTCCTAAAAATTCTAAGCTAAAATTTGTTTCAATTTTTAATTCCAGTTGAAAATCCGATCACTTTCTGGCGTAAACTTAGTCAATAACAAAAAGGAAAGTAATAAAATGAAAAACTTCTTTAAAACTTTTTATGGAATTAAGAAAAAAAGGAGAAAGTAATCCTATCTGCAATGGCAGCCAATACCGACCGTCTTTCAAACGTATTTATCGTTTACCTTACGTTTATAGTTACTTTTAATGACAAACATAGAATTATTTCTACGTTATTGTCTACTTCTTAAAAAACGTTGTTTTTAAAATTTTAATTTTATATATGTTAAATTCATTTTTTTATGTGTCCAAGCTAAGTACATTTGTTTAAAAATGCTGCTATATATTTTTAAATATTGTTTCTATTGTAGTACTCAAATTTAAAACATAAATTCTTTACTTTTCCTATCTGTTTCATTGATGTTTTTCTATATATATATATATATATATATATATATATATATATGTATATGTATATGTATATGTATATGTATATGTATATATATATATATATATATATATATATATATATATATATATATATATATATATATATATATATATATATATATATATATATATATATATATATATATATATATATATATATATATATATATATATAACGGTTATATATATAATAACGGTTATATATATAATATTATAACCGTTAAAAACATTAATTTAATGCCAAAAATGAAATATTTTTTTCTCTCTAGTTTAACCATGATTGAAAATCAAAATATAATTTATATATATTTTTAGACTAATATGTGATTTTGAATGTCGAAATCTAAATTTTAAATAATTTTATTCCCGAAAAATACATGAACTTTTTAATTTTTTTCTCAAGTTTTTTCGATATTGTGGATTTTTTTATTTAAAATTCTTTACCGAAGAATTTTGATTAGTTTGATTAATATTACTAAAATATATAAATTGAACATTAATTTATTGGATGAAAATTATCTTTTGGTTAAGAGGAAAATGTTGAAAATCGATTATATTATAACAATCGATTACCTAGCTATCGGTTAATCGATGGCAATAACTAAGTTAACATTACTTTATTTTCTATTACAAAATGTTACTTAGATTTGACAACAGAAATTAGCGTATCTCTTAAAAAGGTAATTTGATTCAGCTACAAAAAATAGTTTAAGAATATTATGGACGGAATACAAAACTGTGTTTATAAATTTGTTTGATTTAATAACTAATTGAACTTTTTAATTACTTAAAGAATCCTTTCTGGGATAAAATTTTTTTTTAGTTTTGTGAATTTCGAAATATTTAAAATATGATTTTATTTGGTTACTTATAACAAAACGTTAATGTAAAATCCATTTTTTTATCTTTGTTATAAATATTAAGCTTCTTAAATAAATATCAACTGAAAAATCTAGAAATTAAGAACACACACAGACGTTAAAGCACTTAATTTACACAAATATAACACAGATTACACTACCCGCTAATTCGAAGAGTTGAAGAAAAATCTTAATTTTATTTTTCATTTATAAATGTTCAGTTGAAGATCGGTTCCACGTGAATTTTTTTCGTCACAGCAGAAATCTCAGAACGGCGTTTGTGAATTTTACTCTTTCTCTTTTTCATGATAAGCTATGTTTTATATTTGTTTCTTTAATACCAATTTGAAGTTTTAAATTAACTGTGCTGTTTATTTCTAATGTTCTTTTTCAGCTGTCTTTTTTTTAATAATAAGTTACATATATATTAGGTACCAACGTGATTTTTCATTACCGTCAATTTCACGATCTTTTTGACTATTTTTCCATTTAGTTTTACAGTAAATATTTGTTGAATGTCTTACATTATTCTAAAACATCTGAAAAGAGTTCCTGAATTTAATGAATGTTTTAGTTGAAGTAATTACGTTCTACTGATAACTAGATTCAGAAATAAATTAAAATTGTAGAGTCTAGTATTACAATCAGCTTATTTTTCAGAAATGATTAATACAGGAATTTGTTAGTTATAGATGTACTATACGAATATGCAAATTAATATTTTTATAATACCAATGACGATTAAGATGTGCTAAACATGTAATTTTTTTTAACAGAAGAGTTTGTAATTTTTAATTGCTGCCGTTGTAATTTAGAACTAATTTTTAATACTTTCTCTTCTCTGCGTACCCTGGGATTATCATGTCTATTTTCGCCAAAAACCGATATTATCACCAAAAGGTAGCTTCCGATTAGAATGGAGCTCTTTATTTTGCTATCAATTAAAAAAAATTACAACTTGAATTGGAATTTTGTTCACGTGGAAAAACGTGGTTTTTGTGTTTTAAATTAGACTGTGCGAACTTTGTCTTTATTAATGTTTTTTCAAGAATGATTTTATTACTGTTTCCCGATTACAGGGATGTAGCAGATTATGTCTATTTAGGTTTTTACAAATATAACGACAGTTCAGAGTGGGCCAAAGGTATGAGGATTGAGGATTTTGCCAGGGAAACTTATTCTTTGACCTGGACATCCAATTTTTTACCCCAATCACTCTAAAATCTGATTTCAAAGAATTGAGATACCATTGTTTTAGGTGTTTCTCTTATATATTTGCATATATGTAGTTTATTTGAAGAAAAGCCCTCCTCCCTCGAATGAATCGTATTTTCCCTTATTCATTTTGAATTGGTTTTATCACGGATTAAATAATCACTGATATCTTACAATATTTTATCTATGTATATATCTATGTATATATATATATATATATATATATATATATATATATATATATATATATATATATATATATATATATATATATATATATATATATATATATATATATATATATATGTGTGTGTGTGTGTGTGTATCATACAATTGAAAAATTATAAATATGTTTTGGTATTTTTTTAGGTAGTAACGCCTTTACTGGAAATAGCAGTGGGGCCCCTTACTAAAGAAACATTGTTGCATGATCCGAAGACATGCCTACCTAATTTTGATCCTCTTCAGAGGGGGTGGCTCTTCTGCTTTGGTAGCCCTGACGACCTGTGTGCGAAGTAGAACACTTTACTGTAAAACAGTTTCACGAGGTACCACGGGAACCTGATTGAACTGGCAATCTAATCTGGAATTAGTTTACTGGTCATTGTAAGTACTCATATTGATTTATTAATTGCTATTGTGGTCTTTTTTATTTTTATTTTATTTTATAATCGTCGTTGATTTAATTTTATCTCATTAAATGTTTGGGTTTAAGAATACTGATGTTCAACCCCGTAGTCATGTAATTTTGAATCCAATCCAGAAGAAAAGAGAACTCCTGGATCAAGTATTGGGAGAAATTTGCCCTCATGGAGGACTTCTTGATGGAACTAAGTCGCATTTGTCTTTCATGATTTCGGAAAACTTCGAAAAACTCTCACAGTTAGCCTGATGGCAAGGGGACTCTCACCCATGATCCGTCCACCACAGAGGATATTTAACATCAGCAGTGTGGTCGGTGTGGTCACTCTGTCCCCTGAGCCATCACTGCTCGGTCTTTTTTAATTGAAAATATTCGTATATAGAATTTTAATCTAAGTGTAAATATTATGATTTTTTTTACCCCTTTTGTTAAAATTTTTTTCAGCCCATTTTTCTAAAAAAAGTAATGTTTCAAAATAAATGCTAAATAAGGAAAAGTATTTTGCGTTTTCGAAATGTCCCAGTATTGTATTTTTTCCCCTCCTTTAACTTTATAACCTTTTATACTAATACTAACTTCCTTAATCTTGTGTTTTAAGTCCCGCAGTGAACTGATAGTAAAGACATGGTGGTTTCCAGTTGAACACCGAAGTCAAGCCTTACTGGCTGTGGTCAGTAAGTGGGTGGGTGGTCACTTTGATCAACCTGCGCAGGGACCGAGAGAGCACGGTATCTGTTCTCGTTAAACTGCTCTACTGTAAAATGCTCGACTTCACGCGCAGGTTATAGGGCAACCAAATCGAAAGAGCCTCTGTAGAAGATCAAAGTTGTGATGGCACTTCTTCGGATCCTCTTCAGGGATGTTTCCCTGACCGTTGCCTATACCCCATTCTACAGTCCGCAAAAAAAAAAACGAATCACCCTGAATAACTTTCGTTCTAATGATTGGATTTTCACGAACTAAGTGTAAATCTTAATGGTTCCTGGGGGTGACCTCAAATATGCTAATTAATTAGTGCTAACTATTAATTAAGTTACGAAATCAAACACAAAAACGTACTTTCTCTGAATAAACATGCATTTTTTTTACATATTTGGATTTCTTATCTTCAAAATATAGGGGGTAGCCGCAATCTGGGAAAAGTGGTCCCCATAGTTTAGCCAGGAGAGCGATTCAAAGTTCGTACCCCTTAATGTTAATTTCGCTTTTTGCGTTTTCAGTCATATTTTCAAAACTAATGAAGCAATTAAAAAAAAAATTGCACCCACTCGTAAAACTCATTTACCCAAAGATAATTTCCTGCAAAAAATAATTTTTAATAATTATTTATTATTTTTTATTATTTAATTAAAGTGAGGATGAAAAAATATTGAATTATAAGGTATGAATTTTTTCATACCATATTAATCTACATATTTTTCAATTGAAAAATCTAAAGTTTCAACTGTTTTTATTTATTAGAAGCTGAGAAAAATTAAAATTAATTATTTTTAAAAAAATAATTTGGCAGCAATAAAGAAATAACTAATTGGGGTGATTAATATTAAAATGTGATAAACTTGGTAGGAACTTGACTTCGCACGCGTAGCGTAAAATTTCATTCATATTTTTTTCGCTAATAATCGTTTGCTAATCTTTTTATTTTTATTTCTTTCACACTATAAAATGCGATGTTTCTTTTTTAGTCATTTAATAATTTATTTGCAATCTAGTAAAGAATTTTGAATAAAAAACACTTTATTCAACAAATGTCTAGCTTTAAAAAAGCGTGCTTCTGATAGAATACACCAGATTGTGCTTATTTAATGGGATTATTTTTTATTTTTTTTTTATTTTGTTTTTCAATAACTGATACAATTTCAATAATATACAAACGTATGCATAGATTTGGAATAATATATTTATCAATTTCTTGAATATATATTTTATAAATATTAATAAAAATACGTAGTCAACATTTTTAAACATCTCTCACAACATCGCAAATTTCTCAACATCTCATAGGGTAAACTAAACAATGAAAGAACACTTAAACTTAGCTTGCCTTTAAAAAAAATTCATAAAAATTTCAAAATTTGAAATTTTAGTTAAATGATGGTGTCGACATATTTGTTATTAAATGCAAATTATGTAAAAAAAAGTTAGATAACTTACATAATATTGTTTTAAGCTTTTGGTAGTTTAAATAATAAGTAGTAAGATGACCAAGTGAAGGAACAGTTCTTACCACTGAATAAACACTAAATTTTCCAGTGAATGAGCACTTAATTTTGAGAATGTTTGATGCTCGTTAGGAATCCATAGGCCCCACAAATGTCTAAAAGCAAGATTTTTCTTGGAATTACGACATATAACCATAGTTAATGTGGAAAATATTACTTTTTTTCAGTCATGGAATGGAAAGTAAAATATATTTTTGAATACATAATTTTAAAAAAATGTTTTTCATTTTTTTCTCACAGTTTAATAGTCCGTTCTAAATTATGAATGTTTATCCTTGTGTAATCCGATGATGTTTTTATTATTATTATAATTCGATCATTTTTTTGTTTACTCTTTTCTCCATATTTTTTAAGCTTTTTTTAAAATCTTTTTAAGTATTTTTTTCTCTTCGTCATGAGTAATTTATTTCTTTTTCTTTTGATTTAACCTTCCTCTTTTTTCCAAATTTTTGGCCAATGTAAATGTATCTTCGAAATTTCTTTTGATTTTCCAGTTCCATTTCCAGAATTTCTCACTGGATAATAAATGAGAAAAAGGAGTTTCGAAGTTTGAGTAAAACCCATCTCTCATTGACTTATATCTAGTAGTTACTTATGAAACCAATTGTTTTTGCAACTAACAATGCCTCAAGAGGACTTATCTCAAAATCAGTTTTCAAGATACTTTCATTATTAATGTTAGTTGTCTCAGCTTCAGAGCCAAAATTTGATTATACAATTGTTCTTTTTGAAATAAATTCTTCAATATTAAGAAAAGCACAGGCTATTGGATATTTGGGAGATTAAACTTTTCTGTCAATGTTCCTTTAAAAATTTGCAACATAACTTGTGAGATTTCCTTCTCAAACTTCTGAAGAAATAGTGCATCGTTACTCTCGAAGCATGTGTTTTGCTGATAAGTTGTCTTGCTCATTAACTCTTGGTGTCTGTTTTGCATGCATTTGTTACTGTCAACGTTTTCTACATCGAATGGAAAAATATCGCATTTCATAAAAGCATTTTAACTTCATCAGTTGATGCCTCAAATCTTATTTAAAAATGGATGTAAAATTTTCTAGACATATTGTTTTACAATTCTTTTGTTTTCAAGATCTAACGAGAGATGTCCAAGAATTAGGTAGAAAACTAAACCAGAAAATTTGTTTTGAGGAACAAAACTTGCTCAGTTTCAAATTGATATGAGATTTATACCTATCCAGAAGAAGCAAAATATGGAATTTGATTGCATTTTTAATTAGCCATGGGTAGAAACATTTGCAATATATTTTTAAAATGTTGCTGCGGTCATCGTTTCATTTCATGAACAGCTTTTTCCAATGAAATATGTAGCAGGGACTGATTCTGTAAAATCTCTACGAATTCTTCTGTAAGGAAAAACTACCAATGGAGGTACTTTTTCTTTCCTAGGTACTTTAAAATATAAATCCTTATAATTTTTAAGGCCGAAGATTTTTCCCGTTTAAGGGCAGTATTCAACTCTTGTTTCATTTGCATTGTAAATGCTATCACTTTATAAAAAGATGCCAGGGCTACTTCACTCCTAAAGATTCTTCTGAAGTCCTTAAAACCAGTATTTCGAATATTATTCTCTAAGGGAAGTTTTGCCTTTTGAAATTATCTTCGCATTGCACTGAGTTATCGGTGGATGTCGCCTTAAAAAAACTTCACACCCATTTTTCACCTAGATAATTGCCTTTAAATGGATTTTTCCTACCAGTTCCCGTTAGGACATTAAAGACGGCAATAAGATAATAATTTAGCTAATTATTGGCACAAAATCCTGCAAAGAAATTTTCTATTCAAGCTTTCATTATTATATTTAGTTGTTATATTTAGTTAATTAACATAGTTTATTAAGGTGTCTAAGGTATGATGTAATAACTAATCACTACATTTATAAAGATAAATAATAAATTAATTATTATTATAATTCTTTAAATAAATTCAGCAATTAAATTTGCATATTTAAATGAAATTGTTATAGGAACTATTCATGCAACATTTAACTGAATTTTAGGAGTCCTCTATGTCGCTGAACTACTAATTATCCATGTAAAATCATACTTCACACATACTATTCATTCACTTGGAAATCTATTTTCAGTGAAGGAACATGCCTATTCCTTCACTGGTTAGAAGTTTTTTTTATTTTTAACATAATTTTGATTTATAATATGACAAAAGGTACAAGAAAATTAAAATTTTTCTTTTATTTTCATTAACTTGAAAAAATCCCACAACACTTGTTTATTCATTGGTTTTTCATCGTTCGGTAATCCAGTTAATAAACACCCCCTAATCTCAGTACTTGCTTATGTTATGATGATTAAAATAAATAAAACGTAACTTCAATGACCATATTTTAAATCGCAATCGCAATGAGAAAAAAAGCATTATTACATGCAATTAATTGTAGTTTACACGGATAACAACAAACACTGACCTTATAATTTTGTCAAAGAAACAAGGCGTTGAACAGATACTAACACATTCAAAACTTTTTCCAGAGAAGACTCAAAGACCAGGTAACTAAATGCATTGTTAGATGACTTCCTATTGTTAGGTAGTAAGCTACTGTTACCAATCAATCTAAATTAAAACGTTTAGAATCTTATTTCTAAGAAATATCTATGAAATGCTCCTTCATTTGTTGGTTTACCCTATATCATCCTAATCTTAAAAAAAATTTCCGGAAGTGTATCGCAGAACTATTTTGCCAACTATTTAATTAAATTTTAACATTTTAAAAATCTTATTCTTTACCATTTTACGTTTATTATTTCTTCATTAATATACTAATAAATTTTTTAGAACTTTAATTTAGATTTTCTTTAATTTAGGTTTCCTTTTTAAATTATAGTCAAGTTTTTTTTTAAAAGAATTATTGTCTGCTAGCTAAGAATAAAACCTTGTTAAGAAATTAAAAACATTCAGCTGTTTAAAATTATTTAATGCAAAGCAGCTTATTATTTACTTAGCATACTATTTTTCTTTGAAAAAAGAATATAAATTATTGATTGTCTTTTTTTTTTTGTTTCTTGTGACTTCAACTTAGATTATTTAAAATAGTGTTGATGTTTTAGAAGTCACTACAAAGAAGATAAAGATACCGAACATACAAAGCTGTGGAATACGTAGCCAATTTTTTTAGTGTCTTTAAAATATCTCAGTATCTTAAATGTCGTCCTACTATCCTAGTTGTGAAATTAAATTTTTAATTATCTGACCACGTGTGATTCACTAATTATTTCATTATATCTTTTACTCTTTATGATACCAAGTAGACTTTTTTTCTGATAATATACTAAACTATTTTGTTTAATTTTTTACTTTAGCATGATTTCCAAGATATTATTGTAGTATAATTTGTTATCAGGAAAATGCCTTATTTTGTTAAGCAGGAAATACTAAAAATTGAAATTTGTAAGGATTCCGAAGCTGTGCCAATTTTAAAGTCATCTGATTTTTAAAAAAAATGCTATAAAAAATACACAATTTCCGAACTTATTTTAATAAAAAAAAATTTTTAAAAAAACGTGGCAAAGTAGGCTAACATACTTTTTACAGAAACGGTGAAAACTAATTTTTCCTATATTTCGTCAAAAGAGGATAAGAATGATATTGTTCCTAGGGACCTACTCAATAATTTCGCTATTTCCAGAATGAAATCTGTTTGATCGAAACATATTATTCCTTGAAAATTAAAACGAGGGAAAAATTAACTTTTATTATTTATCTAAGCGTATTCCATTTATTTAATGATAGCGGTATTAAGGTTAAGGATATGCGTTGGAAGCTCCGTTTATTATTATACTATAAATGCATTAAATCATGTAGCTTAAATAATTTATTTTAAGTAAATTATTTAATAATTTTAAGCAAATAAGTGTGTAAAAATAAATTCGATCGAAATACTCCGAAAGTATACCCTGAAATATATGTAGAATAAACTTTTGAATCGATATATGAAAAATACCTTTTCAAGCAACTTCGAGTTAGACGGAAACGCTAACTTGTTTAAAAAAGTTGTCCTTGTAACTATTTAATTTCGATTCCTGGTACTAGGGGACATTCCATTTTCACATTCGACTTTTGAAATTTCAATTGTAAACGGAATATTTTTATGACCTTAAATTAAAATGTTAAGGCTTGCAGCAAAAAAAAAAATTTTTTTTTTACTGCACTGATTTTTTTACAAAGTAGTGAATTATTATTTTTTCAATCTAAGAACTTGTGCCTATAACATATGTAAAACTTATTCTAATATCGAGTGAAATAATTTAATATGTTGTGTAACTAAGTGGATAATCCCAAGAAACTGAATCGAAAATATAAAAACTTCATTGATTTAAAAAAAATAATAGATGATAATATAAATAACATGTTTTGAGCGTCCAATAATAAAAGTCATAAGTTATCCAAGCCTGACAAATCTTGAGAATGGGCGATTATATTTGAAATCTCGAAACATGTCGACTTTTACTTCCCTCTTCATATGTTTTGAAGCCAGTTGAGTTTTTATCGTCAATTATACTGTTTTACATTTGGGTCTTGATCATTATTTTGATAAGGATTTTACACTCGTTAAAGTAAACATATGCATTTTAATATTTTATCAGGATTCATGTGATCTTTAAAAATGTAAGAACATCAATATTGTAAAGGTTATATTTAACTTAAAAATTAACATTTTGACACCAGATATTTTGAGTTTATGAAATTAAATATTTTATCTTTTAAGTTTTTGTGCCCCCATTTCAGTATCTTAAGGATCTTACGAGCTCTGTTTAAAAAGAGAGCATCAGATATATATAAGAAAGCAAAAATAATCATAGTAGCAGTATTTGGTGGTAAATGTAGCTTATCGTAATTGAAGAATATGCTGTGCGACATTTTATGGTGAATTTGCGAACGTATAAGTTTCAGAATGTATCGAAACATGAGGATGCTATTTGCTAATCATCTTTATCCAAAGAAAACGATGTAACCTAAATATCTAGTAGAATGAAGAAAACAATGAATCCTACAATATCCAACATATTATTTCAATACCTTATTCTTAAACATAACATATTTCAATCTTTTTAAAATGCCACTAAACATTCAGCAATTCCTTGAGTTATAGAAAAAAGAAATATCGTAAATTATAGAAAACCTTGTGAATGTGCATTCGAATTATTATACAATCTACATTTTATTTTTCAAGCACTTTTTTTTTTCTTCAAACTTTCTTGACTAGAAGACTCGATTAAAGCTGTAAAAATGATTATCCCTAAAATTTTGTATATAGCTATAATGAGTTATGTTAATTTGATTTTAGTATAAAATCCTCGAATAAATATAGTAAAAACAGTGTAATCTAAATAATATCAGATAAAAAGTTCATGTATTTAAATTCTAAAAACTATAATAAATAATTTATAAATCGATTCAAATTTACTTTTCGAAAGAGATTAAAATATTTTTTTTCTTGCTTTTTGGACAGAAATCCCCTAAAAAAATTGTTTATTGCCTAGAAACTTCGAGATATTTTCTATTAACAATAAATTAAACCTCTCCGAGCAATCACTGAACATTATTTCAATTTTTTTACTATCAGAGCTTGGTTGCGTAGCAACCTAGTAAAATTAAGCACTCCTCTTTTGAATTAGTCAATGGGTTATCCTAAAATATTTATTTGCGCAGGCGACTTTTTTTGGCGGTTTTCTGGACTATCGCCAAATATATACACCTTTATTGCTGCCCAATTTACCACCCAATTGTTTTAAAATTTTGTGTACCCCCCCCCCTCCCTAATTCAAGTGTCTAGATTCCAAATATGTAAAAAAAAAATTTATGTTTATTCAGAGAAAGTTCGTTTTTGCGTCTGATTTAGTAACTTAATTAATAATTAGAACTAATTAATTAACATATTTGAGATCACCCCCAGGAACCATTCAGATTGACACTTAGTTCGTGAAAATCCGATCATTAGAACGAAAGTTATTCAGGGTGATTCGTTTTTTTTTTGCGGACTGTACAGCTCTAATGCGAAGTATCTCGTGTTTTTCAATACTTTTTTATCATAAATTTTAATTTTGTGTTAGTTTAAAATGATAAAAAAATATTCTTTTTTATTTATATAAGTGCCAAATAGCTCTCTTTAGAGCTTTATCTTGTGAAATATTGGTTTGATAGACAATTATGGGATTTTTATATTTCAATATTTTATATTTTTCTTTTTTTATATTATGTATTTTAATACCCGCCCGGATATAACCGGATATTGCCCGATGATAAATCCAAATTTTACCGGTTACCTGGAATCTGCTGGGTAGCAGATAAAATCTTTGCTGGTTACCTGGAACTGGCTGTGTAGAAGATTTAATATGACGGGGCAAAATTTTAGTGACCATCAGTACATCTTTAGAAAAAAGTAGCCTCCACTTATATTTCTGCAAGTTTGTCTTTTTTTTAATGAAAACTTCAGTTTTTCATAAGTTTATTGTTCACAATTTTCAAGTTTAATTTTATGATGTGCTTCCAAATCCACCAAATTTTATTAAAATCGAGTGTAGGGGGAGGGAGGTTCAAACTAAAAGTGAATGATATGACGTGGAATTATTCTGTAAATTGTTTGTGATTTATTGTATATGCATTGTTTAATGAAATATTACGAAATACTTTTCTGAATTGCTTTTCAACGGTTTAGTTATTTAAGTTCAGGACATAAAATGTTATTTTCTCCTTAGTTTTAAATAAACCAAAACCCTATTTTAAAATGAATTTTGTTATTTTTTCCATAAGTTTTTTTTTGGGTGTAATATTTGGTGTTTTGTCTTGCAGACAGGAACAGCAAGTTGCACGTCATTGTGGACAGGGCCGGAAATAGATAAGTACATTTTCAGATTATTTTTTAAAATTTTTGTATCATTGCTTCCCGTATGTATCATGTCGTAATGTTCTGAGCTCAAATGTCCAGTCAACTCCACCTAATCTGATCAATATGTCTTGATCCATGTGTTCGATCGTCTTGATGGCGCCCATTTTGCCAGACATTATCAGGACCATGATCACATATATCTCCCTTCTCGACCCATGGTATCACATATTTATATAAAACGAGACTTCCTGACTCCAGCGGCCCATGATCAAACGGACGTGATCATAATTCCTAACACTCGTATAATAAGTAACTTCCGAAAAAACTATCACCGAATGACGTGACATCATTATTCAACGGAACATGTCAAAAAGTAATAACTCGAAATTGAAATTCGCAAACCGTAATAACAATGTATTACAAATAAAAGGAGTTGAAAAATTTATAAATGTGAAATGAGGATAGAATCGTTCCAAATCGAATACTTCAGAAAGTGATAACTCAAATTCGTAACAATGTATTAAATGCAGCGAAATTTAATTAAAAAGCCATAAAGAAGCAGCAAAAAAAAAAAAAAAAATCTTTCGTATTGCAAACGAAAATTAACTATTCATTGTGGGTAAACATTCATTGTTTTAATATTTATTATATATTAGGGGATAACTTTTTATATTCGGTTAAATAATATGAGGGTAAAGATTTGAAATAAGGGACAATCTTAGAGTACCTTTTGATAGATTACAATTTAATATGAAAAAGTTATCCCCAAAATATGATTTATATTTGTCTTTATACACTACCTTTCAGGATTTTCAATACATCTCCATTCATTAACAAGCAAAATTAGGTACCTTCAATACCCTATTAGTAGCTTACATATTAAGACATATCCCCATAAAATCAGCTTGCTGCTTATTTCTGGACTTTTACAGTGCATAAAATAAAAGAAATCACCCGGAATAACTTTCGTTTTAATGATCAGAATTTCACGAATTAACTGTCAATCATATTGACTTAAAAGAACTACTTCAAGTATCTATTTAAGTTACAGAATCAGACAAAAAAACGCGCTTTCTCAGAATAAACCAATGTAACTGAGAAACATTGTTTATAAAACGAATTTAACTTATTAAAATAGGAATGATTAGAATTTGAAATTACTTATGTATTTCTTGTAAATGTCGGAAGAGTAATTAAATTAAATTAAATTAATCAAAACTGATATTAATTACAAGTATTACTTTAATTAGGCATGTGATTAAAATAAAAGTAAGGCTTAGGTTTGAACTATTTTGATGGCATTACCCTTAACGTTAAAAGGTTAATTTTTGAATAAAATTATTATAATATGAATAAACTTATTATAATTATTAAAAATATTATATTTATAATCAATAGTTTGTTATTTCCAAGAATGAAAAAAAAAAAAATCAAAGGACGTATTGAAATGAATTACTCTTCCGACATTTATAAGTAAAGTTAGTAAAGCTATATTTGTGTGACGCATTTTTAAATCTGTAAAAAGTAGACACGACAGTAAAAGTTTTACATTTTGAATAGAAAGACAACTTTTTCCAACTAAAAGTTAAATAACTCCTTAATCTTTTGCGCATTTTCAATTTTAAGCGTTGTGTTTCCTCTTACAATCTTTTAATCTTATACATTCTTTTGTTTTATTTTCTCCTACCATGAGTTTTGAATTGAAATTGCACTTACTCTCGCGCTTAGGGCAATTTACGTAGTATTTAATGTCTAAGTAGTTTTTTTTTTTGAAAGTAATTGCGAAAATTGAGTAACTCCATCTCATCATTCAAGAGGAAGTGGAATTTTTCAGGAAATGAGGAGGAAAAAAGGTTCAGTACCCCCTCTACTGTGATAAAAACCAAATTAAAAAAAAAAAAAAAATAAATAGGAAAAAAAGAGGGAAAAAGGTTCAGTACCCCCTCTACTCTGATAAAAATCAAATTAAAAATAAAATAAATAAATAAATAAATAAATAAATAAAAACGATGCGTATTGCACTTACACAAATTAAATTTCTTTAAAATGTTTTGTTGTCTCCGAGAACGCAAATACTTCACTTCCAAACTGATAAATGTATTGAAAATCCTATTCTTTCAACTTCTTTATTATTAATACATTCGATAAGAAAGAAAAAGCTACCGAATTTTGGGTCAAAAATGTTATTGAGAAATTTCTACTAAATCGTGAATGAATTATGTTATTATGCTTATCTATGTTATTATGCTTAATCACAAAAAAATAAATATTTTTGTGCCATTAAAGTGTTAGAATAGTGAAATAATCAAATGAATAATTTGGAAATAAATGGAGATGACGCAATGGTGCTCAAATTTTTGCAAACAGATATTTATATTCTAAGCTTAAAATTTTTTCTGTAATTTCTGTTGCCTTGATCGTTAACTGCACCTATGATAAGGTTATAGAGAATTTTAATCATCCATATATTTCGGGATGGTATTTCAAAAAGATAAAACTGGATTTTTGCAGGCATATGTTCTGGGGATGTTAAAAGGGTTTAAGGGAGAAGGTAGAAAGCATTAACTAGAAGGGGGTACCGAATCACGTGTTAGAAACCCTAATTGTAATAACTTATTGTGAAACAAAGAAAAAGGAAGAAAAAACATTTTTTCAGATCTTAACGGACCGCCATTTAAATGGCACTTTTATTTTTAGAGTGTCTACAATCACTTTATCATGAATTATATTCAATGAACATACTTAAATTAAGGACCCCAATTTTTTTTAAAAAAATGTTGCTTTATTCATTAGTACTACTAAACATCTATTCCTCATTTGAATAAAAGTTATCTTCTTGTAACAACGTTTCACAGTAAGCTCCTACAATGACATCACGCAACTCGTAGAACGATTTTGCCACAGTTCAAAATCGTGTTTTTCTTAAAGTTTTTAACTTACAAATTTTGAAGTTCTGAATTTATTTAAAGACAAAGCACACTTCTATCATTTAATAATCAAAGGCTTTTTGTGGTTCACTGATTGCGGACTTGCTGAGATTGTGGTGCCCTACGAGTGTGATGCCTTATTTTTTCTATTCGAAACAAGCTCAGTAAGTTGTAGTTTTGTTTCGAGTCTATATCGATTAAAGCAGGGGTGCCAACAATTACAATAATATCCGTAATCATTACGCTTTCCTTGTCAAGATTACTACTTACTTTCGAATAATAAAATGTATACTTTTTAAGAATTTCCGTAATAAGCAGTTTAAAGTAAGTTTATTTTCCTCACAATTGCCAAGAGTTATGAAATTTTTATGGTCTGCAACTAATCTGAGATTTTTTTCTACTCCTCAAACAATTTTACAAAAAAAAAAAGACAATGTTTTGATAGAAACATATAAAAAAGGGAAAGAAACTTTATGTATTTTTCCTTCCAACAAGCTAATCTTCTCTCCTTATGGAAGAGCATATTAGAATGCTGAGATCATAAATTTTTTGCGGTTCAAGTGCAAGATGACAAAAAGCCGTGAAGGCCAGTTTTTGAGGAACTAAGACCTTGAAGATTCATTCCATTTAATTTTACCATCTTATAAAGTTTCAACGTTGTATAATTTTTAAAAATAGTTTTTTTTAAATCTAAATGTTACTTTTTTGTTGAATAGTAAATCCTTGCATAACTTTATTATTATTATATACCTGTATCATATTAGGTTGTATATACAACTTAAAATTGCTCTAATTTATATTCCGATCATATTTTGGTGCTCTGATTTTTGATAGCTAAATAGGAAAGTTGGCACTCCTGCTAAAGTCAGCATTTTTAAATACAAAACTTTAGAGTAAAGTCTATATTGGAATATTAAAAAGGCAGGGAAGAATCTCGAAATTTCGGAAGTGCAATAAAATGTTTAATTTTAAAAAACCAGACTTGTGTAAAAAATAAAATATCGGTGTTCTATATTAGATTAAGCTATTTGGTGAGAAAGGTTTTAACCTGCTAAATGAATGCTAACATTAACAAACCCATCTATCATATGTTTAAAAATGGTTACTTTTTTTCGACAAAAAAAGGAAAAGTTTTTTCTGTGTACAACCTGAACGTGAGGGTTGAAAAGTTTGAGGCACACAAGTGTGTGTCATTTTTCATCTGCAAATTCTTCCCATTTTCCCCTACGGATGGGAACCTCAAGATTGAAAGCTCTCTTGCTATTTGAAAAAAAAAATTTGGTTTTAACGCAATTTTATTTTTTGAGCTATTGGATGGCCATGGGAGTTTGGTGCTGTGAAATCGCTTTTAAATCCTTCTATTATAAGGTCCGAATTAAATTTGATCCTAAGTAAAATCACATAGATTTCATGTAATGATGAATGAAAATGGTGTTCACAAAGGCTTAACAGCCTTCCTGAGGAAATTTTAAAAATATTCATCTTAAAACATTCAAACTGTCTCATATATGCTTTGTGACAGTACAGTTATGGAAATCACTGAATTGATTCAAAGCCTCAAGAAAAAAATTCTAAGATTTATCTGCAGAGCCCGTGTTTAGAATTTTTTTTATCTCCGAAACAAAATAAATAAATCTGAGCTGCATTCATTCTGTTACAGAGTATAACGATCTTAATTCTTGAGCAAGCTTTAAAATGCATAGTGGTTTAAAAATCTTTTATAATTAATATTTTGTTTCTTATAATTTAAATGTTACATGCCTACCTTACATATAGATATTTGTTAATATTGAAATTAGATTATTTCCCTGAATAATTTTGTAATATTAAAAAAAATATTTTGGAATTTTCATTGATAGCTTTATTTTTACGAGATTAAGTGTTTCATAGTAGTATCTGTTATCAAAGAAAAATCCTGTTTTAAGTTCTTCTTAAGCTTCAGACTCATATAATTGATTACGACTTATGGAACATTTCAATAATTTTTTCTTATTTAAAACAAAATTTCTTTAGCTTTCCCATGAAAATACTAGAAAATTGAATTTATTTATAAGCTAAAAACAAAATATTATTTATAATTAATGTTTTTGAATAATTATATTTAAAAAAATAACTTTCAATATGAAAACTAAACTTTAGTTTAGCCTATTAACTACTGCTGTAATTGGCATGATGACATTTTCATGAAGCAAATTGTTTGACTATATTATTTATAACTATGACGAAGATAGTCTGCATAGTGAAACGAGTTGAATAAAAGTTTATTCCTCGGTTGACAGAGCTTACTTGTCAGTGGTTAGATTTTATCCAAGTTAGATAACTTACCCTGATAAGTGGATAATATACAATAATCTTATGTCGTTTATTTAGAAAATATGAACGACACTACAGGTGAATACTATTCAGTTTTAAAGTTAGGCATTGTGCATTAATTTGGTAGTAAATGTTGCGGGTGAATGTTGTCTGAAAAATTATCAAATAAAAAATTTCAAACTGTAATTAAATTTATGAGATAGTTTATTTTCTAATATGACCTCTAATAATGCGAATAAAAGTTTATAGTAAACAGCAGAAATATTTCTCTGTTGTTAAGAACATTTTTTTTCTAAACAGAAGTTCCTGATTTGTATAGTTTGCTGACAATGTTTTTAAAATTAAATTTTCTCATTACTTAATTAATAACTTGACAGCTTTTTTTTTCTCTCTATAAGCAAAAAATTAATGCAGGTACTTTTTTCATTATGATTATATTTGTATTACATTCAAATTACATTTATATTTGTGTTTATTTCATTTAACTGAATGATGTAAAATTAGTTTAAACACTTAAAAATTACTTCAAAGCTAAAAAGGCGGTTAGAAAATTTCTTAAAAATCATTTTTATGTTAAATAAAAGTATATATTTTCAGTTATTTGATAAATTAATAAAAGTTTTGAAAATTTATTTAAAAAATGCATTTCTATAGCATATTGGCAATTTCAGCTGGTTTATTATTTACTATTAATCATCATATAAAATGCAGCATAAGCTTTACAGAAAACTCTTTGCTAAGTATGATACATGAAGGTTTATAGGACAGTTTATAGTATTTTAACGGCTTTAGTTTGTCAACCGAAGTTTATTGAAAACACAAAAATTTTAAATTGTCGCAGAAAAATTTCTAGATACGCTCTATTTTTTCGTTCCAATTAAGATAATTTTTCTAATTTTTATACTACTTCGCATTGATTTAAATTTAAAAAAAAAATTCTTTCACAGTAATCTAAACTTTCTATGATTGAAATCAGTTTTTCCTTAAGATTTACGTTGCCATACGACAACACTGGTTTCATGTGGCTGTATAAACTTTCACTATTGCTATTTTTGTAACTATGGAAATGCAAACTCTTTATTTTCACTTATGCTTATCGATGCTCATAAATTCACATCGTTTTCACATTGGTACCACAATCAACTAGGTGTGCCCTAGGAGGTATTATCTCCCCCTCCCTCCTGAAAACATTGTTAATAAGTAGTTATTTGCTGTAAGCTAATACGAATTTCTAGAACATGAAATATCTTAGTTTTATTTTATTTTGTTTGTTTTTCCATTTATTTTTGCGTCAGACTTATTTTTCCGCACCATTTGAATCTATTAACTTGTATTTCTTCTGGCTCTGCTGTATAAGTTTATTGCACCCGATCCTAAGTATATTTCACCCTACCATAAAATTCCTAAATCATTCTCTTTATGTTAATAGTTTTGAGACATGTATCGATTTCCCTCTAATGCATCATAAAAAGTAAATTTTTTTAAAAATCAATTGAAATTATAAATAAAGCAAGAATGAAGCAAAAATTGAAATGGAACAATTTCCATATTTTTGAGTCATCATTAAACACTTTCTATATTTAAAATATTTTTCTGCTAATTAAGAAATTTATATCTAAAATTCTGATTTAAAAAAATATATGTGTAGAAAATTTCAATTCTTATGTATAATTTTTTTGTCATATTGGTTTCTTTTTGAAGTACTAAAAATATTCACTTGATTCTCAATATTCTCAAATAAAAACATGAATGTTCAAGTATAAATATTAATTTTCTGAGTTGCATTCTAAAATTTCAAAAATATGGATACATGTTTGAAGAATCCGCCGGTGCCATTTTGTAATTTTGACTAATTAAAATATATATATATTTTTTAAGAGGGGTATATTATATATATTAAAGAGGGGAAGTATGTTTGCTATCTAAAATGACTAGGCATTTTATGTATGAAACTTGTATTACTAAAAAACGAACTAAGTGTTTAACAAATATTTGAGAAATAAGTTTAAATAATTAATAAATTGTCCCTATAGTTGATTACTGTGCATATCAAAGTTGTGATCTTAGTACATCTTTGCACTGTATTTATTTTGTTTTGCACTTCAAATCAGCATTAGTTATTAATGCCAGTGTTCTTGATTATACCGTTAACAACTTACAACACACAAAATTATTTATTTCGCAGTTCTGTTTACAAAAGTATAAAATACTAGCTTCCTCAATAAAACTTGAAATAAAATGGCGTAAATATAAATATATTAATGCTCAAAAATAAATATATATAAACTAAAGTTGATTTTGTTTCTTCTGCACAAAAAAGAGCAAACAAGCTTAAAAAAAGCAAAACAAACCGTTACCATAGCAACTTCCTTTTATGAATTACATCAAAATTAAAGATTAAATAAACGATAATTCGTAACAGTATTGCTTTATTTTTTACCTGTTGCACAAAATTATTCTAATATCAGTGCTTCTTTCTATCATGAAAGCTGACTTTTTATCAAACAAATAACTGTTTAGTTAGCATTAATAATACCTACATACAACCTAATACAGCTTCCTACAGCCATGAAACATAACTTATCTAAACACTGTGTATTGTTATTTAGCATTACTTTTGCATGAATAGTTTAAGATGAATTTTTAAAAGCAAGGAAAAAATGAATAACATTGAGATTCCGAATACTTTACATTGTGTCGATTAGAAATTTTTTGTTTCTGATGGTTCTGAGCAAATAGCAGTTCTTTACACGTTTATTCATAACTTTCTACGTTAGATAGAGGATAACCAAGTAGTTTTAAACTCTATTGGGAAAAACTATGAATTGATTTAAACAATCAGTAAATGATTAGTCGTCTCGGAACGGAAAAACGTCATTTGTGTAAAGATGATTTGGAAAATAAATCAGGCGATGATTTCTAAAAAATTGCTGTTTGAATGAAATGCTTTTGTGGACAACCGAAACATGAATTAAATAAATTTCGTGAAAGCATCAATTCGACAACCATAAGCTTCGAAAGAAGTATTAGTTATTTTTTCTATTTGCTTTAAAAGATAGAAAATATGTCGATAACTCTATGTTCTGTGCAACTAATGCTAAAAAAGGTAACAAATGAAATGTTTTAAAGAGCAATTTAATGTATTATCTCAGACGTGTAGCTATGTCTCAAAATATTTCATAACTCATGCATAAAATTTAACAATTTCAATATCTTCCTGTTCATCACACATATGCGTTTCTTCAGGACATGAATTTCATCATAGAAAAATGAAACTAATTAAACTTTAATAATTTAGTATGTTTTTTCTTCTTCTAAAATTAATTTGATTCCTTATATCGTAAGAAATATGAAAATTTAGCTGCTTTAAATATTTTTATCAAACTTACTCAATGAAGCAAAACTATATTGAATATTATTAATTGTACCAAAAAGTGATTAACAAGGTAAATGTCATTTCCAGAAGAATTTTAAAATTAGAATTATGGCTTTTGGAAAGAAATAAGTAGCATGGTATTATATTAAATAATTATTAATGCTCCCACCTATGTCTGCAATTCCGATTGATCATATATTAAATGTTTGAAACTACGTGGAAAACTTTATAGACGTCAATAATTCTTAATTTCCTTTTCATTTGGTTTGTAAAACAGTAATTGCACACGGACGCACAATATAACATTTATTTACATATTCATGAGAAATGCTGTTTAAAGCTCCATAATAAAAATTTCTGGCAAAATTATTTCGGAATTTCAAGATGACAAAAGAGACAAAAACATTTTCTGCCCTAAGGAGATATCTTTAGCTTCTAATTCACAGCAACAGGCTGTTTTTGTCAGATAAAATTTTCTATTATAAGATGATATTTGTATAGTACGAGTTCTTTGTTATTTAATATGTGTTTTAAACTTTAGTAGTGTATTATTAGTAGTTATAAAAATAAAATATGAACAATTTCAAATGGCAAAGCTCATGAAAATGTGCAATTTTGTTCCACATTTTAGCAATCCTGTGAACCGAATTAATTATTTTATTAATAGAATGCCTAAGATAATATTAGCTATTTTTCTGTTGCACACAATACCAACATTGCTAAATGGTTACCTTAATATGAAAACGATCGTTAACGAAAAACCTCCTTTCCTGACACAAAATGATTTTCAAATATATTGGTGTAGCTTTTAAAACTTATTGAAGAAATTTTCCTATAGCTCGGGATAAGGAATGTCATATCTAACCATACTCAATTTACGTATGAGTTTGAGTGTTTTTATGCATCTCTTTGCGATATCTTTGTAATTATGCATTTTTCTTCCGAATTATTTTAAGTAAATATATTTTTTTAATGAATGGATTGGATTTTAATGGTTCCGCTGCTCTTTTTAAATTGCGATCTTATCACGTTTTAAGATGTTTTCTTAAAATAAAAACGAAGTATCACTTTGTAGTGAGTAGTTGGAAAGCTTTGGATATTCATAATTTTTCATCGGCTTCCCGTTTGTGAACGTTTGAATCGATCGAGGTATATAAATTTTTTATTGAATTTGATATTTTTACAAGACTTTGAAAGTTTTGTAAACCTGCTTTTTACATTAAAAAAGCATAACTCTTTTTAAGAATTATTTTTTATTTATTTTGTTTCCGTTGTTTTTTATGAGCGGAATGTTTCGCCCCGAGTAATTCTCTTAAGATAAAAATAATAAGAAAATATTTAATTTTTGAAAGGCTTATAATGAGTTTCAACTGCATCCACGTAACGTCCTCATAATACAATAACTGCACTGTTGATAAAGTGGTGGCTTTTTCTTCTAAATTTTGAAATGAATTTGCTTAGAGGTGTTAATTTGTCTCAAAAATTGTTCAGAAATTATTAGCGCATTAACTTACATTAAGTAACTTGTAACTTATTACGTAAATTTTAGTGCTTGTTGAATGAAGTACAAAAAAAAATGTTAGGAAAAAAGTGACTCATGCAAAGGTTTTTTAAACAAAAAAAAATTCGAATCTAAAACAAAAAATTTTTTTAAAATCCTAGAGAGATTTTTATGAACAAATATTACAGATTATTTGGAAAATTGTAAAATTTTGAGCAATTTTTTCTTAAAAGAAAAAGTTAGCTTTAATGTTACTTTTCTCTTTACTTTTTCTTTAACGACACTTTTTTAATTAAAAAAAATTACTATTTTGAAACAGTTTTATAGAACTAAATATTCTTTGAATGTATCAGTACATGATTAGTCGTCTCAAAACTTGAAGAAGTGGAGTAAAAAGTTGACGGAAATGTGAAAGTTAAGTCTCTAGAGGAAACTAAGAAATCCCCGTAACCTTACTATTAATTAAAAGTATCAATAAATCATTTCATTAAAAAACTGATAATTTACTTAAACCTAAATCATCTGAATCTTATGAAAAAAAAAATCAAACATTTCTACAACTATGAACTACCATAGAAGTAATAAGCTAGCGACTCCTTGTAATCTGCAACCAAATTTGCTGATGTTATCAATAATTATAAGTGCATTGCTTAAAAATATAAATAAATTTGTAACTAGATTGCTGTTCCCAAAATGTTATTTCTTAATTTGATGCTTAAAATTGAACAATCTTCGTAGCTATCCGTGTGCATAACACACAAATTAAGAATTTCAAAGCCCTTTCTTGCTTGTTTTTTAAATGCTTGAAATTGATCTTAGTATTTCAGATTTGTGGGAAAATCAATTTATTTCAAAGATTTCATATATTTCAAAGATATTTTTCATTTTACAAAGAAGAAAAAAAAAACTGGTGTTGTCAAACGTTAATGAAATAAAAATCTTTTCCGGTAAGATAACGTTAATAAAGCGCCGCAATAAAAAGTTCTTTTGACGTTTTACTGTGAAAGGTTGTTTAACAAAAAGCGAAAACATTTTCTGCCAATTTTTAATCGACAGCAGCAGTCCGTTTAAAAACGGCTGTTCTCAGTTACATCAATCATCTATGATCAAAGTCTTTGTCTGGAAACGTTTTTTTTTTATGCAGGATCAGTAAGAGTTTTATTTTATTTGATATGTGTTTTAAAATTAGTAGCCTGTTAATTATAAGAAAAAGTTATAGAATGGCAATACGCAATTTAAAATGGTAAACCTTTCTAAATTTGAGTTTTGCTTCATAGTTTGAAAATATTTTATATCTCTGAAACTTCTCAAAAACCCCTTTTTTTAAAACACACAATACTCATAGTACCTAATGGTTGCATTAATATTTAAACGATCGCTAACGTAAAACCTTCTTTCATACCACAATCTGTTCCATGATTAATAAGATAACGAATGCTAATTGAATAAATGGCGTAAATTCTCAACATTTATTTCCCTGTTCATGTGTTGAAGAAGTTTTTCGATTACTCGTGATAAGACTGGTATGTCTAACTACATTAATCTTATGCAGGAATTTGAGAGTACATTCATCCCCCCCAACCCTTTTTTTATTAAAGAAAGATACTATTTTAACATATTTTTTCAAAAAAAAAAACGAAGTATCAATTTGTAGTGGGTAAATTTTGGATATTTTTTGATGGCTTCTCGTTCGTAAACGTGTGTATCGATCGAGGTATAAGGAAAATTTTAAAAAAAATGCGATTATTTTTACAAGACTTTGAAAGTTTTGTAAATCTGCTTTTTACTTTAAAAAGCAAACTCTTTTAAGAATTTTCATTTTAATTAAGATGTTTTATATGAATCTTCGCCCCGAGTAATTCTTTTTAGATAAAAAATAATTGGAAAATAATTATTTTTTGTTAGGGTTAGATAGGGTTTTAACTGTATCCTCATAACGTCCTCTTAATACAATATATGATGCTGCAGAGTATAGAAATACCGACAAAGCATGTCAGCGTTGCCGACATGTATATCAAAACTCTAATTTAAAATTTGAGAAGTATTGTCACTCAATATTTAGAACTCGAGTTTGATTTCTTTTTCTTTGTTTAATATATAAAAATGTTGCAAAAGTAAAATCACCTATGCAAAGATTTATTATTATCTAAATGTTTTTTTTCTTCAATTATTTTTGTTTTTTAAATAGTTTTAAGCATATTGCATCTTCTTAAAAATTACAAAGACGTAGTTTAAGTTTATAGATAAATAAAAATGAACTGTTCTCTTATAAAATTTCAATAATATTTATCTTTTGCTAGCTCTAAACCTTTTTAACTTTAATTTTTACCCAAATAAAAATTAATGAATTTCTTGTTTTAACGATGAGTTGTTTTGCATGTTTAAAAGTTTTTTTGATTATTTTAAGCATTTTCAAATTCAGAATGATTTTTATTTAATTTACTTGAAAATTTCTCTAGAAAATTCATTTTTTCAAAGTAACTTTTTCATTTCTAATATTAGACCTTAGCTTTATGAGGTTAACGAATTATTATTATTAAACAATGCCTGAACTTTAAAAAATATATCAAGCTTTAAAAACGTGTTAATTTTTGTTTGAAACTGTATAAATATGTATTTGTTTGTGCTGGTTATTAGTAATTTTTTGATCTCTAAAACTTTTTTCTTTATGATGTTATTTTTAAAAGCTAATTTTATTTACGAGTGTATATTTGAATGTAGTTATAATTATTTTAGTTAAAAGAGCATATATTTTAATTGTATTGTGTATTATAAGTAAAAGATTACAAAACGTTTTACAAAACTAGATACAATAGGAAATACTTGAAACAGACATTTTCAGAAAAATGAAACTTTCCTTCGAATGTCATAATCACCCCCCCCCCCCTCACACTGATTAAAAAGTTAAAGACACTGAGTTGGGTCAATAAGCTGGATTTTTTTTAAGAAACAAACTATTTTTACTGTTTTTTAAAACTGCTTCATACTCCGATCAAACGTTTGGAATTCCAAGAATAGTGCAAACTCTGTTCGTAAACTCGCTGAATGAGAGATCGAATTTGAGTAGCTTCTTGAACAGTGTGTTAAAAGATATGCAGAATCAACTGGAAATATTGAATCTCTGAGAACTGAATTGACGTAAAAATAAAAGAAAAAGAAATCGAAAATCCATACGTTCTGGAATATAAACAGCTAGAAAGTAACTTAGTTAAATAAGTTTTAGAGGAAAGATTTGAAAGCTTCAAATATAGCATTCACCATTTTAAACACAACATTTAGACTTTTAATTCGAAAATCGAGAAATGTTACAAAAACTGTAAGCATGTTATATGGATTGTAATTATTTGACAACTTAAATCTATTAGGCCATCTAAATTGTCAGATAAATGCTTGAATAGTCACGTGCGACAAGCTCAATGATTGCGCTTACAGAAAAGCAGTTTACTCAAATTGTTTAAATTGAGCTTTGAACACTTCAGAGAACACTTTGAACACTTCTCAATTCTTAGGAATAGCTCGAAAATCTGGGCTTGTGATTCGTTTTAAAATAACGAGTGATATCAACAAAAGGTTATGAGGAAGCCTGATACAAACTGTCAAAAATCTTATTTCTAAGAAGTTAAACTGATTAGCTTAAACGATCAGTTCATTAGGACTTAAGGAACCATTTTTTAGTAACCAGTTCAAATTTATGCATTTTGGCTCATGAAAAACAAAAATGATGAGACAAGCTTCAATTTCAAGGCTCTAATGATAGTGATCAAACAATCTTACATGCTGCGATGTCAAAAAATTGTTGACCAACTTACTTTTGAAGAAAAAAATACAACATTCGCACAGAATTTGCCCTGAAAATTGAAACTTCAATCTCAAATGTCAAGCTATTCCAAACATATGTGCCTGTAACTAACTCCAAAAAAAAAAAAAAACACTTTGAGATGGTCTGGCCTGTCTGTAAAAATAATACAAGTAAGAGTCAGTTCAGAAGATATGAGATTATAATAGTTGCGAAGATATGAATGGATTAGAAAATACTCGACATTGCCAGTAATTAAGGAACCAGCATTGATCAGGGCAATCCAAGATATATGCAGTATATGGGAATTGGAACAGATGCCGACAGGGAGATAGACTCAAGCCTTTGACTAGTGAGGACGTGTTTTTTCTCTGATCGACCAATGCCGTATCACAGAACAGCGCGCGGCGGAAAGGTTTTCCCTTCCGGCCGCTCTCAAGTACTGCCATTTGATGAGTCATCGTTAGATGATATACTTGCTAACTGCGGGATTCCCCCGCAATATAATTCATCCGGAAACTTAGAGAAGTCTGAAATCGAAGCCTTCTACCTACAGTTTTCCCTAGAGGAACTGTGCAAAATTGATGACTCTTTCCGATATTTCTACAGAAAATATCCTACTTTTGATGGATCTCATCGACGTTACATCACTCAAAGGAGTGAAATTGCCCACTACATCATGTACAGATTAGGCAGACAGAAACCGGAGGGGATGGAATTAGCAAAGAAAGGAGACCCAGTTCCCGCTTCAGTTCCCATAGCTCAAACAACTGAGAAATTGGTCACAACCAATGCTACTGAATTTGACCAATACTTGGAACCTAGTGAGGAGCCTTCGGCCTCTGAGACAAAACCCCAGACAGAAAATTCTAAGGAACCACCTATCAGAAAGAGAAAGAGGAATAATAAGAAGAACTCAACTAATGTAGACTCAACAAAGCCTACTAACTGTTCTTCTGACCCTCTAACTCCGCCAGTGAAACCGACTCCAGTCCCGATGGAAACTCCGGAGGAGAGCACAGAAAAAGTCCCAGAGCCATCCACAAATGTTCATAAAGCTCAACCACCCAAGAACCTAAAAGTTCTCATCCGAGGGCTTCCTTTGTACGGACTTTAGTACGGACAATATTTCCCTTGAATTAGGGAAACAGAATTTAGAAATACTGAAAGTTGTTCAGTTAAAAAAGGAAGTGGGCGGGGCCTATAGGCCACTCCCACTGTTCCTCCTCATCATAACAGAGATGAGAACTACATGAAGATCTACCATATCGAATTCATTAAGGACTTTCCGATTTGTGTAGAGAAATTTCATGGCGGCCGGTGGCCGATACAGGGTTTTAGATGTGAAGGCTACGGACACTCTCAGCGTGCCTGCACTTCCGATCCAAGATGTATGAAGTGTGCCGAAGGGCACTACTCATTCCAGTGCAAAAAAAATCTAGAACACACCGCCTATTTGCTGCAATTGCAGTAAGGATCATACCTCGAACTTCTCTGGGTGCGAGGTCAGGCCCCAGGAGAAAAAGATTCAACAACAAAGCTTCAACTACGGCTACCTCAGCTCATCGTTTGGTTACACTAATGAAAGAGTTACAAGAACTTTTGAAAAATCAGGAGGCACTCAGCCTTCTTCAGACACTTCTTCAGGGGAATACCCCCATCCCAATGATGATTTTCTTCAGTGCAACGCAGGCCCAACATCTGCAATGGACTTATATTGTGTAGATATCTTACAAATATCTTGTGAACTTAGGACATTATAATTTAGGACTAACTAGATTCGATGAATCGGTTAGAAGCGCTTCGTGCTTAATGCCGAGATAACACCTATTTCCAGCATTCCAGCATGGAGCAGATGCCCATTGAATGGGATGATGGTTTTATCTGCTTAATCTACAAAAAGGGAGATTTGATGGATTGTAAAAGTTATAGTGGGATTACCTTATTGAATACAGCATACAAGATTTTCTCCAATGTATTATATAAAAGACTTTTTCCACACGTGGAGAAGGTGGTTGGAAGTTAACAGTGTGGTTTACAAAGAGAAAAATCTACAACCGATTTAATACAAGTTTTAAGACAAATTATTGAGAAGACAAACGAATTTAATATTGAGACTTTTCCTATTTTTATTGACTTTAAGGCAGCATACGACAGTATCAAGAGAAATAAGTTGTATGAAGCAATGGAGGAATTTGGTATTCCCCCTATTAACTTGACAAAGGCAACACTCAGAAGAGTCAAGTGCAGACGTAAGTTGCAAAATTAACTCTCCGAGCTCTTCTACACTGATGGTGGTCTGAGGCAGGGGCATACACTTGTCTGCCTTTTATTTAATATCGCACTTGAAAAAGTAAATCAGAGCATCTGAAATCAATGTAAGAGGCAGTATCTTTCAAAGATCAACACAAATTCTTTCTTATGCAGATGATCTTGATATTATAGGAAGATCTAGACAATCAGTAGTGGAGAACTCCAAAGCTCTTGAAGTAGCAGCTAGTGAAATGGGACTACTAATCATTAATGCTGACAGAACTAAACACATGGATACAAACAGAGGGCTCGCTAAGGCAATAAATGCCCTTTCATGTGAATGATTATGACTTTGAAACTGTTGATGAATTTAAATATTTTGGGACTACTGTTACCTGCAAAAATGTCACAAATACTGAAATCAATAGCCGTTTAGCAATGGCAAACAAGTGCTACTTTGGTTCAAAACGCCAACTAAAAAGTGAATTTCCTAAAAGACAAAAATTGACATATACAAAACACTCGTACGGCCTGCGATCCTATATGGTAGTGAGTGCTGGACTCTTAATAAAAAAGAGAACAAATTGCTGATATTTGAGAGAGGGATACTAAGAAGAATATTTAGTGCAGTCTATGAGAATAACAAATGGTGCACCCTTTACAATCATGAGTTATATAAAAAAGTATAAACAACCAGGCATAGTTCATGTTATTCAGGCCAGTCGTATTCGATGTCTGGGACACCTTTATAGATCTAAAGACCAAAACCCCGCAAAAAAGTATAAAAAAACTTTTTTAACCAAATTTACCAACCTTTTTTTAACCTGGTTTAAGAAAGAAACTTTTTTTAAACCAGAAGGTACAAGAAAAAGGGGTCGTCCACCGACTAGGTGGCTGGACGCAGTTGAGAGGGACCTAAAGATAAAAGGAATAACTAACTGGAAGACCATGGCACAGAATATATTAAGACGGCAAAACTTATTGGGACAGCCTTGGCCTGCCATAGGCTGTAGTGCCCAAGAAAAAGAAGACGAATCAACTTGTTGTGAAAACTAGGAAGCATATGAAAAAGGTGGACTAATGGGAAACAAGCTCACATATCTGCTTAGTAACTGGACTATTTCTTCATTTAAATTTGATGTATCCCAACTGTAAAATGACACTCAGTTCTGATGCATACATTACACCATACCAACAAGTATATGGACAACTGCTTAACAATTCCGTAGAGAAAATAACTGTCAAGAATTGAATTTTCCTCTGAAAAATAACTAATACTGAAACTGTGCACAAAATGTGCAACAAACCTTTCGATTGTCTGATAAATTGTCTGACACGACTAACATATAACTTTAGTTTTTCTTCTCTATAAACAATAGTGGCAATCTATAAACTTCTGGCTAAATAATAGTGTAGAATGTCGAATAACAGAAACAAGGAAATGGGGGTGATTAAAAATAAACAAACTTACTCAAGAAAGATGTCTTAGTTTATTCATTATGTTCCTATTTGTTTTAAAAGCTTGTGATTATTTGCGAATTTTTCTTGAATCGTTTTTATGTAAGTAAGATGAAAACTTTGTTAAACTTGCTTTGCTGTTTTTATGGAGGCTTGTTCTAAAAGTATTTTATCGTTCATTGTTAGTTTACATGCATACTTCATCTGTAGTATTCTAATTTTGATAAGTAATATATAAACATAATTCTTTTAGCTGCAAAATAACTTTATTTTTAAAAATGAATTATGTTGATAGATAAACATTTTAAGAAATGTATAGCTCAATTTTTTCATTTAGTCTTAGTTTAAAATCTGCAGTCAGTTAGATCATTATATATCTTAAATGTTTTATAGTTTTAATCAATTTAAACAAAAGAAAATCCATTTGCCCTAATCGCAACAAAAAAAAAAGATGGGGCACAAAGTTTTTTATATTCCAAATTATTATTATTTTTTTATTTCATTAAATGTGAATTTTTAAAAAAAAGTTTTTTCGGACTAAATGGATTTTCTGCAGTGTTTTGAAAGATTTTATATTTGTTTAATTAATTTATTTATAGTTAATTCTTGCCATCAAGAAAATCCATTTCTCCCCATCGTAGCAAATTAAAAAGATGGGGTATAAAACTTTTTATTCCAAATTTTTAATTTTTTTTATTTCTTTAAATGTGATTTTTTTTTTGAGAAATTATTTTCGGTTTGAATGGTTTTTCTTGGGCATTTGAAAGCTATTTAATTTAATTCATCTGTTTATTCATGTTTATATACTTATTTAATTCATTTATTTATAAATCTTGTCATTAAAAAAAAATTCCCCCCCATCGTAAAAAAGGGGGTATAAAGTGATCTATTAAACAATTACTTAAAAAATCCAATTCGACATTATATATAACATACATCCAACCAATTTAAGCCTCCATGAAACACTTGCAAATCCAATGCTTACTTGATTGTAATCTTTTGAACCTATGTATTATGTAAACAATCTAACAGTTTGCTTAAAAAAAAAAAAAAAAAAAAAAAAAAAAAAAAAAAAAAAAAAAACA
The DNA here is from genome assembly GCF_982258835.1 of Parasteatoda tepidariorum. NCBI lineage: Eukaryota > Metazoa > Arthropoda > Arachnida > Araneae > Theridiidae > Parasteatoda > Parasteatoda tepidariorum. The sequence goes on along the minus strand of NC_141755.1, from coordinate 120,677,898 downwards.
TTAAAAAATATAGAAAGTAAGAAATATTAAAAAAAAATATTTAAAAAATATATAAAAAAAGAAAATACGGAGAAAAGAAAAAAATATAAAAAAAGAAAAAAAAAGGAGAAAAAAAGAAAAAATATAATATTGAAAATATAAAAAAAGAAAAAAAAAAAAGAAAATATAAAAAAAAAAGTTAAAGAAAGCAAACTGTGGTAATAGTATTTTGTATAATATTTTTATGCAAATGTGTGCTTTATGTTTTGAATAATATGTACTTTAAATTTTTTGTACTATTTATCTAGAAAAGTTAAGAAATTAATATTATGTATGCTTTTTTGTTTTTAGTGTTCTATTTATTGAAAAATTGTTTTCATCATTATATTTATCTATAAACATAGACAATTTTTTCTAATTACATTAATGTCATTCGTTACATTTAAAGTTTCTATTTTTCAATAGCTTTCTTTTTTTTGTTGTTTAATTATAGGCTATTTGTAAAATATAATAATTTTCTAAAAACTTTTTTAACTGAATCATTTTGTTAAATTAAAGAAAATTAAATCTTTGCATCAGTGCTTCATACTTTTTCATGCATTACTTTTTCATAACTTGAGTGACTGATATTATATTTTAATTTCGGAATTGTTGAAAACCTCCAGTAAAAAGTTATATTTTTACGAATTAAATTTTAAATACAGAGTAGAGTTTGTAAGAATGAACTTAAATCATTCGAAAGAAACAAAATTTTTTTCAGTTTTTGAGTATCTTTAAAGTAATAGATTCGAATCAATTAATAGAATCCTCAAAAACATTGAATCAAACCAAAGACTCGTGAATATTTCTATTCGGAGCTTCGACTCAATATTTAACTATAATCGGCAGCATCATAAGTTGATATTTAAAGGACGTTTTTACAAAGTTGAACCTGTTATTTTCTTGTCTTAAATATTTACTATAAAATCAATAAAAATTCTTTATGAAACAGGGTGAAGCTACCTCTCGTTGCAACTATCGTTCTAACGACTTGAAGCCAGTCAAAGAATTATCAAATCCCTTCAAGTGTAAAGTCTATTAAAATAATTATATAACTTCAATTTGTTGAGCTGAACTTAAATGAAATTTTGAACTATTTCTATTGAAATATTTTAACTGAAAGAATCATTTACTAAAAATTTTAAAATTTTTGTTTCGATTTTTATGTGTGCAAAGTTTTCATAATATTGAAAAAATGCATTAAATGCATTAAAATTTTTTAATTACATTTTTATTTCTTTCTGTCTAAAAATTAAGGTTTAAAAGTAAATAAAAGGTTAAAAACCAAAACAGTACGATGATTAAAATACACATTGATATTTAGCCCTAATTAGTTATGGAAGTCATGAAAGTTTTGAATTATTTTTAGAAGAATTTTTTGATTGTATTTGTAGTGGGCTTTAATCAAATTAAAAATTCAACCTTTAACTTTACGCTTTGTGATAAATACGCCCTACAATTTTACCTATTGAATATTGAATATATTCAATACTTAGTATTCAATGGTTTATCTATTGAATATTTAAAATTTCTGTCTTCGCAGAAAAATTTCTTCACCGATGCAAAGCAATTTGTACAAGGTATGGCAGAAAATGTTTTGTCGCTTTCTGTATATCAGCCGCAACTGTGATTAATGATTTTTTGCAAACTGAAGAGCAGTCATTTGCTATAAATATAAAACTTAGCATATTCTATGTCAGTTATTATGAACTCAACAAAGGAGACTAGGGCAGTTACGAAGTTAAATAGCTAGCTACATTTACCAGTGTCTTCGATGGAGATAGTTTTGAAAAAAATCTTTCGCTGTTAGCGTGAGAGTTATGGAACTGTAAAATAATGATCCATATATCCTCTGGGGAAATTTTATTCCTGCCCTGTATTCTGTGTGGGTTAGGATAAGAAATTTAATTAAATACTGCTATGGAACCGAGATTTGCATTTAGATTCTATTAACGGATCGAAATATGTAGCAGCGTTTTCTTATTACTACTAAAATATCAATTAAAAGAAGCAAAGTGTCATTTTTAATGATTCAATTTCAAGCATATATAAATAAGTTCATTTATTAAAAATTGAATTTACGGAGTTGTTAATAATTTCAAATTCTAATGAATAAGAAATATCAGTTTTAAAATGTTTATACATGAACTTAAATCGTTTATCTAAAATGTTTTCAAATTATGTGCGTCTATTAGTAAGTGCAAAAAAAAAAAAAAAAAAAAAAAAAAAAAAACGAGTTGAAAAAAAAGTAATCTGAAACTAATCTTTATACTTTACTTTTATTTATTAACGTATAATTTCCACTTTTCATGCATACCTTTTTTATGATTTTAATGACAAAGGATATATTCAATATAAGTAAAATAAAACCATACAATGCTTAAAAAAATGTTACAAAAATGCAACTTGCGCATAGTTGTTAAGAAGCCTTATTATTAACTCTGAAACTTTTTAGTCAGAAAACAGGGATTTTCATATCAGCAAATTATTTCTCTGATTGTTTAATTGCAAACTAGTCATGTACTGTTATATTCGTCAAGTTTACTGTTATTTGAAGAGTTTTATTGGTAACTAATTGTCTGTGAATATTATGTTAACTTCAGTAATTAATTTTAATATATAATTAGATTTTTTTAATCTTATTAAAAAACTTGCTTTTTTTTAAGAAAGCTTGCTTTTTTTAAACTTTTTTCTGTACATTGCCAGGCTTAAAAGCACGTGTTTATGCTTCAAATTTAAGAAAAAATTTATTTGGATTGCATTGGTTGTCAGATCACTAAACATATTTAAGATATATTATTTTAAAAAGCTAACTTTTTTGTAACTGTATATTTGAGAATGGAAATATTTTCTGAATTGAAAATAATATAAAAAAATTATTGTATTTTAAATGTTATAATTAAAAATAGTCTTACTGATTTTTATTATAAACCACAATCTATATTTTTTCTTTTCTTTAAACTTTTGTGAAAAACAAAATTGTATGATCTTCAGGGTCACCCCCTTGCAAATATGGCATTTTTTAAAATTAATAGCAGTTTAGCTGGGTCATTAAGTTATGGATATTAAATAAAAATGTAACTTTGTACAGAGGATGTCAACCTACGATCCATATGACGAGGAATTATTAGGAGAACTATCATCAAAAATACTTGCAAAATACATACAAACTTGATAATCAAAAATGTAATAAATTATAAATAGTGTGACTTATATCTCGAATCAAAATATGTAGAATTTAGGAAGGGAGCATGAAATTGACAACTTCTTGAAAAAGATGATCTCAAGGTCAAACATGTCTGAACAGGAAATTCTGAAATACAAGAACAAAAGCAGGTTGCAAAAAAAAAAAAAAATTTCTAATTGTCAGGAAACGTTACAATTTGAAAGAAGTTTAATTAAACAAGATACAACGAAAATATTTAAGTTTCAAAGATATCATTCCTAATACAGAATATTTACCTGTATTTATAAAAATAAATACTATCATATTCCAAAAGATTAGGATGATGCCGATTACAAATTAGCTGAAAACTGAACATAAAGAATTGAACTGATATGCTTAAAAAAACTGGTTTCCGAGAACTTTACAGACAATGTTGCTGCCAACTAGCAAATGTTTACAGTTTCTTGTGTTTTTCTGATAAAATGCGAAGTTGTTTGAATAAACTACAAGTTCAAGTCTTGAATGATAAATTCAAAAAGGTAGATGAATCTTACAAAAATTAACCAAAAGAATATGTCAAAATATTTTTAAAGACCAACTTATTTTTGATGAGTGGAAAATACAACGTTTTTACAGAATATGCCCTATAAAGTACTGGGAATTTCCCTATTGATGATAAGTAATTTTAAAAGAGTTTATAAGGCAGAAAACAATTTCCAAAATGAAGTTTTGACAACTAAGACATTAGCATTTTCAGTTTAGATTTGAAGGAAACAAAATGAAGTAATTGATAATCAGAAGATAGAAAAGGCTGAGTGGTAAAAAATTTCTTAAAAAAAAAAAAAAAAAAAAAACCTCTACTTTTAAACAAACTAGTCGACTCCAAACAAACTAGACGATCCCAAATTTCAGTTATGCATGAAGAAGTTGACGAATTTGATTCCACAAAAAAACGAAGATATTTGCTAAATGATTTTTGTGCACGTAAACAACTTGAAAAAGTTTTTGAGCCATCCTTTGGTGTGCTGTGAATAAAAAAAGTAATTGCAGACGACGTTTTGAATCGTTCCATTTTATTAGCTTTTGAACTTTATCAAAAAGATATCCTATATTTAGAAATGATGCAACTAGGAATCTGCTAAGAAAATTTTTTATTTTAATTATTGAGAAGCTAGAAATGCTCAAAATAGATAAAAGTAGAATCCACACAACCAGTAATACCGCCTGAGAGCGAGCAAAGAATTTTATAATATATTTTTAAAGGAAAAAGAAAATAATATCAAGAATTTATGTCTCCTTTTTATTAATGATAAAGACTGAAATAGACTTGTTACTCATAAGATCAGAGCAATCCCATGAAAGTTGTTAACGATACAAAATAACGTTGACTGATAGATATGAACATTCCCTGCCTTTTTAGTGGTCTGTTAAATAATTCAAATTTGATACATGCATCTTAGCAAAGTGCTACGCAGTTCTACACATGTTACACGATACCAACAAGTATATGGACAGTTAATTGTTCTATAAGACAATAAATGCCAAAAATTCATTCTTCTTTTGATCAATAATAAAGACTGAAATAGATACATTGTGTAAAAGATGCAATATTAAAAGAAACTACGAAAATCGCTTACCTGTTCTATGATTGAACTTTGCATCATCCTTATTCATCTTGCAATTTTTATAGTTATATATTGCCAATAACTATATAAACTATTATTTAAAATTCCTATAAAAAATTATCATTTTTGCTAAAAATTATTCCTATTTTGTGAAATATTTTTCCCCTTACATGTCTGATGATAAAGAATCTCTTCGAAAACGATTTAGAAACAGATAAAAGCGGACAATTAGTGGAACTTATACTGAGTTTGACCATACAGATATTATCTCACTTCCTTTCTGAACCATGATCTAAATAGTGTGACATCTCCCCGTGTATAGTAGTGTGACTTCTCCTCGTGTATAGTAGTGTGACTTCTCCCCGTGTATAGTAGTGTGACTTCTCCCCGTGTAGCACAGTGAGACAGTTCCTAGTGTGACATAGTGAGAAAAATCTCCCAGTGACATTTGTTCTACTCATGCGCAGAAATTTTATTCAGGACTTACATGCATGAGGTCTCGACATTATTGTTCGATATTGCAACAATCAACATTACTTGAGCTCCATCAAGTGGTGGTGTTGATATTTACTCTGCAGGATAGACATTTTGGTGAAACAACAGATATGCGTGTTCTGGTTTACTCTATTGCTTGGTAAAAAGAACTTTGATCCTACTCCCGCACATCGTTGTCACATAATAGTGTCGAACTATTTATTCAAAGAGTGCTAATTTCAATGACATTCACGCCTATAAACAGAGGCAACAAACTAAATAAAATGGGGGTGACTGAAAAAATGAGTTTTTTGATAATCTTAATAAACAAATATCAATGTCTAAGTTCAGTTATATTCTTTTAAGTTTAAAATGTATTTTCCTCTATTTTTCTTGAAGTGTTTGCTATGTAAATATAATCAATGTCAAAAATTTGCCATTTTATGGAGGTGTATCTTACACATTTCGAATATTTTTATAGTAAATTACTTGAAAATATATCATAAACATACAATAGGTTTCAGTGTTTTAAATAAATGAAATTCCATGCAAAATGGTTGGACATGACATTTTCTTAAATTCCAAATTTTATCTTTTTCATTACTGCAAATGTGTATTTATGAGTAAAATAATGACGGATTCAGCTGATTTTTCCAGAAATTTGCATCAATAATAAATTATTAATTTGCAGTTATTTATCCCAATATCTTACGTATTTTTTATCATATGTCATTAATTTCAAATGTAGTCAATTACGTCAACTTAAATTTGTCATGTTTTCAAATAAGAGTTCCATTACACCAAAAATATGGTTTCCGCATTAAGTTCCAAATAATTATTTTTATTTTTTTTATTTTGAAATGTGAAATTTAAAAATAAAAATTTTATAACTGATTTAATTTATTTTTCATTAATTTGGAAAACTTTATTTTATTGTTAGAGAAAGACTGTTTTCAAATCATAATTGTTGTTTTTTTGTTTTCGATTGAGAATGAGTTTTCTGTGTTAAAAAATTTTCTTAAGTTAAAACATGCTCATTGTTTCAATGCTTTGTAGAGAAATAGAATGAAAAGTTCGTTTATAGTATTAAAAGCAGGTTTACATAGTTTAAGCTATCTAAACAAACTCCATGAAAAATTCGCAAATTCATTTTTAATTTATGTAATGCTTACCAGATTGTAATTTATTGCACTAAAGTATAATATAAACAACCTCACGGTTTGCTTAAAAAAATAAAAAATATAGAGAAAAAAATGAAAAAGAAAAAAATATATATATGTATTAAAAGAAGAAAAAAAGAAAAAAAAAAGTAAAAAAATGTATAAGAAATGTAAAAAAAATATATATAAAAAAAAGAAAAAAGATAAAAAAAAAAAAAAAAAAAAAAAAAATTGCAAAAAAAAAATTAAAAAAATTGCAAAAAAAAAATTAAAAAAAAAAAAAAATACAAATAAAAATATGAAGAAAAAAAAAAGAAAAATATATATACATAAAAAAAAATGAAAAAAATTATTAAAAAAAGCAAACTGTGGGGATATTTTATAGATCATTATTTTATATATTTATCTTTTAATTTGTATGCAAACTTATTTTTGTATTATTCTACTGAAAAAGTGAACAAATTAATATTTTGTATACTTTTTTTTAATTGTTGTGGTTTGTGTATTAAATTGCTCTTACTATTTTATTTATTTATAAATATTGACAATTTTCCATAATTATAGTAATTTCATCTATTACTTCAAGAATTAAACAGTGAGTTATACCAAATTTTTTTATTTCCTGAAACCTTTTCGAAATTTTTTTGACCTAATTATAGGCTAATTGTGAAATAAATTAATTGCCTTGAACTCTTTGAATTGAAAAAATTTAAGTATTATGCATTAAAAATCTTTGCATAAGTGTTTTACACTTTTTTCCCCCATATTCATTTTAAAATGGGTGAGATACATTGTTTTAAGTTCGGAAATGATGAAAACCTTCAGCACAAGAATTAAATTTTAAATGATGAACGAAATTAAGTACTCCGAACCAAACAATAGATTTTCAATTTTGGAATATCTTTAAGCTAATAAATTTGAATCGATTAATGGAATCCTCAAAAACATTGAATCAAATGAACGACTTAATGTTTCACTCTAATCAGCAGTGCTATAAAATATTAAGAGGACGTTCTTCAAAAATTGAACCTGTTATTTTAAATATTTGCTATGAAATAAATAAAATTATTTTTAAAAGAGGGTGAAGCCATACCTCTCGTTTTACTTATCGTTCGACTTACTGGAAGCCAGAAATTATGAAATTAAGAGTATTTTTAAAAGCAGAGCGAAGCGTAATCTTTCGTTTTGAAATGTTCGTTCCATTCACAGAAAATTAATAAGATTTTGCGCACACTTTCTTAAACATAACTCGTAAGTGCAAACTTTTTTTAAAAATTATTTTGAAGATTTTGTTTAGCTTTTGGTTAGTTCTTTTTCTTTAAGTTTTTTTTTTCATTGTGGTGATATTTATATTCATGCTTATATGATTGTATGTAAATGAATGACAAGCTTTATCACGATATCCTCTTACATGAATGACAGTTGTTCTTAGAGTAAATAAATAATAACTTAATTACTTTTTCAAGATTTCAATTAACAATCGTGTTTTATTTTTATTGCAAAATTTCCCCTAAAACACCAATTTACTAAAAAAAGTTCAAATTTTATTTTTTTTTAGAAAATTTGTATGTGCTAAACTTTTATGATATGCAACAAAAACCTGAATTTTGTACAAATATTTTAATTAAAATTATAATTTCTTGTCATAGAAGATAAAATAATACAGAAATCAACAGTTAGAAACGGAAATAAAATGTTGATTAAAGAACACAGTAATTGCTAAGCCATAAACAAAAATATACTAACTTGAAAGATTTTTCTTAAATTTAGCAAATTTTTGGTATTGTGCATGTAGCGATTTCTAATCAAATTAATAAAGTCAACATTTATATATGTTTCAATAGTTTGCGAGACGACATTGGCAGAAAATGTTTCGTCTCTTTCTGTTTATCAGCCAATGTTGTATCAGTCATTGAAAAAATTATTTTTTTGCATCTAAAGCGCAGGAAATTATTATAAAAAATAATTTTTATTACACAAAAAAATTGCGATAGTCACCTTGAGTAAGTTAATATTTATTAGTAGTTATTATGTACCTTTGTTATTTTTTTAAAAATAATTTTTTTCTTTAATTGATGTTTATCCCTTTCTGTAAAAGGCAAATATAGACTTGTTGATCTACAATATTTAGACGACCAGCTTATTTTAGTTTCGGTTTCTTTGAATTGAAATGGGCATTTTTAAGGGAAATGGAACAAATAATTAGCTGTATATACAAATGGCATCGATGAATATTCTTTTAGAGAAACCTTTCACTCTTTGCGTGAGAGTACTTTTAAAATAATGATCCATTTAACTAAGAGGGAATTTTATACCTGTTCTGTATTCCGTGTGGGGCAGGATAAGGAATCTGAACTGAATCTACTATAGAATCAGGATTTTGTATTGCGATTCTATTAACGGATTGAGATATTTAAGGTATTTTTTTATCACTACCAAATTGTTAATTAAGAAGACATAATTTTGATTGATTTATTTCATGAATACTAGCATATATTATTATTTTTTTAATTTTAAAAGTTTATTTCAATTTGTGATGAACAGGAAGTATTAAAAGATGCGTACGCTAATAGTTTCTTTAATGTGCTTTCAAAATAATTCAGTAACACGGACAAATTTACAAAAATGGGTAATTTACTAAAAATAAGCTTTTTGTTTTGCTTTATTTATGAAATGTTTTTAGTATTATTGAGACAGACTTTTACATGACTGTAGCGAGGAAAAATATGTTCAATGTAAATAAAAAATGATGTTCGCAATGTTTAAAAAAAGTATTTCAGCCATGATATTTTCCTAAAACTATTATAATTTTTTTAAAATTTTTAGAGGTCTTGAGTCAGTCATGAGCTTTCAGAAACAAAATATAAAAAAAATCATGTAATTTATCTGCAGTAAATGACACTTGCCCATAGTTTTCTGTTCCTTTTCGAGAAAACTCATGCGGTTTTCCTTTGAAACAACATTTTTAAAACTTGTTAATGACAGTTACTTCTGAATAAAAGATATTTTTATGATTTTTTATTTTTAGTGCAAACTTTAAATCTCAGTTTTTGAAATATTTATTTCGAAAATAATTTTGGTTAATGAAATATATTTTCGTAAAATTATGTGGCTGTAATATCAATGCACACACTATAATGACTCTGCATAGAAAGAATTCACTTCGAATGAGTGGTTAAGTGCAATGTGTAAAAAGTTTGCTCTCAGTTTGGCGATGAGTATATTACAAATTCATAATTAATGGGTTAATTTATATTTTCTAAATATTTTCAAATGCGTGACTCGTCGATTATAAAAGTTATATATCTTAAAGAGTTTCTGAATATAAAGTTTTTCTCTTTTAAACGTACTTCCCTTCTTTGATTTTTACAAATTGCCGGATCATTTCCAACATGAATCTCTTAACTATTTTCAAGTTAGAAAAACTGTCAGAAAAGAAACAAATATCCTGAATTTTTAATGTTAATGTGCCCAATGATTTAAATATTTAACTAGTAATTGATTGCCTGTGCAAAACATTGGCAATAATTACAGCTTAAAAATATAAATATATAGAGCACAGTTACATGTTTTGTTTAAATATGCATTATCCCTATTGTTTAGTATTTAACTAGTATATGAACTGTCGCGATGAGCACTAATTTTTTCTTAAACATCTGCAAATTTGGAAGAGTTTAAAATTGTTGGTCGGTTGATTATTATGTCAAAAAGAAACCAATATATCATTGAAGAGATTTTTTATTTTTAAATTTAGTGTGCAAATTTTTTTAAGCCCTTAATAGTATTCAAATTAGTATTTTTGGAATTTCAATGCCATAAAAACTCATTGCATTAAAAAAATGAACAAGGAACGAACTCACAATTCTCTCTTAAATTTAGTCTTATAACTCAATTAGTCATGTTGTCAAAAAAACAAAATATCTTACATATACAATTTTTTTAAAGAAATTTCACTACGCTTTTGTTCGTTTATGGTCAACAGTTAACAACGAAACTGTGAGTTGGCACTTCTTTTCTTTGTAGTTTATCCCTGAGATTAGCGATGAGTTCTCAGGTTTTTGATAGTGACTCCCAGCGTTTCAACCGAAAAAAGATTTTTTCAGGGCCAGCGAATTTCAATCTCTCTACAACTCGCGGATAGCCAGAAAGTATCGGAAATAATTGATGATAATACCCATGCACGAATGATAATATAACAACCGTTCCTAACGTTAGTGTTTTAAATTATCACATAGAAGTACGAACTAAAAAGAAAAACACAATCAGAAACACACTCTCAACTATGAGAAACGGGGGGGGGGGGATAAAGTTCAATAGACGTACGACGACAGTACTACCTGTCAATAGCTCATTCTAATAAATATATTTTGCTTTTTGATCGATAAATGAAAATGCGAAATCCATGAAATTGTCAGTAATATATTTTTTTGAAATTAAGAAAAAATTTATTTCGTGATAAGTATAAAAAATTCTCAATATTATGATAATATGCAAATTGTGTAAATGATGAGAGCTTTTTTTTTAAAGTAATAAAAATACAGAATCAAAGAAATTGCCAATACGTTTTTTTAACCATTGCATTTTATTAAGTCTGTTTTAAGAAAGAAATATTTATGAAAACATAATTCTCGACTATTTTTTCCTTATTCAGCAGGGCTCGAAAAACCGCCCGTCCGCCCGTCCTCGGCGGTTAAAAAATTCCCCGCGGACAACAAATTTCTCGAATCCAGCGTCCGCGCGGACGGCCATTTTCACGTTCATGTTCGTGATACATTTTCAATTTTTGTTATCTTACAAGAGTCTAGCGCCTCACTTCTAAAATGACCCTCTAATCTCGAAATACAGCAACATACTGCGCATGGTGGAATTGATGTTTTCTCTGTCTAGGAGTACTGCAACGGTTGAAAGGGGCTTTTCAGCAATGAACTTACAAAAAAACACTTTACTTACTGGTCTTAAACAAGAAGCGTTAAACGCATTTATGAACATCTACCTAAATGGAAAGCCTCTTTCAGATTTCTGTGCCCTCTGTAAATCATTGTAACCTCTGTAAATCATTGGCTTGATTGTGGAACTGGCAAACATCATATTTGATTCGTTTAAAAAACGCAGTACCATCGGATAAATTGACATGATAATTGACAGATAACTTAACCTTTGTTATTTAAATTATTTCATCAAAGAAATAAATTATTTCATAATAGAAATACTAGGTTTTACTATTAGTAACCTAGTATTTCTTTTATTACTGTATAATGTAATCCTTGTAACTACTAATTCATTGTGCAATTTACATAAATGTTTGTAATAAATAAGAGAAAATTATATTTTTATTTATTTAGAAGCGACGGGTTAGTTTCAAAGGAGGACGGGTACATTGCTGGACAAGCCGTTTTTAAAAGGAAACATTTCTTTTTGAAGATAATTATCATTTTTTCAATCAAATTTTCTTATGTGTTTTCTTTAACCTATCCGTTTTCAGAAAGATTTTCTTATTACATAAAACCGTCAACTGAATAAAACAACAATAGCTAAAACATATAACAGCAGTGTTTCGTTACTATAATTTTTATTCCAAGCTTATGATTGAAATAAAAACAGACAAAGTTTAAAACTTTAAATGGTTGCTCATCTATTTCCTTAAAGTAGATATTTTGTGATTTGCAGTGAAGTGGAATATATTTGATTTTTATATTTTTCAAGTTGTTACTGCTTCTTATTAAAGTGGTCTCAAAATGTGTTCAAGGAATTATATGATAACGAATTACCCAAAATAAAATTCAATTATACTGAAATGTAGTTAATTATGCAAACTTCAATATTATTTTGATATTCATCTTTACTTTAAGGTCCTGTTGAAAAAAATATAATTTAAGAGGGTGCAAAAAAAATCTTAATTCCATATATGAACTGAAAATCATTCATTAAAATTATATAATATATTGAAATAGCAGTTAAAATGTCAAATTGAGATTTCGATATAATTGATCAATATTTACTAATTTAAAATCTTTCCAATAGTTTCCTCCACCATCATAATTGATGATGATTCCAATGATTAGTGAGAAAATAGTTCTTAAAACTAATTCCTTAAATTCTTTAAAATTCTTCGTAATTGCTCTAGTTTAAGAAATTAATTTTTTCTGTTAGCAGCTTATTAATTAATACAATAACAGTAATTTATATCTAATGTTTGTACACACGTATCAGTATCCGTATCAGTAATTACACACTACTTTTGTAGCTTGTCTTTTTTTAAATATAATTTACTAAAGACAGTTAAATATTTAATAAGTATAAATTGCAATAATATTTGGCGCAATAACTTTCAAATAAATAATTAGCAGAAGAGAATCAAATCGTATAACTCCAGAAAAATATAAGAATTGGACTAATGTCATGTCTCCACAAATTCTTTTATTTTTATTACTTCAGTTGATGTATTCTTTGGCATACCTTAGTTTAAAATAAAGCACTTTTTCTGCCAGTGATCTAGCTTGGATAAATTCCCAAAATTTAACAGTCACTTTTTAATTTCTTTCCACGATTCATGATTACGTTGTAGATAAAACCAGGCGGTAATTCTCGAAACATAGAAACCTTCTATTTCAACTTAATCAAAATAAATTTGCAAATATAAGTTAAATTGTTTCAAAACCTATTTCCTAGTAAACACGATAGCAGAAACAATACTCCAGGGCTCTGCAGATTTTTTTCCTTTTTTCTTGGGTGAAATAGAACGAAAATAAAACGGCCAGAATTGTCATGCTGAACATTTTTTATATATACATATTTTTGTTTTAAGACTAATTTCTTTTTTATTTGGGCTTAGAGTAAACATCTTCTAGACCAAAATTATGCAATTTTTTAAAACCATCTTACTTTTCAATCCAAAGACAGCAACAATAAATTGTTTGTTATATGCTAAAGTAAAACCAAAGATTTTGATTTTCTAGAAATTTTTGGAGACTAATTTTATATCTTGGAAATAAAGCGAAAAAAATAATTTTAGAAAAGCGCTTAAGTACAGCAGATGGAGAGAGGATTACTCCCTCCAAAAAATTTCCAAACCTTTCTCCAAATTCCTTTACTCCAAAAAATTTCTGATCCATTATTAGATTATTAGTATTGGAGTTACAAGTATTAGATTCATAAATAAGATTAATAAATGCAAAAGTATGAATACTTTTTTTAAAATTGTAGACAATTTTAGATTTTAAAATTCATGGACAAATTTAAACATTTTGCATTGCATTTTATTTTTTTAACAAATCTAACTTATTTTTTTCAGTTTTTAGAGCGATTTCTTTTAAAACAATATTCAAAATATATTCTAATTCATATCTTATTTATCATTGCTTAATAAAAGGCATCTGCTTATATATTCTCCAACCTCACACTTATTGACTTTCTTAATATGAATATAGTAAACACCATTTCCATTTTTATTCAGTTCAAACGATAGCAATCGACTTTCATTTTCTTTTCAACAAATATTTTATTTTATAACCGTCGTTGAACAGCCAATTTTTGGTTAACCACCACTAATGTTCCACTCCGTAGTCTTAAAACTTTGAACCCAATCCAGAATACAAGGTAACTCTTTGATCAAGTATTGGGTGAAATAACCCGTTGGGAAAGACTTTTTGATAGAACTAACCCGCATTTGCGTTACATGGAGAGGAAAGCCACGAAAACCTCCAAAGGTTAGTCTCTAGGCAAGGGGACTCTAACCTATGATCAGTCTACCACTGAGGATATTTTACGTCAGCGCTGTGGTCAGTGCGAGCTGAGTATGGAATTCGTATTAACCAGCCATCACTGGGATTTGAACCCGGTTCACTTCATTAGAAGGCAATCTCTCTCCCCTGGTCTACCATGGTTCTTTCAGAAAGTACTGTTATTAATGACATTTTTACCACGATTATTGTATTGGATATTTGCCTTCTTGTGCAATATAATACAAAAGAGTGCCGCTAACGCAGCGTGTGAGTTAAGGTTGCTTACGTTACCCAAGAGAAAGAATTTTATAGCTTAATATTATTCCAGACTTTATGTTCGATACGCAAAAGATGTATTTAATATTTTTTGTTTTGATGTTTTAGGATATAATGCGAACTCCAGATTGGAAAAAATTGTAGCAAGAGAGCTAGATCTAGAAGAGTTTAACCCTTTCACATCAAATTGTTTTTTCCTTTTTTTGTGAAACTCCGGTAAAATAGAGCAAAAATTGAAACCGGGAAAATGTAAGGAAAACTAAGAAAATTCAGGGGAAAATATTTCATTATTGATAATTGTAGGGACAAACTTTTCTCGCTTATTTATCCCCTTCTCTATCATACAGATATGGTGGTTTCCTACTACCTTAAATGTATCATGCATGGATATCTAGTTTCCGACTGCGAACAGTATTATGTATAGGGCACACCATTGACCGTGCTCGAATAGTGTCCCCATACATTAAAAGATTGACTAAAGTCTTGAAGTCTGGACCCGTGTGATAATCAAATTGTGAGTGCAAGGAAAATATGTTGTAGATTTGAGATGCAGTGATGAAATTGTATCCAATTATTGCTTCAAAGCAATATCAGGTTAATTTTCACCAAAGAGGGAATCTTTTAGATTGCTTAGATATGATTGGAAAGAATAAATAGACTTATTATTAAGCTTAGTTTCAATACGTAAGGTTAATATATTCTCAACACTTGCTAAATAAGTTAGACTTGATGCATGCTGATAATCAACTTTTAAATGTTAATTCCTGCATTCCTTCATTTGCTTAGCAGTAAAAAGCTTCAGATTTGAAATGAAAAAGTCATTAAGATAAAACAGTTGGCCCATGATCATTAAAAATTAATTTTACTCGTTCCAAAACCAAAAAAAAGAGAAAAATGTTAGATGCTGCAACGGGGAATAACAAAAATGATAGAAACAAATGGAAGTGTTTTTGTCTATTATAAGGGACAATCAAAATAAGAATGTTTGATGGAGAATTATTGCTTGTTTTGAATGACTAGAAAAAATAAGGAGGGTTTCTAACACGAATTTAAAATGTGCCCCTGAAAAATTCCATTTTTCCAACAATGAATGATGTTATGGATTTCCTCGGTCTTCGCAATGAACCCCAAAAAAAAAAATATTTAGACATTAAATACAATGTAAATTCCCCTTTTTGTTGTTTTTTCCAGTGCAATTGGATTTAAAATCCATGGTTTGCGAAAGGAAGTAAACAAAAGTAAATCAAAAAGTAAAGACAATTTCGTATTTTTGCATTATTGTGTTATCTGAAGTCACCACATATATGCTCTGAGTGAAGTTGGAATATCCATTCATTCAATGGAATGTCGGGGAGGCAAATTTATGGACGCACTACTCCATGAATGCATCATTGAGGAACCTTTCGATTTATGGGGCGAAACACTATACCACAGTTTACTCGATGGTGCTTTCATTGAGCAGAGCTTTCATATGTATGACTCGCGTCATTCTATTGATTCATGGGCTATAATCGATATACCAATCACACTCATAGTGTATATGTGAGGACATCAGTGTTTTTTTTCTCTCTTTTTTTTTTCCTTGCAAAAATACGGAATTTAACTTCTTGAGTTACTTTCATATTAATGCGTAATTCAAATTAGGAGGGTGGATCAAATTTTGAACATATTCTTAAATTTCTTGCATATTTACTTCCTTTTGCGTGTTTTATTCACAATTTTAGGT
The DNA here is from genome assembly GCF_982258835.1 of Parasteatoda tepidariorum. Classification (NCBI taxonomy): domain Eukaryota; kingdom Metazoa; phylum Arthropoda; class Arachnida; order Araneae; family Theridiidae; genus Parasteatoda; species Parasteatoda tepidariorum. The sequence continues at coordinate 120,661,732 of NC_141755.1, read as the reverse complement.
TTTCCTCCCTTTGCATGTTTTTTTAATTCCTTTTCCTTAAGTCTCTCGATTTAATTTTCTGGCTTTTTTTTTCTTGTTATACTCCGTGTTAATTCATTATATGTATATATTTTTTAAATCTGATTTCTTTTTTGTATAATAATTTTTTCTTCCTTACCTTTAACCCATAATTGCTTTTCACCTTTTTGTTCCTAGATTTTGTTTGCTTCTAATAACTAAATTCTACGTGCGCTTTATATACCTACCTATCTTACTTTTTATTTTTTAGGTACTATTTTACAATTTACTATTTCTACTGAGTTATCAATGCAGTGCTTGAAATTTTCTTGAAAATGCATAATTTTGAAATTTGATATTAAAAATAATTTTTGAAAATAAAATTACAAGCTGATTGAAAATTTTCAATTAATTTGTTTTTGTGAATTTTAATATTTAAATTTATTTTTTCGTTTAAAGTTCTTATAAAATAGTGCCAAAATACAAATTTGAGCTTTGCAGAAGCTTATCGAAATTTGAGCTTATCGAAAATGTGAGCTTGTGACATTACGAATTGCATTCACAATAATTTTTAACGATATGCAGATTTAACTTGGAATCTCACATAATGATTTGTATAGATTTTAATGCATTGTCTATAAATCCTTGTAATTTTGAACTGAACTCAGAAGGCAAAGACACTTTATACCAAAAGAGGAATATAAAGAGATAATAGAAAGTTTTCCGATTTGTGAAATCTAAATAAAATTGTAATTCACGATATGTGTTTTTTATTATTATTAAGGATATGTTTTTAAATTATACAGTGGACAGTTAAATATAATGCTAACGTAACTCTCAAAGCTGGAATTCAAACCTCAAAACAAGAGTTCAATATTCAATTCTTGATTTTTTTTACTAAAAGTTGTGATTGATTTGGCTAACAATTTTTTCTCCTTAATTGAAGTAAAGTTTTTCCCCAGGGGGTTTGCTTAATCCTACAATACGGATTTACTTTATTCTTAATTCTTACTATTTTTGAATTCCTATTTTGAAAAGCATTTATTTATGTGCATTTCCCTTGAAGAAAAAAAAATCACATTTAAAAGTAACTATTTTTTTTTAAATTTGAAAATAAACATTTTTATTTTTTTAAATTTAATTTTTAAATATGTATTAATTTTAAAACTTTTAAGTTTCAAAAAGAAATTCGAAAATTTTCCAATTTTAAAATTCAAATTTTTTAACGTTTAAAAAGAATTTTATGAAAAGAATTTTATGAAAAGAATTTTTTGAAAATCAATGGAGAAGAACGGCTTATATTCGTTTTTTAACAAAAATAACGATTGGTTCGTGAATTTTGAGGGTTGCTAAGTTTTGACAAATCATTACAGTGAAAAATTTTCACGAGAGTTATTGCATAGTGAAGATAGGCCGTGTTATATAAAATGGTCCATAGATAAGAAAAGTATAGTGAGTAAGAAAAGAAATGCGAGGGAATATTTATGGGAAAGAAGTTTGGAGGAAATGTTTTTCCATTCAGATTTTAAAATTGAGCAATTCAAGAACAACCAGATATTCAAATACAATTCCCAACACCCAGAATTGTAAATTTCGTTTTGAAATTTCCAAGGGACGCAGATAAATGCTTGTGATATTCGTATACATTTTTACCTTTACTATTACAATAATCTTGAAAACTTCCAAGACGAGAAATATCTTTCACGGATATAAATCTCCCCCCTTGATTTTTAGTTGTTATTTCATCCGCTTAAATTGTAGGGTTTAGCAAATACGGGCTTCACATACCCGGGGCCCCAGTGACGTCCATCTTCATTTATATCCTTAATTTTTGGCGAAAATCATGCTTGATGCATTGCTAACTTCTAATGACTGGAATCTTATTCTATAAAAGAAATGGTTTTTAAATAAGTAACCACAAAGAAATATTTTAAGACTCACTTGCTAAAATTACGCATTTTAAGTAGTTAAAAAATTTTTGGAGTAAATTAAATCATGTCTAATATTTCTACAATAAATTCGCATTTTTCCCAGGAAAAAAATGAAGATGGACCGTTCGGATAGAGAATTTTCGTTTAAGGTAAATTTTCAACTCTGTTCTCGGCCCTTTTTTTCAGGTATTAGTTAAGGACTCTGGAAAAAATTAAAATTATCACATTGACTTGTTCACAAAAATTTCTTTATTTTGGATATCTGGAAAGTAATTGGAGATAAGAGAATTGTTTCATTATCCAGTTTTACTTACAAAGAAAAGCATATTTAATTAGCATTGATTAAAATACTTTTATGAGAAACTGTATACATTAAAATATATTAAATATTAAAATGTGATAAGATATATATTAAAATGTGATTTAAAAGAGAAGAATTCATAAGACTTTCATGGGTTTAGAATTCTAGAGCTTTCTATTTACTTTTATTAAACTTTTAGATTTACGATATTTTTAATGCATGGAAAAACAAATGCCGCAGAAGAAAATATTTTCAAAAAAGTTTCAAGATTAGCAATTTGAGTGCTTGTTTTTAATGGACTTTTTTTGGTGATTGGTTCTTAAACCAAACAACCACACTTGTAATCAATTCATCTGAAAAGATTACACCACTATTAATTGCCTTCTACGATTGTTGCCTTTTGATTTAAGAATGAAAATGGAATGTTCTCTAAATTTAAATTCCAATACATTTGTTTTTCCAAATTGAAAAGTTTCTGTTCTGAATTTAAAGAAGTGTCGCAACTGTTTTTAAATCACAACTAATAAAAACCTATTTGTTCAAAAAATTGTATTTTGATTCGAAACTAAGTATAAAAAATGTGGGTGGCTAGTAAGATTATAAAAATCGCGTTTATTAAAACTATAAATAAATATTTTGCAATATGATTCAACGAATTTTTTTTAAAGGAAGAAAAGGTAAGAAAACTGCCGGTTTTCACAAAGTAAAATTTTTTCTTGAAACAGATTCAATGAAAATACCTTCTTTAAGTGCAGAAACTTCTTATTTATTAGATTTGATTACATGTATTTTACATAGTTGTAAGTGTTTGACTATTCCTTTCTGTACTGTTGTAATTTTTAAGGAAAAACATATTCCATAAATGGAACAAAATTTCAGAAAAAAAAAACTTAAATGCAAACTCGTTTTCATAAAGAAACTAGATTATCCATTTCAAATAATCTCTATTTTAAAATACTCTTCATTTACAATATCCTTTATTTTCTTGATTGGGGAAAAAGCAATTTTCAACATCAGTTTTTTTTAATACATGGGATTCTCTAAAAGTAATTAAGTTTTGATTTTGTGAAGTATGAATGTTGAAACATTAAAATTATTTTAAGTTATTTATTGAAAACATTAAAATTGTTTTAACGCTTTAACTAAAATAAGCATGTACAAAAAAATTTTTTTATAAAAAAAATAAATAAAAGCTACTGCTTTCTTAGATTTTAAAGTTATAGCCAAGCAATCTAAGCATTAAAGAGTAAAGCTTTTCACTTTCTTTTTATTGTTAAAATTTAATATTTACATTGCTATGATGATTTTAAGATATTTTTTTTACTACATTGCACCCGTCTTACAAAGTTTAAGACATTTTAATAGGAAAATTTTAGTAATTAAATCAGTTGAATGTTTAGTTGTTTCCGTCCTGAATTTAAACGAGGTAATTCTTTCAATTAAGAAAAATATAAGTGATATTTTTTGTGTTCTGAACACAGATTTTTAAGCTGTCAACTGTGTCATATTTTCACATTAAACGAAATGCAATGATACTAATTTTTTTTAAACATTTTCAGCATTTACGAATAACAACGTAAATGCATGCATGAATGTTTGAGGAGGCTCTTAAATATCAATTTTCCAATTTTATTTCAGACAAAAATGAAATATTCTTAAAATTTTCTGATAATTAAGAAGACTAAATTTTTGTTTTTAGAATGTAAAAATTCTTTTTTAATGCGAACTTACTTCATATTTTAAAAGCTTTCTACTTATTCCTCTTTTGAAGGAGGCGCCAACTATTACGGTTTGTTGGTAATATTTAGCTAGGAACTATATATATATATATATATATATATATATATGCCGTCAAACCCCGCTATAGTGAATCTTCAAGAGACCGAAATTTTGGTTCACTATAACCGTTACAAAAACAAGAAAAAATACTTATCGCTACATTCCCCTCTATAAATGGTTCTGAAAATCGGTTTATGTATTTATTTTGAAGTAAAAATATCAAAATTATTACAAAAAAAGGAGAAAAAAAATCAGTCGAAAACAGAAAAAAGTTCATTATACCCAACTTCCTCACTTTTTTGGTTCACTATATCCTCAAAAAATAACATTATACGTGTATAACGAGGCACGGTACTGAACACTTTGTTCACTATATCCGGGAGTTCACTATAAACCATGTTCACTATAGCGGGGTTAGACTGTATATATATATTAATAAACATATAAGGATATATTTTATTATTAGTATTACTATATATTATTAGACAGACTATATAGAATTAAGTAGATTATTTTATATTTCTTTAGATTATATATGTTACCGTGAAGGATCGAAATCAAGAGAATGTCTACTTTCATCGATGAATGTTAGCAATCACATAGTCATTTTGATGAATGTCTGAAATGTTTCCTATATCCGATTTGATAACTGTTGATATCGTTGATAACACTGAATGTTGATTTCTACATTCAATGTCCGTAACGTTGTTCATGCCAGAAATATTTGTTATATCCGATTTGATATTGATTTATTCGTTGATATTATTACATTTATTCGATATTTCAATATCTGCAAAGGATAAATTAGGAGAAACATCAGTATTCGGAGTACCGGTTAAATGCACACCTTACAGTGGCACTTGACTGTAAGAAACCTCAGGGTTGGGTATACCGGGCAAATGTACACCCGGCAGTGGCACTTAAGTATACCTAGTATATATTTCGGACATTTACCTAAGCGACTATGGGATTGTCAACAGTTACCGGTGTAAATCAACAACCAATTTCGGTCATTCACAGTATATATTATACTATATCAAAAATTAGAAATATTGCAATAATACACACATATATTATTGTAATACTTCTAATTTCTGATATCTAGTTTGGAAAGTTGGCACTCTTTTATCTAGAGATTTTAAATTTTCATTCCTTGATTTAGCAATATTTATTTGTTTTTATTTTGTTCTATTTCTCATAAATTTGTTCCAATTTAAAGAAAAATGTATAAATACAATTTCGGTATTGTGGTTTAAATACTATGGCACTTGATACCATGGATTTCTTAAAGTGTTTTCTTGAGGTCAAATGCAAATCAGGAATTTTAAATCTATTACTATTGATGTATGCTGACCATGTTTATAATTTATATTAGTTATCTGAAATACGATTGTAATATTTCTTTGTTTTCTTAAATAGAAAGCTTCTAGAAAATTTGATTGTTGGCTTATCATGCGGATGTTTTGCATCATTAGTCATAGACAAATAAAATCGGATTAGACTGTTACCCTAATCGTAAAAACCCACCCCTGCTCTTGAAACTCCCTTCCCCCCCCCCCTTCATCACATTTAATTAATCAAAACTGATTCCTTTAAGAATTAATTATAAGAATGGCTTATTGGTTTTCAATTGGTTTGGCGAAAATGCTAAAAAATTTATGTAGCATAAAAAATATGAAAAAATTTGAAAAACTAAAGTACATAAAAAATAAAAAAGATTGACAGCTATTTTTCATAATTAAAAGATTTTATTATATTTTTATAATTTTTTTCTGTGACACTAGCCAACTTATAAAGTTCTAAATTGAATTATGTCAGAGTTGAATAAAATTGTTAGACACCACGTTAAGTTTAATGAAGCTAAAATGCTGCAATTTTCTTTCATAAAAATGATGAGTTGTGAATAAGGAAAAGTGAAATTTATTTACGCAGAACAAAATATAATTTACTCAATTGAAAAACAAATATACAACTTCGAAGAGTTTGTCCTAAGTGCAGTTTTTTTCCCTGATCAATAATTCTCAAAATTTAATTTCAATTGAGCTTTGAATTTAATAAAAAAATATTTTTAGTAGTAATTTTTTTGTTACAGTTACATGATTTTTAAAATAAAATATAAAACGAAATTTGATTCCAGCGTAGTTTGTTTGAATGTTTGTATACATTCATTTATATCGCTCATCATTACATTTTTAGTTATAAAAACACTTAACTAAATAAAACAAAGTTAGCACTAATTTTCATGCATTAGCAAACAAAAGGAATTGTTATATATAAACTCTTTTTCTGTCTTAAATTAAAATGAAATATTGATCTAAAATTTACAAGTCAGCTCAATAATTCCGTGCAAATATTTGTAATTTATTCAAGAAGAAAATTATTAAAATGTAGGTTTTATTCAACTTTAAAAATTTTAAATTCGTAATCTTTATTGTTTTTAAGGAAAGAATCAACAAAATTATTTTGTGCGCAATGAATTGATTATTAAAAATAAATTTAAATCACTGATCTTTTCTTTTATAGAAGCACTATTAAACACTCATAAAATTTTTCAGCCATAAATAAGTTTTTGAAAAATCACTAAATTTCACTTTGATTTATCAAGTAATTATTTCAGATAGATAAAGTATTGCAAAATTTTTTTTGTAAGAAAATACTGATTTTTTTATTTTGCTGTCGCTTTGACTTCAATTAGCTATATGAGTAATGATTGCGAAATTGGACTCGAAGATTATCTTGCTTTGACATTAAAGCAATCGCCTATAAAATTTATTTACGAAAATTGGTTAAAAGCAGTACAAAGTCAACAAAAAAAAAACTCTTTTTTAAATTATTTTCAAAGTAATCAAAGATGAATGTTTCGCCCTTTTTATTTGGCGCTCCTTTTGCCATTGCCTAGGTTCACTAAATGATAAGTCCAGCCCTGTCCAAACACACCAAGGATTTGCCATTTTGTTCTTAAAATTCTTCCTAGTTGCCAATTGGCAATCATAGATGAGCAGTCTACCTATATTATTAGTCTATGAAAGAACTCTTCCGTATGTGTAGCTAACTTTATTTATTCTGTTTTGTGCCATACATAAAACAGACGGTAAAATTTTAAGTGAATATGGATAATGAAAGGTTTTTAACGTCTTCTGAGTTCGGAGTTCAAACAAAGAGAGGGAGAAATAATAGAGAGCAAAGCTGATTATCAAAGGTAACACCTATCAAATTTACGACGTCGGTAGTCATGTGTCTACTTTTTACTCTTTAAAAAATGTTGTGCGATGTTTATTTTTTAAAGATTTAATTTTTGATTATCATAAAATGATATTTTTTTCAGGTAAACTAATCAATATTTTAGATTTCTTTTTTAGTTTCTAGGAGTCGTTGTTGACTTGTATTCTCTGATTTCATTCGTATGGATGAATGACTTTTTTGTATGCATACACACAGATGAAGAGAGGAGGAAATATTTAGAAAATTCTGCAAGCCTGTCTTTTCGTTTATCAGGTAATCTTAAAAATGAAATTAAACATTAAAAATTACTTGATAATTGATTGATAATGTTCTGAAACCTATTTCCGCAAATGTTGATAATAACTAAAGTGATTTGTTTTTTTTTCTGGTGAATAAAATCCCCGAATTAAGTACTCTCGGGTTGAATGGAAGTCACATACAGTGCGCAAACAGATCTCTATGAACAACTTTTGATCTAATGGTCTGATTGTTACATACTATGACTCAATCTTAGAGGTTCAAGAACCAAAATTTTACAGATGCTTATTAGTTATTGCTGACGATAGTTTTAGTTATGAACGCACTTTTAGTTTTATTTAGAACCTTTAGTTACAAGCGTACGAAAAACGTTCTTTTTTTTGGAATAAACATGCCTTTTTTTCCCAACAACGGATTTGGATTCATGACCCTTAAAATTCGGGAGAGAGGGGTTGTTGGAATCTGAGAAATAAATCCCTAAACCACAGGAGAGCGGATGAAAGTTTGGTTTTAGTCATACGACAGGAGAGCGGTTTGAATCATATTTGATCAGAAGAGCGATATAGGTCCGAACCTGGGTATCTTTAACGTTAAATTTACTTTTTGCAAATTCAACTATAGTTCTCAAACTTTTTAAGCGAACTGAAATTTTTTTTCCCACTGAATTATATAATTCGTATATCGAAAGATTATTCCATGGAATTTTTTTAATAATTATTTATTATTTATAATTGATTTGTTTTATAATGGTTGAAAAATTTTGCACAGTAAGGTATACAATTTTGTGTCCTATTTTTAAAAAAGTAATTTTAAGGGACAGAATTTGAACGAAATCGGTCGAATAGTTCTTGAAAAATTAAATTTTAAATATAAGCTTTTTTTCTGCACTTCACAAGTTTTGTAAACGCATCACAATTTTCCTTATCTTCAAATAAAACAAAAGAATCGTTATTTAAACTTAAACGAAATCGCTGATGAGGATGATTACATAGCTGCCAACTTGTTACGGTCATCGGGAAATATTCTTAAAGAGTGGTATCATAATATAACTTAAATTTTACTACTTAGTGCACTTTTTTTTGCTACTTTTAAATTTTACTACTTTCACTTTGTGTCACAGAGGGTTTCCCAATTTTTTTTAACCTAAATTGACGACTTTTCTTTAGAGGAGAAGTGATTTTCTAAATAAATTTCATAATTAATTGTGAGCATATTAACAAAAAAAAAAGACTAACTGCTAATCCGTTATCAATCTTGAATTATTTTATTAATTTTGTTTTCATAATTATTTTGAAAGTTAAGATTTCTTCATTTTATCAATCTTAAGATAAGGTTAAATTTGCACTTCCGGAGTTTCTATATTAATTTTTAATATGAAAGTGAATAACGGTTTTTATTGAAATGAAAACAAATGCTATAACTGACAGTATTACTTGGGGCATTGCTTGAGACCAAAGTTTACCATAATCAATCAATTTCCTCCCGTACCCTTTCGAAGAGCCTTCAGTCCCTATCCCTGGTATCTATATTTTTTCAGTTAGGTACCTTTATTCAGTCAAATTATAAGACGCAGTATGAAAAAAATCTTAATTATCAGATGACAGCTTTTATCGTTTTTATGTGACTGAAAGCGGTTTGCACTTGTTTACGTATCATTTGTTTAAATTAGTCGCTTTAATGAAGTATTTTACGGTAACTCTACTTTATATGGTTAAATATGCATAGTGGCTCTTCATAACATTCTACTGTAGATTATCCTTATGGCGGACTGTTTTCTGATTTAATGTTAAAATAATAAGACTTGAATGTGTACAGAAGCTGTTGACATCATTGATGACACTGAATGTTGATTTCAACATTCACTGTCCGTACCGTTGTCAAAAATATTTGTCAAATCCGATTTGATATATTCGTTGATATTATTATTCGATATCTGCTGAGGGTAGATTAGGAGAAACATCAGTGTTTTTGGAGTACTGGGCACTTTACCTTAGAAAAACATCACTATAGGGCATACCGGGCAAATGTATACCTGGCACCTTAGAAAAGTATCAGTTGTAGGGTATACCGGGAAGTGGTACTTAACTAGACCTAGTATATATTTCAGACATTTACCAAAGCGACTTCGTGATTGTCAACATTCGCTGGTGTAAGTCAAAAACAACCCATTTCGGTCTTTCACAGTAACATATGCATAAGAAACAAACTATTTTTAAAAAAATGAGTAACTGCATTTACATATAGAACGAGTCATTCGATTGCTCATTATGAATCCAGTCTAATTTTCTTCCTTTTTCCTCCCTAGAGTCTGCATGAAACTCTTAACCAAGAAATTTAAAACTAAGAACTCCAGTAAGTACCTGCATTCATGAGTGTAATCGGATTGAATAGTAAGAGGTAAGTTTTAATTAATTGAATAGTTAGAGGTAAGTTTTAATTAATGTAAAAAGATTTTTTTACGTGACGATCACAAAATGGTTGTGCATTTTTCTATGTTAAAAGGTAAGATCGTACTGGTAATGTATTTATTTATCTTAAGTTTTGTTTAATTAAATGGCCATTTATTATTGGAATGGATTTAGTTCGGGTCTTGTTTTATTGCCCGTCGCGACGGGACCGACGCGTCGGTTATCGTATTTTTCATTGCGCCGCTCTCAACATGCGCTCGAGAATCGCCCGCTCTTAAATTATGTGCGACGAATTTCGTTTGTTTCGTTTTCTATATTATTCAAACTTTTTCATCATGTTTTCTCTTACTTCATTTTCCAATTTTATCCTTTTTTTTGCTTTTCTTTCTCCAAATGACTAGCGACGAATTTCATTGGTACCATATCATTGTATTTGCGTTTTCCAATTTTATTTTGTTTTCAAATTAGTGTGTTTTGTGTCCTTTTTTCCCCAATCTTTTTCACTTTGCTTTCCAAATCACTACTATTCATGTGTTCACTGATTTGTTTTCCAGTTTATTCATCCTTTTTTGTTCTAGCTTGTTTTCTAGTATTATCTAGTATTTTATCTAGTATCATCCAGTGTGTGTTCCCATTTTTTTCATCCTTTTTTATTCTATTTTGTTTCTTAGTATTTTATTTTGGTGTTATAGTTCATCTAATGTGTTTTACAATTTTTTCATTCCTTGTTTTTTTCTATTTTGTTTTCTAGAACTTTATTCTGGTATTATAATCTATCCAGTGTGCTCCAAATTTTTTTTATCATCCAGTGTACTTTCCAATGTTTTTTTTTCTTTCAATTTATGTGTTCCTATTAGTTTCTTTCAATGTGGGTGTCCCATTTTTTAATCAGTGCATTTTTAGTGTGTCTTGCATTTTCCAAGTTTTTCTGCAGCTTTCTCAGAGTGTTTTTTTATCAATTTTTATTTCAATGCGTTTTCTATTATGTGTTCAAATTTTTATTTTCCAATACGTCTTCTGTTTTAATTCATTATAGTTGCTTCAAATTTCATTTTCTAATAATTGTTCTAATTTTTATTAATCCAATATGTATTACAATCTTTATTTTCCAATATATGCTCCAATTTAGATTTTTCATTGTGTATTCCAATTATTTTTTGCATTCAGCGTTTGTTCCAGTTTTTTTCTCAAAATATGTGTTACAATTTTTTTTTCTTCTTGCAAATCTTTTTCTAATTTTCGTCCTCCACTGTGCGTTCCATTTCTTTAATGCGAGATTTTGTAATAATTTTTTTGTTGCATTTTTTCTATATTTTTCTTTAGCTTTCAGAAAATTTGCTTTCTTTTTTAGCTTGTTTTGATTTTTTTCGATGTTTTTCCTTTGTCTGTTTTAGGGAGATTTTCGATTGGCATTCACGAGAAGTTGATCAAATCCACTTGTGATTTTTTTGCTCTATATTGTTTTCGTAACTTCGCTCCCTGTTTATAAGTGAATCTTTATGTTTTCCGTGTTCACTATTTTTCTTTTTTCAGTTTTCTGTAGTAATTTTAAGAACTTCTATTAGGTATTTTTATTCTTCCAATTTTCGTTTCTCCAACTTTTAACACATTATTTTTTTATGCGCTTTCCAATTTTATTCATTGTTTTTCAGCTTTTTGAGTGTTTTGTTTTATTCCTAAGTATGTGTCTTTGTATATGTATGTTTTTAATTACAACTGCCCTAAAACTCTGGTTTAATTTTCATCGCTTCTATTTCAATTTCCAATGTACATTCTGGCTTTGTTTGTATTGTTCGTTCTGTTTTTATCTCAAATGTGTGCTGATGTTTTTACTTCAAATGTGTTTCTTTTTCAATGAATTTTTTTTTCCAGTAAGTGTTTTGTATCTTTCCTTTTTTTCCCCTTATCTTCTTTGTTTTTTCAAGTGGTGTACTATTTCTGTAATTCTTGCAGATGTTTTTCGATTGTTAATATTTTCTTTAAATTAAAGTTGGTCAAATCCACTCATGTTTTGTTTTCCCTATTTCGTTTTTCGTATCTTTTCTCTTAGTTTATATGTGAATCGTTTTTTTCCCCGAACTCTGTATTTCTCGCTTTTCAATTTTTTGAGTTATTTCCAAATTTTTTTTTATTAATATGTATATTCTGCTTATTTTCAATGGATGTGCTGTTTTTTTATGCGTAATTTTTTAAATATTTTTTGTTTTTATTTTCAATGAGTTCTGTTCCTACATCCAATTTTTGTGCTGTTTTCATTTCCAATGATTTTCTATATAATTTCTAAAATATTCTGTATTTACTTCGAATGTGTTTTTATTTGTTTTGTTAATTGAATATGTATGTTTTTTTTCGATAAGTGTTTTTTTTTCCAGTTGGTGTACCATTTTTCCTTCTATGTTTTTTCATCCTTTTCTTTTATGATGTGTGCTCTAGTTTTTCTGATTAGTAACATTTCCATTCAAGTGCACCTGATCTAATCCATTCGTGACCATCGGCCTACTTTGTTTTCTTTATCTTCCATCTTTCGCATTCGTTTTTCAGTTTTTTTTTTTTTTTAATATTTAGTCCAAGTATTTCCGATTATGTCCATTATGTCATGTCTTCCAATTCTTTGCAAACTTTCATTTTCCTGTTATTAATTTTATGTAATTAATTTATATAAATATGTTTGATATAATTATATTTTATGCTATTAATTTCATAGAAATTTTTTTTTCTTGAGTTCATTTTTTTCTGGTTTTTATCTAATTTATTTTATTGCTTTTTAACCTTTTTTTTTTTTTAGCTCTTTTCATCAAAAATTTGGGTAAGTTTAATGATTTTATTATGCTGTGTTTCAGTTGTTTCCAATATCTTTAACTTTTTCCAATTTTAATTTCTTTTCTTATGACCTGTACAATTTTTGAAACTTACCATGTCTCTAATTTATCATAAACCCACGTAATTTATCTTTATAGCATACATTTCTGCTTAATACTCTGACAAAGAGGAAGAATCTGACAAAATAGGATCTGTTATGTTGCTTAGAATCTGCCTGAGATTAATTCCAAAATGATCCTGTAGAACTGACTGCCTGATATAGACCTAACAATGCAAGAAAATTTATTTTGGAATATTGCCATTTTATTTGTAAGTAAAACATTTTTCAATCTATTTTATCGACTATTTAAAATCTCGCTATTAATTTTAAAACCAAATACACATTGCACAAAGCAGTGTTTTTTTTTAATTTTTTATTGTATCATTTTTTTTATGCTGATATGCACAATGCGAAAAATTTAATAGATATAATTCTAAATAACTTTTGTTCTAGTAACCAGATCGAAGGTTGAATCATAATGGTACAAAGAAAAGTAACATCAGATGCGCTAATTAATTAACTATTAATTAAGTTAGACGAGCAAATCAACTTTGTATTGTATACGTACTTTTTTTCTCGCAAATTATGGAGTTGCCGTGATTGAGAAAGTAGTTCAGTCAGAGGAGCCGCCGAAATATCTCGTTCCTGTCAAAATGACAAAGTTTTGCTTTCGATTCCCTCATGGTCGTGATATTTCCAGGCTGATAGTGTTAAAAAGTAATACACGAAAAAAGGGTTCAGACAATCCATTTCTTATGCCCCGAATCATATATATTTCTCAAGATCAGATGGAAGTATTAGATTATTTTAGTTTAGAGATAGATAGTTTATTTTAAGCTAGATGTCAGCGCTCATCATTATTTTATTTTAAGCTAAAAATTTGTTCAAAAATTAAAAAAGATATTGTTCACACACTTAATTTTATACTCTCTATGTCCGAAAATGCTTGCTACATTTGATTACTTTTATACTGATATTGATGATTTTATTTGAACATTATTCAGAGATTTCAGGATGTTACGCTATCAATCAACGAAATTTATATACCAATCATTCTTTCCTTAAACCATCCAAGTCAAAATTTTTGATAATTTTCCATTGATGAACCAACATGATCTTGATGGTAACCATCAATGAGCCATTTTATCATGAACCATTATATTTTTCTTTGGTAAACAGCATAAGTAACCATCTCCCCAATGTATGAATTCTGACGGATTTGTGATTGTCCAACATTGGTATAGCAAATAGTTTTGTTGTTTTTCTCATGCCAAATCATCATAAATTTCCATCATGGTTTCTTAGAAATAAAATGTTGGAACGATCATGAACAACCATCACCCCAAAGTATAAATTCGGACCGATTTATGAGGGGACAACATAAAAAATCCCGAATTGTTTTGATGGATTATTCCAGAGAACAGATGGAAATTTTGATTAAACCATCATGGAAATGTATAGTAGGAACCATCACGGATTTTTGGTCCATGAGAATCAAACCTGCCTTGATGGTTAGCCATCATAATAATAAAGTAGCATTTTCCATCATGGAATGATGCAGGTTTGCTGGCATATCAAATATTATGTACGCATAAGGGAAAATGTTGGATGATGGTGACCTTCAAATGATATTGGACCATCATGAATCGCACTGAAACCAACATAAACCATCGAAATAATTTGATGAGATATCAAGAATACTGGGTTAAAAAATTTAAAAAAATTATTTCAAAATGCCGGGGTTCGCACGCTTTTAACCCATATTGAAAGGACTCATCAACAATAGCGTAAAAACTTTTTTCCAGACAAATGAACCATAAATTAAATAGACCTAAATGTAGCAACTAATGTGAAAGGGGAAGTCTAATTCTGTTGAATAAAAAAAAGCACTTTTATAATCGTTTTCTTCAAAATTATAAGATCATTAAATGATTATTCTTAATTTTTGTTTTTGCATATTTCGTAATTTGTCAGAATTGTTTTAAGTTCCACTAACCATTTTCATTTGTCATTAAAAAAAACTGCAGTCAAAACAAGTTTTAGCCGAATTTTAACCTAGAACACAAGATTGAATTTATCTTCAAAAGTTAAAATTGTTACCCCACGGGAAAAAGTTTTGTCTAAACAAGTTTTCGCCAGTAAGAAAGAAAGAAGTGTGAAATTAACCTATTTATGTTCGAGCAATAGACCAACAAATATTTTCGTTGGTCTGATATGGTAAAAAACGTTTTAAATAATTTTTGATCAAACAATCACTTCAACTGTTATTGGGGAGCCTATCAAAATTTTTTTTTAGTCCAACTGTTAAAAGAGTTACAGCCAAAACGAATTGTATCTAATTTCTGATGAATTGACTATTTCTTATATAACCAAAAATTTTGATTTCGAGCAACATTTGAAATTATTCCACGATACGTTAGCCCATCGAACAAAATCGTTATTCCACTAAAATGTTTCGTCAGCAAAACGAATTATTCAGCAAATAGAACATATTGCACTTATCGACATTTTGTAATCCAACTTAACAACGAAGGAAAAACCACATGAACCTGTATGTAAGCTTCTCTATACATGCTTGCATTTTATAACCAATCTCATGAATCGCATTTTAAAACATTGAAATACTTTTGATTACTTATTTATCTCAAATTATTTAGCTTTAATGTTCCGTGTACAAATTCCAGACATTCCATCTAATAATCTAATTTTCAATAACTAATTGGAAATTTTATTGGTTCCAGAGGGGATTACCAAAATGCTATTTAATTAGTACTAACAATTCATTAAATTACGAAATCAGAAACAAAAAAAACTGATTTATCTGAATAAAAAGACATTTTTTTTACATTTTTGGATACCTGACGCTCAAAATATGGGAGGAAGACAAAATGTTGGAAAAAAATTGGATTATAAATTGGGGTTTTTAGGGTTTTTGACCACTGTTGTAAAAAAAGGCCAAACAATATCGCTATATTAAGTCGATTAATTTGAAATAAATATAAACTAAATGTGTGATTTTAAAGAGTGCAATACATAGTGTTTCAGCGTAAAATAGCAATCAAGTATAAGCAATAAAAAAGACTGAAATAAAAACCGATATTTTTCTTTCAATGTTTTGGATATAAAAAAGCATTGATCACATAAATCACAAATATTTGATAGTTTCCAAACATTTCGTGAACCACTGTCAAAAAAAGCGTATAATATAATTAAAAAAATAGTTTTTCACCCAGAACTCCTATTGAAAAGATAAAACCTTGATAGTTTCCTGTTTGTTTTTAAAGTTTAAAAAAAATAATACTTAATTAATAAAATATTATAATATGAAAATAATAAAGGGAATAAAATTAATGTATTTTAAAGTAATATGTTTGATACTGTAACAAAAATTTGCATATTTCTAGGATTTAGAAGAAGTCTGATGAGTCCTTATGATTCGTACTATGATAGTGTGATGGCTACAGTCCCGGCAGTGGTCTACTCTGTGACAAAAGTGGACTGCAGGCATTTGTGACCTTGAAGAGCTTTCGGTACGTCTTCTTAAATCTCAGATATTTTGATAACAAAAGCTCAAAAATATTGCATAATTTAGCATTTTCAAAGTTCAGTACTGGGCTATATTGTAGTAATTGCTAGTGTAATTGTTAAACCATTAAATTGCAAATCATTATTGTTAAATCATAATGTAATTGTTAAACCAAAATTGTTAGTGTAAAAAATTTTATAGAGTTAGAAAAAAGATCTTTTTTGATGAATTGATTCGATATCATAATCTATTAATGAAAGATTGCATTTTATCCCTTAATAGTCGCATAATTTTGAAGAAAGCAGTCGTAATTTTTTTTAAAGGAAAATTATACAAAACTAAGTGTTTATACAGTCGATGTACTCATTTTTAATTTTTGAGTTAATTTTTAGCTTTCATGTTTGATAAGTGCTGATTTAAAATAAACTATCTCCAAACACGTGGCAAATAATCTTGCACTGCCATCTGGTGTGTAGAGTAGGTAATATGCATAATTCGGTACATAAGAAATAAGTTAAGAAAACATCAACTAAGTTAAGAAACAGTTAAGAAACTTTTAAGAAAACATCAGCCTGGAAATATCACGGTCATGAGAAATAGAGGGTGGAATATCACCCCGGTATATCTTGAACGGAGCGAGAAGGTACGGGTTAAGATAATTCTTTTATCTTAACCCGTTCTCTGGATAAAAATATTTTTTACTTGTGTGAATCGTTTATTATTATTGGTATTCTTACATTTCCAATTACCACATCAATAATTTTTTTAATACTTAATTAATGTAAATATTTGTCTATCATAGCTGCAGAACAATTAACTGAATTTTGCCATCAATTCTCCTGGTTTTTGTTAGCTATTTTTGTTGTTGGGAGAAATTTTTCTTAAATTGTTGCATATCTGTGTGCAACAGATATGTGTATACTTTTCACAAACATTGATTTATTTTTATGTAACTTTAAATTACATTTATATTTTCTGATACTAACACAGACAGTTTTAATTATAATTGTTCATTAATCATAAGACTGAGTGTATTTTATCAAAACGCTATAACTACGCATTAAATACCCTTAAAAAATAAAATTTTGCAAAAATTTAGAATTTACGATTAAATATTGCATTTACATTTTAACAGAGATGCCAACTGCTTCGGACGTGCCAAAATAATTAAAAAAAACGGTGTAAATTTTGAAAATATTTGACAATTTTTGCTTGCTTTTTAAAAGGAATAGAATGACAGTAATAAAGTGGTGAATTATATAAGCCTACGAATTATTTCGAAATAGTGGTGGATAAAAATCTACTAAATTGAATTTATTAAACCAAGAATCACGATTGATAAACTACCACTTTAAAATATGTATTTGCAGTCCGGAACAAGTTGGCATCTCTGTTTTAATTGAATAACCTGTAATAATTGAATTACATAGATTTGGTTGGAGCAGATTGTATTCGTTTAAGCGGGGTTGACTGTATTTGTCATTCTGGGCATATTTACTCAGTCCATTATTTGTTCTGGATTTTAACTATGTAATAAATAATGAAATAAATATCATTCAGATCAATGAGTTTGACACTTATGAACAAATTTGACATATTCTTTAAATGTCATACTTTTTTTTTCTTTTGAAAAAAAAAATTATTTTTGAATGAATTTAGTTTAACAATTTTGTTATTTGAAAGTTATTAACCACTGTACGTTATTCAAGAATTAATAATACAGTAAAAAAAATGTGTGTATGTCGTTCATAATGTTTTTTAGACGATTATAAATGACGTCTATTATCTACCAGAATTCACTCTCGAATAATGTTTGCAAAGTTTAATCCTTTTAAAAAGAATTTTTTTTTAAAGTATTGATACTTCAATAAAAATTGTGTTTAAAAATGTGTTGTATTAGTTACAAATAATGAAATTACACCATTGGTTTTAAAACTCAGAGGAAAGTCAAGAAATTTTTTACTGAATGTTAGTGGCCAGCCTGATACACTATCTGGACTACGGTGATTTTGGTGCAATTTTTATAAAAATACTTACTCATTTTTCTATAAGTTTGTGTAAAATGTGTGTTATGTCTGAGTGAAAAAAGTATTTAGTTTTTAAAGCCTTAATCAATAAAAATAAAATTAATAATTAAAGAATTAGAAAGGTATATTTCGCATACTATACGACATAAAAATACAAGCCAGTCTTTTACATATGTATTTTGAAATGTTCTAAACTCTTCCACGTGTAGAAAAATGATATTGCTTTTGTGAATAAATTTGTTAGGCCGTAGTTTAATGGTTAAATCTTTTCACTGTGGCATTCGTCGAATTTTTTAATGACATTTAAGCAGAACTTCTACGCGACCCTGCCTTATCGCTGAAAAATATGTAGTTCATTATACTTATCTTATGATTCTGTGAAATTTCAAAACTATTTCAGATTATTTTAATTTCTATTTCAGATATTGTAGCAATTATTTGTGTTATTTATGGAACTTCTAATATCATTCGTGCCTTTAATTATCATCAGGACTGCTCAAAATGTACACTATTTGGTACCGTTTAGTTAACTGTACTATTTAAGTGCTCAAAATGTGTACTAAATGCGTATAAACCTGTAATGTAATTAGTTACGAACTTATTATTTATTTTTTAATTGTTTTACCAACTATTTTAAAAATTCTGTTACTCAATTTTTGAACAAATATCAACTTGAAAAGATTGAATACTTTATTTCTAGCTTATACTGAATTGGGTATTCATACGCACTTGAAGTGAAATCTGAATACCATTAATTGAGGAAGCTTAGATGTATTTATTTGCTTTATTAATTATTTTTGCTAATTTTGGCGTTTTCTTGAAAGCCGTCTGAGGGCAACTGTTGATTGTTTATAATAGAGCACGAGACGGTGGAACATTTATCTCACTCGCTACTGAACATTCCACAGAAACAAAGTTAACTGTTATTAAAGGCAAGTTAGTAACAAATAACAGAAGTTGTTATTAAAGGCATGAGTTGTGTAATAAAAATAGTTATGTTTTCATTAGAATATTTACATAAAAATGTCAATTCCATTAAATAATTTTATAATATTAATTTTTGATTCTCCTCTATTTGGTTTAGCCTAGTTAGATTTTATCTTAATGTCCTCTCTGATGTGTGTAAGTTTGATTTGCAAACAAGCTTTATTTTAAGAATTAGTGTATTTATGCAATTTAAATAAATGATAATTACCTTTATTATAATATTCGAAATAAATAACTTTCGAACTTTTTTTTTCGAAGTAACTTTTATTTTGAAATAAGTTTCTTGCTGACTCTTATGTGTATCCATAGCTGTCAACATGGATAAGAAAATATCTAGTAGATTTTACGAAATAATAACTGTTCCATAATACGTTAAATATTTTTCATATAAGGAAGTTATGGGATTTTTTTTGTCATCAAAATACAAAAACTTAAATAACTGTATAATATTTATTTTTGAATCTCTTTTATTTGGTTAAGCCTAATTTGAGTTCATCTTAATCTTTGATAAATGTAAGTTTGATTAACAAACAAATTTTATTTTAAGAATTAGTGTATATATGCACCCCAGATTGATGATTTTTACTTCATACTATATTATAATTTAAAAAGGAAGTACAGATTAAAAATAAACTGAAATTTTTGGACTCAAAAACTTACTCAATTGTAGGGAATTTTCTGAAATGTACGAAAACCAGGAAAATCACTATTTCAAGAATTATTTTTTGTTCATTGGGTAGCAAAATGCTTAAGTACGAAGAGTTATTTATGGTGTTTCACTTTGGTGTAAAGTAGTTGCCACCATTTTCGGTATTGAGATAATTGTTGCTCCAAAGTTGTAACAGAAAAACGATGTCTCTTGCAGGAGAAGTCGTTATTGCAGTTGAAAGGGAAAGATGACAAAATTTGTCCACCGAAGTGTTTTGATCCAATAAGTGAGAACTGCTCGACACTAAGATGTTAACCTTTTGCTATTCAGGATCGAAATGGACTAGAGGTGTCGTAGATAAGAACTCTCTACTTATGGCAACCCCTCGAATGTTTTCATCATTAGCGTGTGGAGAGTCGTAGGAGAAGAAAGTAAGTTAGTTTCTCTCTTGATTTTCATATTGATTAAAAACTTTTAAATTAGTAACTATATGAAGCTAAATCAAACATAGTTCTAAAAGAAAGTGTCGTGCAAATTTGAAAAAAATATTTTTGTTATTAAAAATATTACGAAAAATGTTAAGAAGGTTGAAAATATCGTAGTAAATTCCTCTGCAACTGAGAAGAGAAGGGAGGGGGAGGGCTAAAGGTAACAAAATGAAGGAAAATAAATATTTTCTTCTAACAAAAAGTAAGCATGTCATTGATATAATATAAGGGCCATATTTTTGAAGAAAAGTACATTTTTCAGTCAGTGAGGTTTTAATTTCTAGAAATTCTGCTAAACGCTAGCCCGTGTGAATTAGTCAAAAAGTACAGTGTTGACATTTTTTTTTGGAGTGGGTACCCCTTGAGTATAATTAAAAGAATTTTTTTGCTAATGAAAAAATTTTGAGTTTGAAAAATTTATTAAACTGCTCTTAAAAAAGTCTTTCTCTTCATATAAGAACTTTATAACGAACCCTATAGTACTAGACGATAGTACAATATAATTTGCCAATATTTTGAAGATTTTCCATGTGCAGGTTACTACAGGCATTTATTGTAAGTGTTTAACTAATGTTTAAGAAAAAAATTCATACTTTTTCATGCTTTAAGAAAACTTTGTGCAATGAAAATATAAAATAAAATGCAAAACAAAAATATATTAACAAAATAATGATCGCTTTTTTTATTTATGTTTTGCAACATTTATATTCTTTGCTTATTTAAGAATAATTTAAATATAGCTCGTAATCTGTTCATATGCAAAATTAAAAAGGGAGAGGAGATAGGGCTAGATTGGACATCATAATAACTTTTTTTTGTTTATATGTCAAATTTCTTATGTGGCATATTATAGGTTGACAACATTAATGTGCTTAAAAAAAATTCAAACAACGAGCCACCCAGAATAATTTTTGATCTGATGATCGGATTTTCACATTCTAGGACCCAGTCTTAATGGTTAGAGAGGGTAATCTTAAATATGCTAATTAATTAGTGAAGACGATATTTTAAGTTATAAAATTCATTTATCCCAAAATAATTCAATTCAGAGAATAACATTTAGAAAATATTTATAATTTTTTTATTATTTTATTTAATGAAAGTCAGAAAGATTTTGAAATGTAAACTATGTAACCTATACTTTAAAGGATGTAATTTTACACGGCAAAATACAAAATTTGAGCGAAATAGGTCGAATAGTTCGTGAAAATTGAATTTTAAAAATACGACTTTTGTAAAAGTCAATTTCTCCGAAACTATAAAAGGATTCTTACCATAGCCGCTGAAAATAGTTACGATCAAATTAAGTTTTAACTAACTTATGATCTTAAAATCTAAAACACTATAAGCCATTCAACCAACAACATTGTCTGCCGTCAAATTAGTAAACCCGTTGTAGGAACTCGTTAAACGTATAAAGCAATGCGTGTTCGACCACTGTTTAAGTTATGTTCTGCCTAACTACAACATTGTACATTTACTTTTAAAATTCCTGCGTGTACTTCAAAAGAATGTACATTTTTTTGATCACTATCATGTTCCCTTAAGGGATCTCGAAGATTTTTCCTAACAAAGTTTTCGACTTTTAGACGGAAAAAAAATGCGTGCTATAACTTGTTTTATGCTGAGCATTGAAATACTAAATATAAGATAATTTTTCTGAAGTTCTAAACTTCTAAAATTACAGCAAAAATACTGCAAACCTTTTACAGAAAACAAAAAGTATCTAATTAATTTTATTAATTGAAATCGTCTGCAAACTCATATATTTTGTTTTATTCAAAATTATGCCTTTTAATCTGTTTTTTTTTTCAATTCAAATATTTCGACTTTTAATACACCTATTAAGTTAAAACTTGGTAATTGGTTAAAGTATAGCTTGTTGTTTAAATTTATTCTAGCACTTGAATTTTGGTAGATACTTTATTTAATTTATTTGCATTTTCGGGAACAAAATATTTTTTTCCAGCCAATTCCTAAAACTTTGTTTTATTTTAAAAAAATACTTTTTATTTTTTCAATTTCTATGCACTAGTAAGTTTGGTAAGAGACCATTTTTGTTTGCCTATAAAAGGTTTTTTCAAATAATTTTTATGATTTTGTCTTCAATATGCGATAGTTTTGTGTTATATATAAATTTTAACTGTAAAGAAAACTAAATTATGAAAGTTCTTTGCGATGCATTACAAAAATATTTGCATTTAAATAATGTCTTTGCTCTTGTTAAAATATATTGGAAAATTCAGAATCTTAAGTTAAATTTTAGATAAGTTATAGAAATTTTTAAAAAAATGTTATACATTGATGCTTTTCCGATGAAATCAGTACCTTTTAATTCCTAAATTACCACTTATTATTAGAATTAGCATTTACTGTTATCTTTGACGTTAAAAGTTATTGCACATTATGAATTTTCTTCTTGTAAAATTTTGTTACGGCTTGCAAAGTTGTTGGTCAAACATTTCGGTAAATCAAATTACTTTCTTATGCTAAGTACAGAGTTTCAGACTACAATTTATAGATAAATGTTAGATATCTATTTTGAATCGAAATATAATAATAGAAAATTTGTTCCAAATAGTTTAAATCGGAAAACCTTCGAGCCTTTTGCGATTAATTTTATTTTTTTGCATCCAAATCTCCGGAACTATTTAAACAAATCCGAAAACAAATTTACGGAATTAAAAAATATTATTTGTTTGAAAGTAATTTATAATAACAGGAACATTTTGAATAGGAATTCTTGCATTGTAATTTGTACAAAATGATTCCTTCCTTAAACAATTTTTTTTTTAAAAATTCCAAACAAATGTTTCAAAAATTATTAATAACGTTTGTCATTTTAACCACATTCAAATTCAATACAACATACATTTTAGTTTATTTCGGAAATTTTTAAGTTAAATATTCCTTAAGAGTTTTTTTTTCCATAGTCAAATGTCTTGACCTCAAAAACTTATTAAAGATATTTTTTTAACTTCTTTCCCCAAATTTAACTTTAATTACAAATATAAAATTTTATAATTTTTTCCGCATTATTTGTTATAATTTTTTGCAAAAAAAAATATTCCGGAATAGTGAATTCTTATGCATGTATCTCTGTCCCCTTGTAGGTAACAATAAGCAAACCTCAGATGATTTCGTAATATTTTAACTGCTACAAATTGAATCAGATCAAAGCTTAACCCTGTCCCACCCCTGTCAGGGGGCATCCGGAGAATACTGTAGACTCTAAGTGACCTCTCAGTCAAAAAAAAAAAAAAAAAAAGAGGATTCCAAAAGGTAGGCTTGGTGGCGATTCATGGCAACACCAGAAGGCCTCAAGGAATTTAGTGAAATCTTAATAGTAGTGATTCAGAAAATAGAATTTAGAAGTTTGAGTGTTCAAACATAATAGGTGAGGCAACAAAAAAAAAAAACATTGAAAAACGGTAACAAACATATTGTGATGATGAAAAGTACCAGAATTTGTTCAAAGCCCATGAAAACAGATATAATTTCAGAAAGAAGAGTTACGGCAAGGCAGCTTTGAAGAAAAATCCTCAAACAAGAGGAAACTCAAAACATGAATTGTTAGAAAATTTAACAAAATTTTGAACAATAAATTAATCGAAAATTCGAAAATCATTTCTAAAGAACACAAATACAGTGTTTGCGAAGGTTGCAAGATAAAAATAAATAAAATCATAAATAAATACGTAAAATAATAATGATAATGTTAATAAAAATACTAATAGCATACAGAAAATTGTTAACAGTGAGATACAATTAATGCATTACATGAAATATAGAGCTCGTTAAATGTACAGCTCACATTTGTTGACGCCGTCTATTCAAGTTCCCTTGTAAGGAAAAGGCGTTCCATTATTTTAATAATTTCCTGTTTGACTTTCTTCTGCTTCCAAAATAATTCAAGTTGGATGTAAATCAAATGGCTACAATTTAAATATTTAGTTAGCTTTTAGTAAATAATACAAGAGTTTTGTCTTCGTAAATAGATCGTGTGTCATCGAATCTGCAAGAAATTGTGCTCGCGACGAATTTTTGAAAAATACAAATTGTAGCCCTGAGATTAATTGTGTTTGCGACGAGTGGTCCCCACAATGAATTGTCGCCGCGACGACTTGTGTCTTCACTGAACTGTACCTCAAAAAATTATACATGACAAGTTAAAGTAGAACTAGAAATAAAAAAGATTATTGCTAAAGCAAGTTATAAATATTGACTAAAATATCGCAAATTGGAATTTCAATTCCAAATCGTCCTTTGAATTTAACTTCCTAATTTAGAAGTTTTCTTTAATTCATCCGGTAGAACAAATTTCTGGTCAAAACAACCTTTGGCTAAATTTTGACCTTGATATCACAAGTTCAACTTTGCATTCAAGCGTTAGCTCAGCAAACATTTTCGTACACTGCTTATCCACCAAAAATAAGTTATGGCATAAGCATACTTAACAAATTTCTAACCAAAAATCATTAAGTTTAAATTTTGCATCTAAAATAGGGCTTATTATGGAAATCATCATCTCCTTTAAAAATTGTTGTAAAAAAGAAAACGTCAAAATGAGTTATGGTTAAATTGGTAAGGTGGCAATCAGAAAAGATAATTTTGCTAACAAACCAATAGTATAAAATGATTATCCAACCCTCAAAAATCGGTTTTTGCTATAAACTTGCTTTAGCTAAATTTTAATCAAAAAAAAAGTCTACATTTTGATCGCTAGTAATAGCGTACCAGAAAAAATTGTTAGCTCATAATTGAGTGCCTGTCGCTTTTATTAATCCATTAAAAGATAGTTATAGCTAAAATATGATTTTGCTAGAACTTTAAAAATATACCATCCTAGGAATTTAGTCGCAAATTTTAAGCCGATCGAAGGAAAGCTTTAGGTCACCAAAACGTTCTTAGTAACACTTCAATGAAGAAGCAAAGCAAAAATTACCCTTTGACTCAGATGGTACATCGGTGTCCCTTATAAATATTTTTTCCAATGTTCAAATTACAAGCAGAAACGCATTCTAATATTTTTTAAATATAAAAAAAAGTTTCATGGTTACTAAAAAACTGTTACATTATCGGATAGTTTTTATATATTTGTACTAAAATATGAAATTTAAAAAAAAAAATTCTATGCATATAACGTTAAGACCCATCTTGATTAAAGGTAATATTTGATTGACGAAAACTTAAACGAACCGGAAAAAATGCAAGTGAAAAACAAATTTTTAAAGAAACGAAATCGAAAAAATGGTATTAAAAATTATTAGTTTACAATAAAAAGAACGTTCACAGTGAACTCGAAATTTTTCTTAGTCCAAGCATCTAAAAA
Organism: Parasteatoda tepidariorum; assembly: GCF_982258835.1. Lineage (NCBI taxonomy): Eukaryota > Metazoa > Arthropoda > Arachnida > Araneae > Theridiidae > Parasteatoda > Parasteatoda tepidariorum. The sequence goes on along the minus strand of NC_141755.1, from coordinate 120,635,967 downwards.
AAGTTACGACCCATAACGTTTCATTCTATTTTTGACCAAACACCACGGCATTGAATTTTTCACCAAACATTAACTCTCCAAATATTTTGTTAGCTCAGCTGAAAGAAGAAAAGATAAAGGTTTAGATTAAACACTACCAATTTTTTTCTTCCATTTAATCGACTTTTCGATACGCAATTGCATTAAATCATATTTAGCAAAATTCTTCAAAATAATTAGTATTGTATGCCTCAATTTCAGTAAAAATGTTGTTTTCACCCATCTGTATGACATAAGTCCTTAAAAAGTCTCAATATAATCATAATAACGAGTGTTCAAACACTTTCATGTTTATTCACTGGTAGGATCTGTCCAATCACTTCATTATCTTACTACTTATTATTTGAACCACCAAGACTTTGAAATAATAATTTATAAATTTCAAATATGTTAAAACTTTCATTTTCCAAAATTTACATAGTTAAAAAATATTATGATTTTTTTTTAAAATATAAGCTGTTCTTAATTGTTCATTCAATGGTTGATTTACCCTACCACAAGTTTGAATTTTGCCTCCACACCTTAACCCTTGAAAATAAATCATTGACCCACCAAAAGTTGCTTGTTAATAAACTTTAGAAGATAAGTATCATTCACCCAGTCGTAGGAAATCAATAATCCAGCTAAAAGTTTCGTTAAACCTCTCTCTCTTAAAAAAAAATTATAACAATAAAAAATTGTGTCAAAATTGTGAAATTGACAAACAATCTTTAAACACACGAATTCCCATAACAGAAAAATTAAAAAAAAAGTAAAAATTGCTAAAAATATGTTTTAGATCATTAATAAGCTTAAAAAAATGAAATGTGGACTATCTGAAATATTTTCAATAGCAAGGACGGTGGGTGAAATTTTATAATTCTTGCAACTAATATGTTAGGACACATACAAATCATATGCTTAGCCAAGATAAAATAAAAATATGCTTAGCCAAGATAAAATACTTTACAGCCAATATAACTTTTTTTTCAAAAAATTATGTTAGGAACTTAAAACTAGCCACTGTAATCACTGCCATTAAAAAATAAAGAAAGAAATTAAAATAAGGATATTTTAAGGTCCTAAGCAAGCATTTCTCATAACTCTCCTCCCCTCTCCCTCTTTGAAGCCGTGGAGACTCATGGGATAGAATGTTTGCTTCCCGATGAGATGAACTGGGTTCGATTCTGAGCGATGGCTGGTAGATACGAATTCCGCACCCTGCTCACACCGACTACAGTGCTGCACTGTGGGCCAGAAGACCATGATCTTTGGCCAAAAGTAAAACATTAATTTTTCAATTAAATATGTGTAGGCAGTTTTAAAATATCCCGAATTCCAAGCACTATAATTTACTTTTTGGACCGATGAAAGTAAAATTTTATGAAAAATATGTTTAAAGAAATTGCTTTAAATGTAACTTTTAATTTTTTTTCTTCAGAAATATATATATAGGAATTTCACCCTACTGTTACATTTTCATCAGAGTAATAAGTCTGAAATTACAGTACAATTTTCAGTTTGTTGGTTAATACTCTTGACAAACTTATACTTTATATCTTATCATTTGACATTTTACAATGTTTGAATGACTTTCGAAACTTAATTCTAAAAAGTTCCATGAGTTCTAAACTTTTCTTTGCTGTCTTCTTTCGAAAACACCTGCCCCATTTTGCCCGTATTGCAAAGGTGGACTAAATATACCGAAAAACAAAAATTATGTTTTTTTTCTTCATGTTTTCACGTTATTTTGTAATTCACGTTATTTTATAATATTACTTCGGAAATATAATTTGCTTTTAATTTTTAGTATAAAATTACGAAAATTATTATATTTTCATTGCTATATGTAACTATTTAAACGTACTATATCATTTTTCTATTTCTGCTCGCCATATTTCAGCCGCCATTTTGTATTTTTGGAGTATTTTTAGTGTATTTCAAAATTTCAACTATGAAGTTTACCTGCACAGTTTACCTGCACATAAAAACCCCTAAATGCACATTTTATCTAAATACTAATTTTGGCCATGAAACCTTGGATGCTGGCCCACTGTGTGCTGACGTAAAATATACTCAATGGTAGACGGATCATAGGTTAGAGTCCCTTAACCGCCAGGCTTACCGTGGGAGGTTTTCGGGATTTTTCTCTCTATGTAATGCAAATGTGGGTTACTTCCATCAAAAAAGTGCTCCATGAAGGCAAATTTCTCTCAATACAGGATCCCGAAGTTCCCTTGTCTTCTGGATTGGGTTCAAATTTACAAGAATACGGAATTGAACATTAATAGTCGTAAGCCAGCCCCCCCCCCTCAGAAAAAAGTATTGGAAACCACAAAAAATAAGAAAATATAAGAACCACAATTCTTCTATTGCAGCTACCCCTCCCCCCTCCCTGGATTTTTAGAGTCAAAAATCCAAATATGTAAAACTAAAATGAAATTTAGTCAGAAAAGGTGCGTTTTTGTGTCTGATTTCGTAACTTAATTAATAATTAACCTATTTAATTAGCAGGTGTCACCCATTAATATTGGAACTCATAATGGGAGACTTTATCTGGTGGAACCATTAAGATTGTTTTCTCGGTTTTCCTCCTTATGTTATGTTTCCTTCCTTCTCCTAATATTTGATCTATGAATTCCTTTGTCTTCTGTATTGTGAACAAAATTACAAGGCTACGAAGTTTAACAATTGTAGTTAAACCCTAAATTGGGACGGTTATAAAATAAAATGAAATAACCCTCTACCCCCTTGTACGAAACAATTAGCAAATCATAAGCCATTCGCCCTCCTTGGTGCTTTCGTATTATTTGACAGATCACAAATTAAATATTTAGTTTTGCAAGCAATGCAAGAGTTTTTCGAGGAATTGACGCTCGACATCTCGTTTTGCTTATTGTACTAAATTGTCAGCCCACACTTCCTCACCAGAAATTTTCTTTTCTCTATCCGTCTGTAAAAAGAAAACAAAAACTAGTGTTTTTTTATATATTTTTGAATTAATTTTAATTTTAGACCAAAAAACAACCATTAAACAAAGACCGCGTAAAAACAACAAAGATGTATAGTATCACCTAATAATTAAGATTTAAAATAGAATCGTATAGTACGTGTAATAATTTGGCCAGAAACTGTATATGTTTAAAAGATTTTTTCTGTTTGCATAGTATATGTTTATTCAATAGTAACATTATAATTCAACTTAAAATTACTTAATCTTAAATAAAACTCAAATCTGTTTTTATTTAGGATTCAATGTATAGCAAAACTATTCATTTGTATGATTGGATATTTGATGGCATATTAAGCAAATTGTATTTACAGATAATGTAAAATATATTATTGTGAGCTGGAAATGGTTTCTTAATCTTTTATTTATATATAGGTGTTGTGTGTAAATTAGACTTGTTTATAGTGTGATATTAGGAACTTCCATGTGTGTACTAAAAATTTAAATTAACCATTTATGAACACTGGACAATCTGTAGTAGTCCACTCTGTGTAGCACAATGTTAATAATCAAACCAAAGTACTATATTTTAAAAAAGTACCTGAGTTTACGTTTATTTGGCTAATGTTAAGAAAATATTTTATTTTTTCGAAAATTTATGTAGAAATCTTAAAATATATAGTTATTACAATTTTTACAAGAACACTTTATTGAAAGAAAAGTGTTTATATTTGCAAATTATGCTGATAATTTATCTTTTCAAAACATGTGGAAAAAAGTATAAATTGAAGTAAGAGGGTCATTCAAATGAAACCTGGTCAGTGCATCGAACTTTGCATTAGACGTAATGGGGCGTAACTGCGCATATGGGAACATGGATGACTTTGTGACTTGACAGATTTAACGTGCACCAGTCACCTTTTAATACACCTAGAGTCTTCGGACACGACCTCTTGGACATGGGCCCAGTGCCCTACCAACCGAGCTACCCCAGCCCCCTACCCATTAATCTATAAGTGTGAACCTGAACTATTAACCAGTGGACTCAACCTCCTGTTTGCTGACCCACCCCAATTCCTCCATCTTTTATGGCCATCTTTTAATGGCAATCAAAAAAACTTGGTGAAAAAAATAAATATAATTACTATAAAATAAAAATAATTACTATTAAAGATTCACAACTCTTAAAAACATAATTATAACTTTCAGACCTTAGAGTCAGACTTTCAGACTTGTAAGTCTGTCAAATGGCCTAACTATTAATGAGTTAAATTGAAATGAAAGACATGCAATCAAAACAGTTGCAGAAACATCAATTATGCTTTTAAAAAAAATTAGTATGCATAAGTATGTTAGGAAAGCATACAGCAACAGGTGAATTGTTAGCAAGGAAGGAAAAAAAACAAGAAACATTAATAATTCGTTTTATGACTTTGCTTTTGAAGTAGAAAAATAGTTTAAATATTATTATTATATGAAAAGCTGCTTTTGATGATGATTTTTTAAAATTTTTATACAATAAATTCAGATAGTGCTAGTTTATTATAGAAGTTGTTTTTTTAACTCAACAATGATATATTTTAATTTTTAACAATTTTGTGAGTAATTTCCGAAAGATATCAATAATACCCATCTCTTTCTTAACCTCTTGACAACTGAAGTATAAAGGAATATAAAAAAATATTTTACAGTTATTTAATTTCGATTTTACTACCGTAAGCAGCGCGTAGCTTTGGGGAGGGCTTGGTGGACAAAACCTCCTTACTTAACGAGCTACTGTATGGTAAATGTTGTAGTTAAGAGAAGAAAAAAAAATTTTTTTTTTGTAATATAGACATTTGGAGAAAAAATAAGTTGTGTGTATATATATGTATGTATGTATATTTAGGACTGATAATTAAGTAAGGAAATTGTATATTGCTAATTTTAATTTTTAATCCCTTATATAAAGCTAAAATTTTTTTAACCACAATATTGTTTAAATTACTAAGTTTAAAATTTTTACTTTTTTTTAAATTCCGTATTTAAAAGTTCAACATAGAATTTTTTACAGAAGATTGTATAATTATTGTTAGCTTTGTCTATGGGAATAATTACAAAATTTTTTTGAAGTTGCTTAATAGATTAAACAATTTTGGAAAAATTTGTTGAATTGTTACTGTTATTTAAATTGTCCTTATTATTGAAAACAAATTTTTTAAAGTAATTATAAACACCCCATTTCCATTCTGTTAGCATACCTAAAGGTAAAGAAAATCTATTTGATATTTTTTCTTAATTTTCTTCGTGTTTTTCTGTTTTTATTTATTTATTTATATATATATATATATATATATATATATATATATATATATATATATATATATATATATATATATATATATATATATATATATATATCGTATTTATACACATACAGTGTGATTCTAAAAAGATGGGCAAAATTTTTATAAAAGAATGCATGGTCGAAAACTAAACGCGAAGGTGCTGGCGCATTTGGAAAGTTGTTTGATGCAAACGAGAAAGCTCCATTCCTATTGCGAGTTACTGCGCTACGTTATTTGTCGCCAAGCTTTCGGCCGCTGCAGGGAAAGTTCGCCTATCTTTTCTTCGCCGTTGTACCAGCATAGCCGCTGCCGGCCACTGTTTTGAACACTTATTGTAAGCACATGCCATTAAATTTACTTTTATAACTTAACTTCATCGTTCTTTGTGTGTTTTTGCCTCATATAAGAACATACACTCTGACGCCCTCTAGCAGTTTTTGGTTTTGTTTTCGACCACGCATTCCTTAATAAAAAATTGTTTGCTTGGGTGTGTACTATCACTTCCTAAAATTTAGCCCATCTTTTTAGAATCACCCTGTATGTATATATATATACACTTATTTTTTCTATTTTAACTTATTTATAATGTCGATCCTCACTGGTGAATGTCCGAAATATTTGTTATATCCGATTTGTTGTTAATTTATTCGTTGATGTAGTTGTATTTATTCGATATTCTTATATCTGCTGAAGATAGCTTAGGAGAAATATCAGAGTTGGGATTACCGGTTAAATGCAAAGAGGGCAGTGGCTCTAGAGCTTTAAAAAACATTGATGTAGGGCATACCGGGCAAGGGCACTTAACTTGATATTTTGCACATTTACCAAAGCTACGATGTGATTGTCAACATTCACCGGTGGAAGTCAACAATCACTGATTTGGGGCATTCACAGTAACATACAAATATAATGTAAGAAATAGATAAACGGACATTAAAACTATGACACAGGCCGTAAGACATAATAAGAAAAACAAAATATGAATTATTTTGCCAGGGGACTAATAATTTTCGGTACACATATACAGAATTCAAGTTTTGACTAAGTAAAAGACGATAAATTTTTCTAGTGTTGAATGTTATTTAAATTTTTTTTTTTTAAATGCGGAGTTTTATATTTAAGTGTAATGCAATGC